>NW_028318964.1:0-373835 GCF_062004578.1 Staurois parvus
TACGTTATTTTGGCCTCCCTCTCAGCAGTTGTGAAAAAGGCCACCATTTTTGAACGGTAGCGAGGGTCCAACAAGGTGGACAGCCAAAAGTCATCCCTCTGTCTGATGGTTATTATTCGGCTGTCGCTACGCAAGCAACCGTGCATGCTATGGGCCATTTGTGCCAAGGAATGCGAGGGACTCCCTGCCTCCATCTCCACAGCATACTGCCACGGTGCGTCTGGGTCCTCTGTCTCCTCCTCCTCCTCCTCTACCAGATGCTCCTGCTCCTCCACTCCTGTCCGCTGAGTGGAAAAACCACCCATTTCACTCAATAATTCCTGAGCACCAATGTCCTCCTCTACCTCCTCCTCTTCTTCCTGTCCTGCCCCCACAGGGGTCATGTGGCGTTGAGATCTGTGCGCCACGTCTACCGCACCCTGACCAGCCATTGTTAACAGCATTTGTTCCAGGACGTGCAACAGAGGAATGACGTCGTTCATCCCATAGTCCTGCCGACTCACGAATAGCGTGGCCTCCTCAAAGGGCCTGAGCAAGCGGCAGGTGTCACGCATGAGCTGCCAATGGCTGACATCGAAGTTACACAGGGGAGTACCTTTATCCGCTTGTAACATCAGGAAATCGGTGATGGCCTTTCGCTGTTCGTAAAGGCGGTCTAACATGTGTAGGGTTGAATTCCACCTTGTTGCAACGTCGCAGATAAGGCGATGCTGTGGAATTCCGTTCTGCCGCTGCAGCTCAAGGAGGGTGTGCTTTGCGGTGTAGGAATGGCTGAAATGCATGCAAAGTTTACTTGACATTTTAAGGTTTTTATTGCAGTGGGATGGTGGATTTTAGGAACCGCTTGACAACCAGATTGAACACGTGAGCCATGCATGGCGCATGGCACAACCTTCCTTGACGCAGAGCAGACACCATGTTCTTTCCGTTGTCGGTCAACATGGTTCCTATTTTCAGTTTGCGCAGAGACAGCCATCTGTCGATTTCTCTGTTCATTACACTCAGAAGTTGCTCCCCTGTGTGACTACGTTCGCCAAGGCATACCAGGTGCAGCACAGCGTGACACCGTTGCGCCCTGCACATGTGATATGCCGGTCGGGTAATGGGACTTGGCACGGGGTGGCGGCTGAGGACACGGCGGAAGAAGAGGTGGTAGAGGCGGACATCTTTGCTGGACCAAGGACGTGCAAACGTGGAGGCAAAAGCGGCGTGACCTGTCCAAGTTGCTGGTGCGGCTGTGCCGGCACCACGTTCACCCAGTGGGCCGTAAATGACATGTACTGTCCCTGACCGTAGTTACAGCTCCACACGTCGGCGCTGCCGTGCACTTTGGCAGAGACCGACATGCTCAAAGACTGGCCCACCATCTCTTCTACATGTGAATGCAGGGCTGGCACTGCCTTTTTGGCGAAGAAATGGCGGCTTGGCACTCTCCACCGCGGCGCGGCACAAGCCATCATTTCTCGGAAAGGTGCTGAGTCCACCACTTGGAAAGGGAGGGACTGCAGCACCAGCAACTTGGACAGGAGGACGTTCAGCTTCTGCACCGTCGGGTGCGTGCTCGCAAACTGTTGTCTCTTGGAAACGGATTCCAAGAAAGACTGCTGACGGAATCCGTGAAGAGGAGTAGCAGGAGAAGGAGCATCTGAACGAGCGGAAGATGCCAACGAGCGACAACTCCCCTCAGCAGAGGTGTTGGAGCCTTGACTGGCTGATAGAGGGCGATTGACGTCGGGTGACGGAGCAAGTAACGGAGCGGGTGATGGAGTGGGGGCTGGGGCAGGCAGAACCGCCGTATCTTTATCACGGTTTTCCCAGGCCACCGAATGGCGACGCTGCATATGCTGACGCAACGCTGTAGTCCCAACATGGGCCCCCTGGCCACGCTTGACTTTCTGGCCACATAGTCGACATACGGCTACGTTTACTTCCTCGGGTGGCTTGACGAAAAATTGCCACACCGCCGAGTAGGAAACTTTGCCCCCGCTACTCCTCACTGGCTGACTGCTACTTCCTCCGTGCACACCGGCACCACTACTGGCCGTGGTGGTAGGCTGCAGTGGAGCTGGTGCTCTACTCCGTGGCCGTTTGGCTCCACTGACACTGCTGCGACCCTGCTGCCTCCTGGGCAACCCACCGACTGTTTTGCTCGCTGCCAAGCTGGCACCCTCTTCTCCTGATGATGCGGAAGCAATAGCCTGATGACGACGAGGCTGCCAAGTGCGATCAGCCTCATCATCATCAATTAGGGTCTCCGCCTCACTACTAGCCCCCTCGGCTGCGTGTGGGTCAGGAGACAGACCTGTCTCTAGACCGGCTACCGAGCCACTCTCCTCGCCAGTACTTCTTCGCCTGGCTGCTGAAGAGGCGGATGTCTCCCCCCGTTCCTGACCGCCCTCTGTTAGCTCTTCCTCACTGTACAGTGGGGCTGAGCCCACAGCATGCAATACTTCGCTTGGTGAGGGAACACCAAAGGACAGGGGCAGGTAGAGGACACGTGATTTCAGTGGGCTTGCTCCCGGGCCATGCCAACTAACGGTTGTGTCTGACGTACACACCAACCGTTGGCTGTAGGTGTCAGAGGTGACCTGGGAAGAGGAAGACGACCGAGCCAACCAATCGATGACGGCAGGGTTGTCGGTGGAGACACGACCGCTGGATGACACCGGGAGCACTGGCCTCTGGCTGCGACTAGTGCTGCCTCGACCCCTTCCTCTGCTGCCACGTCTGCTCGCTCCTAAAACATTGCCTCCTCTGCCACTCCTCTGCGTGTTGTCTGACATACTCTTTAATTCTATAAGCACCCAAAAAATAACGTAACGATTCTGTGTCCCTCAGTAACGATTCTGTGTCCCTGAGTAACAATTCTGTGTCCCTGAGTAACAATGAGTAACAATTCTGTGTCCCTGAGTAACAATTATGTGTCCCTGAGTAACAATTCTGTGTCCCTGAGTAACAATTCTGTGTCCCTGAGTAACAATTCTGTGTCCCTGAGTAACAATTCTGTGTCCCTCAGTAACAATTCTGTGTCCCTGAGTAACAATTATGTGTCTGTCCCTGAGTAACAATTCTGTGTCCCTGAGTAACAATTCTGTGTCCCTGAGTAACGATTCTGTGTCCCTGAGTAACGATTCTGTGTCCCTGAGTAACGATTCTGTGTCCCTGAGTAACGATTCTGTGTCCCTGAGTAACGATTCTGTGTCTGTCCCTGAGTAACGATTCTGTGTCTGTCCCTGAGTAACGATTCTGTGTCCCTGAGTAACAATTCTGTGTCCCTGAGTAACGATTCTGTGTCCCTGAGTAACAATTCTGTGTCCCTGAGTAACGATTCTGTGTCCCTCAGTAACTATTCTGTGTCCCTCAGTAACAATTCTGTGTCTGTCCCTGAGTAACAATTCTGTGTCTGTCCCTGAGTAACAATTCTGTGTCCCTCAGTAACAATTATGTGTCTGTCCCTGAGTAACAATGAGTAACAATTCTGTGTCCCTCAGTAACAATTCTGTGTCCCTCAGTAACAATTCTGTGTCCCTGAGTAACAATTCTGTATCTCTGAGTAACAATGAGTAACAATTCTGTGTCCCTGAGTAACAATTCTGTGTCCCTGAGTAACAATTCTGTGTCCCTGAGTAACAATTCTGTGTCTGTCCCTCAGTAACAATTCTGTGTCCCTGAGTAACGATTCTGTGTCCCTGAGAAACGATTGTGTCCCTCAGTAACGATTCTGTGTCCCTCAGTAACGATTCTGTGTCCCTGAGTAACAATTCTGTGTCTGTCCCTGAGTAACAATTCTGTGTCTGTCCCTGAGTAACGATTCTGTGTCCCTGAGTAACAATTCTGTGTCCCTGAGTAACAATTCTGTGTCCCTGAGTAACGATTCTGTGTCCCTGAGTAACGATTCTGTGTCCCTGAGTAACGATTCTGTGTCCCTGAGTAACGATTCTGTGTCCCTGAGTAATAATTCTGTGTCTGTCCCTGAGTAACAATTCTGTGTCCCTGAGTAACAATTCTGTGTCCCTGAGTAACAATTCTGTGTCTGTCCCTGAGTAACAATTCTGTGTCTGTCCCTGAGTAACAATTCTGTGTCCCTGAGTAACAATGAGTAACAATTCTGTGTCCCTGAGTAACAATTCTGTGTCCCTGATTAACAATGAGTAACAATTCTGTGTCGCTCAGTAACAATTCTGTGTCCCTGAGTAACAATTCTGTGTCTGTCCCTGAGTAACAATTCTGTGTCCCTCAGTAACAATTCTGTGTCCCTGAGTAACAATTCTGTGTCTGTCCCTGAGTAACAATTCTGTGTCCCTGAGTTACGATTCTGTGTCCCTCAGTAACGATTCTGTGTCCCTCAGTAACAATTCTGTGTCCCCGAGTAACAATTCTGTGTCTGTCCCCGAGTAACAATTCTGTGTCCCTCAGTAACGATTCTGTGTCCCCCAGTAACAATTCTGTGTCCCTGAGTAACAATTCTGTGTCTGTCCCTGAGTAACAATTCTGTGTCCCTGAGTAACAAGTCTGTGTCTGTCCCTGAGTAACAATTCTGTGTCCCTGAGAAACAATTCTGTGTCTTTCCCTGAGTAACGGTTGTGTGTCCCTGAGTAACGGTTGTGTGTCCCTGAGTAACGGTTGTGTGTCCCTGAGTAACGGTTGTGTGTCCCTGAGTAACGGTTGTGTGTCCCTGAGTAACGGTTGTGTGTCCCTGAGTAACGGTTCTGTGTCCCTGAGTAACGATTCTGTGGCCCTAAAGTCTCTGTGGCCCTAACTCTGTCCCTCAATACAGACGGGTCTGTCTCTCTTGAATGACTGGAGGCTAATGGAGAATTCTAAAATGGCCGCGATTTATAGCTCCACCATTACACAGTGCTGGCTGGCTGGCTGCTGATTGGCTAATGCGATCACATGTCATGAATGAATGCATTATGGGTCAGCGCGCCTTGTCTGCGCGCCTTCCCAGAGATCCCCGCTCCGTCGCCACACATGTCGCCGCCATTTTTGGGAAATTTCGATTTGCGCGTCCGAAGTTGGCTAATCTTCGGATTCGTCGCGAATCGAATACTTCCCAATCTTCGAAACGAATTCCACTTCGCCATGTTCGATTCGCTCATCTCACTAGTATACAATGGATGGCATGAATGAAGCTATCCATTGTATACAATTGTCATGTGACCTGCTGTGATTGGGCACAGCAGGTCACATGGTACCGGCAACGGGGGCCGGTACTCAGATCTGTCATTGGCCGTGTCCGAGGTACACGGCCGGTGACAGATCGCACCGCTGCGCGGCTCTGCAAGAGCATAAACTGTGCATGCTCCGGAGGACGCCATATGGCGTCCACCCGGAAATCTACAGCATTTTGCCGGCTGCCAAACAGCTATTGGCCGGGCAGCTATTGGTTAATCAACTGTAGTATATGGCTGCAACATAACAAAATTGAAAAAAAGTGAAGGAGGTCTAAATACTTTGAATGCACTGTATACTGTATATACACATTACAAATACCTTTGTTTCCCTTTTTAAAAGCGATCACATACCCTCTGTTCTCAGCTGCATAAGGAGCTCAGAGAGATAGAGGAGGAGAAACTGGGCTTCCCACTGAATGTCTGTGCAGGGGAGGGGGGGCATTTCAGGACAAGTATGATCATCAGAGGAGAGCAGACTCCCAGCACAGCCAGAACACTGACTACAATGTGCTCTCATGCCTAGTGTTGTCAGATTTTGTTAGGAAAGCAGAGGGACTGGCAGAAACACCAGGGATTTCAAAAAAAGAAAGCAATACAAGGAGAACATAATACTTTTCATACAAGTACATGGTACAGCAGACACATATCAGGAATATGAAATGTTTGGTTTACATATACATTAGGTTATGCTATGTGAGTGAGAACATGTAATAAATTCAAATTATGTCTTAACAAAAATTGGCTGCAGAAGTAGAAATAAATGTTAAAATGGTAGTAAATTCTCATTTCTATTTTTACTTTATAATAAAGCGTACCTGTAGGTAAAATGAACATCTCCTAAACATGCACCATTTAGGAGATATTCTACAGAGCAGCACCCAGTGCCATAACCGGCGCATGTGCTCTGAAGGAACGGCATACCCATGCCATTCCTTCAGTGCTGTGTGCCATGGCCGAAACTCCTGTGCGCATTCGCAGGTATTGTGATGTCATTGGCAGCTCACTCATTCAAGCAGCTGTAGCCCGGGAACCCGAAAAGAAGATCGAGTGAAGATGGAAGCCCTGTCAGAAGTAACAATACGCCGCTGGAGGGCTTTGTTTTAGGTAAGTTTCACATAATGAATGCAATGCATACTAGCACATTATGATATTACATTGCAGGGGGAAACTTTTTTAATCACGTTTACTACCGCTTAAGGTATCTTCTGCTCATACATTATCTTTATAAGGCTCCATGCACACTGGGCGTTTTAGTGACGCTGGTAACGTTACCTGTGTAAAGTCACATTAAAAACGTGCGTTTCTCAGCGGTTTTTAGCATTTTTGCATTAGCATTTAGCGGCGTTTTGCTTTGTTTTTTCGCATTTGTGTTTTACTGCATTTTTCAGTGTTATAGCATTTTTACAGCTAAAAAACTCCTCTAGAAATTCACTAGTTCTGGGGTTTTTTCCAATCAAAAATGCCCCTGCCAAAAAACGTTGATTACAATCTACAGGTGAAACTCGAAAAATTAGAATATTGTGCAAAAGTTCATTTATTTCAGTAATGCAACTTAAAAAGGTGGAACTAATATATGAGATAGACTCATTACATGCAAAGCAAGATAGTTCAAACCGTGATTTGTCATAATTGTGATGATTATGGCTTACAGATCATGAAAACCCCAAATCCACAATCTCAGAAAATTAGAATATTGTGAAAAGGTGCAATATTCTAGGCTCAAAGTGTCCCACTCTAATCAGCTAATTAAGCCATAACACCTGCAAAGGGTTCCTGAGCCTTTAAATGGTCTCTCAGTCTGGTTCAGTAGGAATCACAATCATGGGAAAGACTGACAGTTGTGCAGAAAACCATCATTGACACCCTCCATAAGGAGGGAAAGCCTCAAAAGGTAATTGCAAAAGAAGTTGGATGTTCCCAAAGTGCTGCATCAAAGCACATTAATAGAAAGTTATGTGGAAGGGAAAAGTGTGGAAGAAAAAGGTGCACAAGCAGCAGGGATGACCGCAGCCTGAAGAGGATTGTCAGGAAAAGGCCATTCAAAAGTGTTGAACATAGACGGATCCTGGACATGGGCTTCAAATGTCGTATTCCTCTTGTCAAGCCGCTCCTGAACAAAAAATGTCAGAAGCGTCTTACCTGGACTAAAGAAAAACAGACCTGGTCTGTTGTTCAGTGGTCCAAAGTCCTCTTTTCTGATGAGAGCAACTTTTGCATCTCATTTGGAAACCAAGGACCCAGAGTATGGAGGAAGAATAGAGAGGCACACACTGCAAGATGCTTGAAGTCCAGTGCGAAGTTACCACAGTCTGTGTTGATTTGGGGAGCCATGTCATCTGCTGGTGTTGGTCCACTGTGCTTCATTAAGTCCAGGGTCAACGCAGCCATCTACCAGGAGATTTTGGAGCACTTCATGCTTCCTTCCACAGACGAGCTTTATGGGGATGCTGACTTCGTTTTCCAGCAGGACTTGGCACCTGCCCACACTGCCAAAAGCACCAAAACCTGGTTCAATGACCGTGGGATTACTGTGCTTAATTGACCAGCAAACTCACCTGACCTGAACCCCATAGAGAATCTATGGGGCATTTCCAAGAGCAAGATGAGAGACATGAGACTGAACAATGCAGAAGAGCTGAAGGCCGCTATTGAAGCATCCTGGTCTTCCATAACACCTCAGCAGTGCCACAGGCTGATAGCTTCCATGCCACGCCACATTGAGGCAGTAATTGCTGCAAAAGGGGCCCAAACCAAGTACTGAGTACATGTACATGCTTACACTTTTCAGAGGTCTGATATTGTTCTATGTACAATCCTTGATTTATTGATTGCATGTAATATTCTAATTTTCTGAGATTGTGGATTTGGGGTTTTCATGAGCTGTAAGCCATAATCATCACAATTATGACAAATCACGGCTTGAACTATCTTGCTTTGCATATAATGAGTCTATTCCATATATTAGTTTCACCTTTTAAGTTGCATTACTGAAATAAATGAACTTTTGCACGATATTCTAATTTTTGGAGTTTCAGCTGTATGTGTGCATGGACACATAGGATAACATGCTGGGGAGTTTAGTGGCTGTAGAAAAAAATGCCAAAAGCCTAAAACAGCAGCTGTAAAAACGTTCAGTGTGCATGAGGACATATAGGGGTCTGGGAAAGGAATAGCTGAAAAAGTTGATTTTCCCGCTCTTCGCCAGCAGCTTTCTACACTCTGCTAGCAGTTCAGTTCTAGGTGTACACTACACACACAGTATGTTTACTGTAGGTACAATATTCCACCAACAGAAACACACTTGTAGAGGGAGCTTGACAATAGGAACTGTGACTGTGTGCTGTACTGGGCAACCCTGCGTCAGCATCTGTGTTGGCTATGCAGAAATCCAGCCATGCTTATGCAACAAAAAAGATATGTATTAAACATTTTTATTCTTTTTTTTTTTTCTTAAATAGTTGAAGAAGTATCGCCAAGAGTACGAAAGAGAATCATCCCTTTTGGAAGAGACTTCTTCAGACTGCGTTTTAGAACTGTACAGTATTGCTGATGATATGGACAAGTTCCATAGGAATGCTGTCATCGCCAATGTTGCAGGAAGTGCAGTTGGGATTGCCGGTGGTATCACCACACTTGTAGGCATTGCTCTGGCTCCAGTGACACTTGGCGCATCTCTGGTTGTAAGCACTATTGGAATTGCTGCCGCTACAGCTGGAGGAGTCACTGGAGTATCTGCTTCCATAGCTGATTCTATAAATACCAAAAAGAAATGTGAGACAGTAACTGAGAAGGTAAAGGAAATTGACAACATGATAAATGCAGTACAAAAAATTGCTACAAATATCAATGCCACAGTTAAAGCGATCAAGACTGCACCTTTAGCAGACCACGTCAGAATGGGGGGTAAAGGAGTGTTTGTTGCAGTGGAAGTAGGCAGATTGGTTCAGCTGGGGAGGATAGCAGCAGCTACAGCTAAAGGGACTAAGTTAGCAGCACAGGGCGCTCGAGCAATTAATGCCATTTCTGGAGTATTTGCTGCATTATTTATATTCATTGATACGGCTTTCGTTGTAAAGGGAGCAGTAGAGCTTCAGGAAGGTGCCAAGACAGAGACAGCGGGCCAGATAAGGGAGATTGCTTTTCATTTGCTGGAAACAAGACATGGCATGCGAGAAAATAATAAAAACCTGCTTGCTGATATTATGGGACTCATCTCACAAGTTGGTTATGAATAGTATGCATACCTGTATATACAGTATGTACACTGCTCAAAAAAAATGAAAGGAACACTTTTTAATCAGAGTATAGCATCAAGTCAGTTAAACTCCTGGGATATTGATCTGGTCAGTTAAGTAGCAGAGGGGGTTGTTAATCAGTATCAGCTGCTTTGGTGTTAATGAATTTATCAACAGGTGCACTAGATGGGCAACAATGAGACGACCCCCAAAACATGAACGGTTTTACAGGCGGAAGCCAAAGACATTTTTTTTCCCTACTCAACTTTTCTTACTGGTTTTCACTAGCTTTGCATTTGGCTAGGGTCAGTATCACTACTGGTAGCATGAGGCGATACCTGGACCCTACAGTGGTTGCACACGCAATCCAGCTCCTCCAGAATGCATGCCAATACGTGCCATTGCCAGAAGGTTTGCTGTGTCTCCCAGCACAGTCTCAAGAGCATGGAGGAGATTCTAGGAGACAGGCAGTTACTCTAGGAGAGCTGGACAGAGCCGTAGAAGGTCCTTAACCCATCAGCAGGACCAGTATCTGCTTCTTTGTGTGAGGAGATACAGGATGAGCACTGCCAGAGCCCTACAAAATTACCTCCAGCAGGCCACTGGTATGAATGTCTCTGACCAAACAATCAGAAACAGACTTCATGAGGGTGACCTGAGGGCCCAGCGTCCTCTAGTGGGTCCTATGCTCACTTCCCGGAACATTAGAGCTTGATCGGCATTTCCCATTGAACACCAAACTGGCAGGTCCGCCACTGGCACCCTGTGCTTTTCACAGAGTAAAACAGGTTCACCTGGAGCACATGTGACAGACGTAAAAGGGTCTGGAGAAGCCGTGGAGAACATTATGCTGCTTGTAACATCATTCAGCATGACCATTTTGGTGGTGGGTCAGTGATGGTCTGGGGAGGCACATCCATGGAGGGGTGCACAGACCTCTACAGGCTAGACAATGGCACCCTGACTGCCATTAGGTATTGGGATGAAATCCTTGAACCTATTCCTCCTGGTGCATGCCAATGCCCGGCCTCATGTGGCGACAGTATGCAAGCAGTTCCTGAATGATGAAGGAATTGATACCAATGAATGGTCCCTACTATTGCCTGACCTAAATCCAATAGAACACCTCTGGGAGATCATGTTTCGGTCCATCCGACGCCACCAGGTTGCACCTCAGACTGTCCAGGAGCTCAGTGATGCCCTGGTCCAGATCTGGGAGGAAATACCCCATGACATCATCCATCATCTCATTAGAAGCATGACGCATTGTTGTCAAGCATGTATACAAGCACATAGGGGCCATATAAACTACTGAGTACCATTTTGAGTTGCTGCAATGAAATTTCAACATAATGGACTAGTCTGCTGAATCATTTTTTCACTTTGATTTTCAGGCTGTCTTTGAATTCAGTCCTCTGTAGGTTGATAACTTTCATTTCCATCAAACGACGGGGCATCCTTGCGTTCCTAACATATTACCCAGCCCATATCAGTATACAGTGGGGATCGAAAGTTTGGGCACCCCAGCTAAAAATTTGTATTAATGTGCATAAAGAAGCCAAGGAAAGATGGGAAAATCTCCAAAAGGCATCAAATTACACATTAGACATTCTTATAATATGTCAACAAAAGTTAGATTTTATTTCCATCATTTACACTTTCAAAATAACATGATCCTAAACACACCTCGAAATCCACAGGGGATTACATCAAGAGGCGTAAACTGAAGGTTTTGCCTCGGCCTTCACAATCTCCTGACCTCAACATAATTGAAAATCTATGGATAGACCTTAAAAGAGCAGTGTGTGACAGACAGCCCAGAAATCTCAAAGAACTGGAAGACTTTTGTAAGGAAAAATGGGCAAAGATACCTCAAACAAGAATTGAAAGACTCTTGGCTGGCTACAAAAAGCGTTTACAAGCTGTGATACTTGCCAAAGCGGGCAATACAAGATATTAACTCTGCAGGGTGCCCAAACTTTTGCAGACGCCATTTTTTTGTTTTCTGTTATTTTGAAAGTGTAAATGATGGAAATAAAATCTAACTTTTGTTGACATATTATAAGAATGTCTAATCTGTAATTTGATGCCTTTTGGAGATTTTTCCATCTTTCCTTGGCTTCTTTATGCACATTAATACAAATTTTTAGCTGGGGTGCCCAAACTTTCGATCCCCACTGTAGATATCCAGCATGAGATTTTTCCCCCATTGAGATCTGATGTGTTCTTAAAGTGTTCCTTTAATTTTTTGAGCAGTGTATATATGATATACAGTATGTATATTTATCAGCCATTCCTAACCAGTAGATTGCAAACCATGATGTTGCTTACAGAATTTGATTATCGTCAGTCTGTTGAATGTCTGCTTAAAGCATATCATATATTCATATTCCACATTGTATTTCAATTATTTCTAGCCTACTCCTATTGCTCTGAACAATCTTTAAGTTTGCAAACTTACCTTGTGAAGATCCCATCATTTTTATTTCCTTGAATCCTGTGTCATGTAATCACTGTGTCCTGTTATGCACAGGTGTGTCACATATTTCGGAGAGCCTGCCTTTTGGACTACAGAGGTGCTAAGGGGCGGAGTTTCAGGAGGCAGAGTCAGTACAGGGATCACTGCTTGCAGTACCATGGGGCATGTAGTCCTTAGAAGTTGAAAGTAAACAGCAGAGACAAGGGTGCATGCAGAAAATCCAGGAAGTTGTGGAAAGAGATGATGAACAGACAGGCAGAGCTCACAACATGAAAGGAGATATTTCAATAAGCTTATGTTTGATTATCAAATATAACTATTGTTTATATTGTCACTATGTTGCTGATGTTATAAAATAAAAGTGTATCTGTGACTGTAGATTTCTTTTAAGATTACACTTTTTGCAATCATACTAATGTTATTGAAGCTTTTCCAGTAGCGTTTTCACAGAATCACTTGTCTTGAAGACCGATTTCTTTTGAATGAACTCCTACACAGAAAATTTGTATTTTATCCTGTTATGAGAAGAAATTCTATCCACAAAAGATGAATTGTGGAATGATAGTTAGCTATTAATACCTATTGGTTCAAAGCGTTTCACGGCTCAACAATGAATAAATATGTCTCTCTTTTAATTATTTCTGGAAATTTTGCAAATTGTTTTTGTTGCATTGTTAAACAGCAATTCTACCCAAAGAAGGTTTCCAATTTTTGAATGGAGTGGGGTTATTGGGGATCCAGCAAGGAATTCTCTCCGCACACCTGTCCTGAGAGTAATATAATGGTTTCCAATGCTGACCTCCTCTTCTGAAAATGTTAGCTGCTTGACAATATATTGGCTTCAACACTTCACTGATCAGAACCAAGCATGCAGATCCAGAGTTCTGATATTACGTAGTACATACCTGTTTCTGGGTCAACTACTTACAAAATCTAAAGCCATATTTGGCCACGCAACTAGCATTTTCTGAAGGAGGTCAGTAGAGGTATATTTCTCTCTGGACATGTTTTCTTTACTCCATACTAATCTAATTCATGTAAGTTTTCTGATAGTTATTAACAGAGTTCATAAATACATGTTTTTTTTATATCTGTAATGGGCACAATGGAGTGAGTTACCCAAGGAGTAGGGAATGGTTACTTAGCCTAGTGATAAAGCTGGTTTGCCTTCAGTCATCCAATCACTCAAGCAAAACATCCTGGTTTTTTTTTTTCATTCCTTTGCGCATGAATGGATATTTAAAGTGGACACCACTCCACCTTCTTCACTAAACCAAGCAAACAACTTTGTTTGGTGATCACTCATGTTTGCTGTTTATACATGATAATATCAGAAGCTCCACCGCATTTCATTGTTACAATTTCTTTAGTAGTTTCATAGGTTCTGACAGTCTACTAAATTGCCCCTCAAGCTATTGTCTGATCCAGGGGCTCCTTTTTAGAAAAAAGATGAATCCAATATTGGTGTTTCTCCTTCTGAAAGGACACATACTACCCACCTCCAGCTTTGCAAATAAGCAGTAGGAAAACATTTGTAAATGCTGATCCACACATGTGCAGTGCAGATTGAAGCTCATGTTTCACATCGAATTGACACAGTTGCTGTTCACCGGTACACATCATGGTTACATCAGGTTCAAAACAGGATTAGGTCAGGGTTTTATCCTGTTCACATGTGCGGTTTAGAAAAGGTTCCTATAGAAGTTAATAGCCTGTAATCTGCACCTGAACTGGACTGCTCAGAAATCATACATGACTCTTTTTCAAACCGTGCTGAATCCGCATGGAATCCACACCGGCAGTGCACTGGACATATGTGAGCAGGCACCATAGGAAGAAGTGTTATGTCACGTGGACTCTATGCGGTTCACACCGCATCCAATCCGCATATGTTAACGGGCACTTAACAGTGTCCAGTCTGTTGATTGAACTTGACACAGAAATCACAAATGTTTAAGTGCCGTTAATATATATGCACATTGGATGTGGTTTGAACCACATCCAATCTGCATGATATGTAAAATAATATTGCTTCCTATGAGGCCTGTTCACATATGTCTGGTACACTGCCGATGCGGATTCAGTTCTGTTTAAAAAATGTAATATTGTACATGTACAATATTTGAACATGTACAATTTCTGGGCAGTACGGTCTGGTTCAGGTGCAGATTCCAGGCTATTGACTTTTATGGGAATCATTTCTAAATCTGACGTGTGTGAACAGGATAATCCTGAGAGCTATTCCTGTCCTGAACCTGATGTAAACCTGACGTGTACCGGTGAACAGCTACTGTGCCAATTAGCTGTGAAACCTGAGCTCCGCACATGTGTGAATCAACACTAAAGGTTGTTGTTTTTTTTTTTTTGCTGATTATTTGAATTATTTGATACTCATTGGAGTTGTGTTACTGAAGACGTATAGGCTGTTTTCTTAGCAAACTAAATTTTCACTTTGCAAGAGATTTTCAATTAGCTTAGTGAATGGAGTGAAGCCCTGCAGATGTCAATCATCCAGTCATGTGCAAAGAAATATTTACTTTTTCTTTCCCACAGTCGGGCATGTTTGCCGCGTGGCAAACTAGGCATTTCCCTAGGGCGGCTCTTTTCAAGGAACACTTCCGTGGGAAAGGGACAGGGGCAGGACCGCCATGGCTGAGGGACTGGCTGCAGAGGAGAGCGGAGTGGTGGGCTGATCCCCAGTGTGCGCTCAGTGCGCGTGAGGGGCGGAGCCCGCTGTCAGTGTGCCGGGATCTGCAGGAAGGCCAGAAGGTGCCAGCGAAGGAGGAAGCAGAAGAGGACGAGTTCAGGGGGGCGGAGCCGACCTGCTCCTTTGCAGCCCCCGCCGGAGATCGTGGGGGAGAAGGGACACAGGCACCTGTCCTGGAATGATCCTGACACCATCTGGAGGAGCCGCTGCTGGACAGGTAAGTGCTTGGAGGACTGGTGCTCCCTCGGTCCTGTCTCACTGTCCCCTGATACACTGCCCCCCACCTGTTCTACTTCCCTCCCCCGTCCCATTGCCCCCCATCCATCACACTGCCCCCTGCCTCCACATGTCACCCTGCCCCACACCTGTTACACTTCCCCCTCCTGTCCCCCACATTGTCCCACTACCACCCATCTGTCCCCACTACCACCCATCTTCGCGACTTCCCCCCACCTGTCCCTCTGTGCTTCTCCTGTCCATCTGCCCCTCACCTGTCCCTCTGCGTTCCTCCTGTCCAGCTGCTCCCCTGATCCTGTCCCATTCCCCCTGTCACGCTGCCCCCCATCTATCCCTCTGCGCTCCTCCTGTCCCACTGCCCCTCACCTATACTTCTGCGCTCCTCCTGTCCATCTGCCCCTCACCTGTCCCTGTGCGCTCGTCCTGTCCAGCTGCCCCAATCCTGTCCCATGCCCCCTGTCACGCTGCCCCCCACCTATCCCTCTGCGCTCCTCCTGTCCCACTGCCCCTCACCTATCCTTCTGCGCTCCTCCTGTCCCTCTGTGTTCCTTCTCCTGTCCCACTGCCCCTCACCTGTCCCACTGCTCTCCTCCTGTCCCACTGCTCTCCTCCTGTCCCACTGCCCCTTACCTGTCCCACTTGGCTCCTCCTGTCCCACTGCCCCTCACCTGTCCCACTGCGCTGCTCCTGTACCGCTGCCCTGATCCTGTCCCATGCCCCCCGTCACACTGCCCCCCATCTGTCCCTCTGCGCTCCTCCTGTCCCACTGCCCCTCACCTGTCCCACTGCCCCCCACCTATCCTTCTGCGCTCCTCCTGTCCCACTGCCCCTCACCTGTCCCACTGTGCTCCTCCTGTCCCACTGCCCCTCACCTGTCCCACTGCGCTCCTCCTGTCCCACTGCGCTCCTCCTGTCCCACTGCCGCTCCTCCTGTCCCACTGCCGCTCACCTGTCCCACTGCTGCTCACCTGTCCCACTGCCCCCTACCTATCCTTCTGCGCTCCTCCTGTCCCTCACCTGTCCCACTGCGCTCCTCCTGTCTCACTGCCCCTCACCTGTCCCACTGCCCCTCATCTATCCTTCTGAGCTCCTCCTGTCCCTCTGTGCTCCATATCCTGACCCACTGCCCCTCACCTGTCCCACTGCGATCCTCCTGTCCCACTGCCCTTCACCTGCCCCTTTGCGCTCCTCCTGTCTCGCTGCCCCGATCCTGTCCCATTCCCCCCCCGTCACGCTGCCCTCTACCTGTCCCTCTGCGCTCCTCCTGTCCCACTGCCCCTCACTTGTCCCACTGCGCTTCTCCTGTCCCACTGCCCCTCACTTGTCCCAGGGGCGTATTTGCCACGAGGCACGGAGGGCATTTGCCTAGGGCGGCACTTTTCAGGGGGGGTAATAGTGGGGGTAATAGTGCCCCATCATTAGTGTCAGTGTGGGAGGAATAGTGCCACCTCATTGGTGTCACTGACACCAATGAGGGGGCACTTTTCTTCCCACTGACACCAATGATGGGGCACTATTCCACTGACACCAATGATGGGGCACTATGCCTCCGGGCCTCCCACTGACACCAATAATGGGGCACTATTCCTCCCACTGACACCAATTATGGGACACTATTCCTCCCACTGATACCAATGATGGGGCACTTCCTCCCACTAACACCAAAGATGGGGCACTATTCCTCCTACTGACACTAATGATGGGGCACTTCCTCCCATTGATACCAATGATGGGGCACTATTCCTTCCCCTGACACCAAAGATGGGGCACTAATCCTCCCACTGACACCAATGATGGTGCACTATTCCTCACACACTGACACTAATGATGGGGCACCATCATTGGTGTCAGTGGGAGGAATAGCGCCCCATCATTGGTGTCCGTGGGATGAATAGTGCCCCATCATTGGTGTCCGGGGGAGGAATAGTGCCCCATCACTGGTGTCAGTGGGAGGAATAGTGCCCCATCATTGGTTTCAGTGGGCAGAGCTCTAATAGGAAGAGGTGGAGCCTAAAGATGAAAGGGTGGGATAAATTTAGATGCGGGGGGGGAGGGGAGGTGGTGCCCGATTTTAGTCTTACCTAGGGCAGCACAAAACCAAAATACACCACTGCCCACAGTAGGATATTATTTGCAAAGTGCATTTCTCCGCATTCAGTAAGCTGAGTGAAAACTCTTTGGCAAAGTGATAATTAATTTTGCAAAGTAAACATCCTTTCTGCTTTAGCAATTCAACCCCAGTATGCCCATTTAGGGGACTCAACTTTGAACTAAGGTACACTGGGGAAATTCTGGCATTTGGCCAATGATGTTACAAGGGATTCCTGGCACTGAACTTAAATGATCACAGCCAGGAATTTGTCATTCAGTAGCAGGAGTGCTGCGTATACAGACTGACTTGGATTACCTGGTTGGATGACTTTATTGATGGAACATTACTAGATACCATGACTCACACTGGATTTATTCTGGGATCATTAAAAGGTTTATTTTAAAAGATGTTAGGTATGTGTTTACCCGCAATGATACAAAGCCCAAGGTGGCACTCTGTATGACAACCACGTCTCAAAGTGATTGAGCAGACTTCAACTACAGTCCTTACTCATTGGCCAAGCCCTTTGTGCTTTATTTTTTTAAAGGATTTTTAATTGTGTGGTATTTTTTTTTTTTTTTAACTTTTAACCCTTTGTTAGAATGAGTGACAGATACTAATATACTCCTGTACACAGAGGGCAGATACACAGAGTGTAGATATAATAGGGCACAGAGGGCAGATATAATAGGGGCAACCCCTATTATAAGTGGGGCTTCCATATTCAACATAAGTCCCCCATTTCACTATTATCCCACTTTTTTTTGTAGGAGCACGCAGAGTTGGAGAAAACACCCTTCTCCCTCTACATTGGGGCAAGGGTACTTTGAAAGTGGGTCAGGTCTGATAGTAGTTGTAGTGTTTTATGGAGGTGACCGGAAAGCCTAGATTGTATTTATACTAAAGAGATAGGGGGTGAATGTGTGGTGCTATAATGCAAATGAGTTACCATACAGCAATGTGGGCACCGTACTGTACACAAATGGGAAGCTTGACGAACTGTTCAGCAACAAGTATATGCTGCACATCCAAACTTGATTAAGGCCCTAGCAACATTGAAAAAATATTTATATATACTGTATATATAGTATTTATATACACAGAGTGTCAGGAATGGACTTGTCAATAGTGGTGGGACTCACCTGCCTTGTGGGCTGCAGTACCAGGGCTGGCCAGCGGGGGCTCTCAACAACCTGAGGTTCACTTCGGCAATTAGCCATCACCTGGGGCTGATTGCAGGTGTATTTAAGGGATGGCCAGACCTGCAGTCTGTGCCTTGGTGTGTGTTTTTCCATGGGCCCCTGTATCTTGTAACCTGCATTCCTGTTCCTGTCTGACTTGTTGCTGACCCTGCCTGATCCTGACCTCTGCTGACTTCTCCTGTTTTGATCCCTGGCTTGTGACCCTGACCATTCTCTCCGCCTGCTCCTCCTGTACCTACCTGCCCGATAGTTATCGACCCGGCCTGCCTAACTACGTTGTGCCCTACATGTGTATGTACCTGGGTATCTGTATCAGTTTAGGTTTGGGTTTGTTTCACCTTGTTGTATGTATTTGTGTTAGCTTGGGGTTTGGTGCACTGCGTTTATGTTTGTATTGTTAGTCTTTAATAAAGCGTCTTATTTATACCATATCTGAAGCTAGCGTTTCCCTGTGTCAGTCCACACACTTCTGGTCACACCTGCATCCCTGACATTACACCAAGGCCAAAAACCTGACCAGAAGTGGCTGCACAGGGAGGCCATCTTGGCTTATTGTTGCTGGGAAGGATGGATCTTGATGAGGTGGTGTAATTATCTTTGCTAGTGTTTGATGACAAAGACTATGCTTATCAGACTCTTAAGGAGTATACCCGGGATCAACTGCTAGAGTGTATAAGGATCGCTCATTGTCTAGTTGATCAGGGCACAGAGTTTTCTGAGGTGCAGCCATTGATCCAGGTTTGTGCTGAGTTGACTCGGTCCTGTACCCCTGAAAGCAGGGATAACTTTTTCCCCCATTTAGTGTGGATCAAGTGGAATCACTGGTATGGTTGTTGGAGGATGATCCAGATTGTTTCCATGAGCACTATGCAGCATGTCCATCACATGTGCTTATGGATTGCATAAACGCAGTGCAGTCTTTGATCAGACAGGCTAGGTGTAAGCTGACTTTTGTTAAACCAGTACTGCAGACATGGACAGATTTGTTACACCCAGCCTCAGTTGGCTTGCAACATCATTCCTCTGCTCAAGGCACTCTTCCTGCATCCCCGACAGCACCCCCAGTGATGGGCCAGTATACTCTGCTAACTACCACATACCAGTCCCCTGTTCCCACTCACTGCACCTATTCTTCAACCCTGTAAATAAGTCCTCTGTAGCAACTGCTCCCTCCTCTGTTCCATCCTCCAGCTCTTCTCTGTCTCCAGCTGCTCCATCCGTTTACAAACCTGCGCTTACTTACAGTGCTCCGGTAACTAAAACCAGGAAAAGGCGAAAGTTCTTTCCGACCAATACCATCCTGCCAGTATCCAAACCGGTCAGCTTCCCATCTGAGAACCTGCCTTCCGCGGTGCAGCCTGGTGCCTCGGCGCCCACAATTCAGCCTGATGTCTCTACCCAGCCTGATGTCTTTACCCAGCCTGATGCCTCTACCCAGCATGATGTCTCTATTCAGCCTGATGTCTCTATTCAGCCTGATGTCTCTATTCAGCCTGATGTCTCCATTCAGCCTGATGTCTCTACCCAGCATGATGTTTCTACCCAGCCTGATGAACTGATCCAGCCTGATGATCCTATTATGCCAGATGACTCGATGCCCGCTGTTCCGCCAGATGACTCGGTGCCCGCTGTCTTGCCAGTTGATTCGGAGCCCGCGGTCTTGCCAGATGACTCGGAGCCCGCAGTCCTGCCAGACGACTCGGTGCCTGCAGTCTTGCCAGACGACTCGGTGCCCACAGTCTTGCCAGACGACTCGATGCCCGCTGTTCCGCCAGTTGACTTGGTGCCCGCAGTCTTGCCAGACAACTCGGTGCCTGCAGTCTTGCCAGACGACTCGATGCCCGCTGTTCCGCCAGTTGACTCGGTGCCCGCGGTCTTGCCAGATGACTCGGTGCCCGCAGTCTTGCCAGACGACTCGATGCCTGCTGTTCTGCCAGTTGACTCGGTGCCCGCAGTCTTGCCAGATGACTCGGTGCCTGCAGTCTTGCCAGACGACTCTGTGCCCGCAGTCTTGCCAGACGACTCGGTGCCCGCAGTCTTGCCAGACGACTCGATGCCTGCTGTTCTGCCAGTTGACTCGGTGCCCGCAGTCTTGCCAGATGACTCTGTGCCCGCAGTCTTGCCAGACGACTCGGTGCCCGCTGTCGTGCCTGGTGACCCGATGCCCGCTGTTGAGCCAGATGACCTGGTGCCCGCGGTTGAGCAAGACGATCCAATGTCTGATGACCCGGTGCCCGCTGTTGTACCTGGTGACCCGGTGCCTGCCGCCCTGCCTGGTTGCCCGGTGCCCGCCGCTCCGCCTGGGGGCCCGGTGCCTGCTTCTCCGCCTGGTGGCCCGGTGCCCGCCGCCCTGCCTGGGGGCCCGGTGCCCGCTGCTCCGCCTGGTGGCCCGGTGCCCGCTGCTCCGCCTGGTGGCCCGGTGCCCGCTGCTCCGCCTGGTGGCCCGGTGCCCACCACCCTGCTTGGGGGCCTGGTGCCTGCTCCGCCTGGGGGCCTGGTGCCCGCTGCTCCGCCCGGGGGCCCGGTGCCTGCTGCTCCGCCTGGTGGCCCGGTGCCTGCTGCTCCGCCTGGTGGCCCGGTGCCTGCTGCTCCGCCTTGTGGCCCGGTGCCTGCTGCTCCGCCTGGTGGCCCGGTGCCTGCTGCTCCGCCTGGTGGCCCGATGCCTGCTGCTCCGCCTGGTGGCCCGGTGCCCGCTGCTCCACCTGGTGATCCGACGTCCAGCCTGATGTGCCTCCGTCCGGTGTCCAGCCCGAAGTGCCTCTGTCCGGTGCCCAGCCCGAAGTGCCTCCGTCCGGTGTCCAGCTCGAAGTGCCTCCGTCCGGTGTCCAGCTCGAAGTGCCTCCGTCCGGTGTCCAGCTCGAAGTGCCTCCGTCCGGTGTCCAGCTCGAAGTGCCTCCGTCCGGTGTCCAGCTCGAAGTGCCTCCGTCCGGTGTCCAGCTCGAAGTGCCTCCGTCCGGTGTCCAGCTCGAAGTGCCTCCGTCCGGTGTCCAGCTCGAAGTGCCTCCGTCCGGTGTCCAGCTCGAAGTGCCTCCGTCCGGTGTCCAGCTCGAAGTGCCTCCGTCCGGTGTCCAGCTCGAAGTGCCTCCGTCCGGTGTCCAGCTCGAAGTGCCTCCGTCCGGTGTCCAGCTCGAAGTGCCTCCGTCCGGTGTCCAGCTCGAAGTGCCTCCGTCCGGTGTCCAGCTCGAAGTGCCTCCGTCCGGTGTCCAGCTCGAAGTGCCTCCGTCCGGTGTCCAGCTCGAAGTGCCTCCGTCCGGTGTCCAGCTCGAAGTGCCTCCGTCCGGTGTCCAGCTCGAAGTGCCTCCGTCCGGTGTCCAGCTCGAAGTGCCTCCGTCCGGTGTCCAGCTCGAAGTGCCTCCGTCCGGTGTCCAGCTCGAAGTGCCTCCGTCCGGTGTCCAGCTCGAAGTGCCTCCGTCCGGTGTCCAGCTCGAAGTGCCTCCGTCCGGTGCCCAGCTCGAAGTGCCTCCGTCCGGTGCCCAGCTCGAAGTGCCTCCGTCCGGTGCCCAGCTCGAAGTGCCTCCGTCCGGTGCCCAGCTCGAAGTGCCTCCGTCCGGTGCCCAGCTCGAAGTGCCTCCGTCCGGTGCCCAGCTCGAAGTGCCTCCGTCCGGTGCCCAGCCCGATGTGCCAGTCTTTGATATCCCGCCAGTCACCGGACCCGGGCGGTGGAACATTTTGCCCAGCTAGGACTGTTTGGAGCGTCCTGAGGCCACTCCTTGAGGGGGGGGGTACTGTCAGGAATGGACTTGCCAATAGTGGTGGGACTCACCTGCCTTGTGGGCTGCAGTAACAGGGCTGGCCAGCGGGTGTTCTCAACAACCAGAGGTTCACTTCGACAATTAGCCATCACCTGGGGCTGATTGCAGGTGTATTTAAGGGATGGCCAGACCTGCAGTCTGTGCCTTGGTGTGTGTTTTTCCATGGGCCCCTGTATCTTGTAACCTGCATTCCTGTTCCTGCCTGACTTGTTGCTGACCCTGCCTGATCCTGACCTCTGCTGACTTCTCCTGTTTTGATCCCTGGCTTGTGACCCTGACCATTCTCTCCGCCTGCTCCTCCTGTACCTACCTGCCCGATAGTTATCGACCCGGCCTGCCTAACTACGTTGTGCTCTACATGTGTATGTACCTGGGTATCTGTATCAGTTTAGGTTTGGGTTTGTTTCACCTTGTTGTATGTATTTGTGTTAGCTTGGGGTTTGGTGCACTGCGTTTATGTTTGTATTGTTAGTCTTTAATAAAGCGTCTTATTTATACCATATCTGAAGCTAGCGTTTCCCTGTGTCAGTCCACACACTTCTGGTCACACCTGCATCCCTGACACAGAGAGAGTATATGTGTAATTTTTTTAACCCTAGAAGATATTCAAGGAAAAAAAGGACCCCAATATATTACAAAAGAAACAAAAAAATGTCATACTTGTTGCTGTGACAGATGTCCTATAAAGAACTTTTGAGAGGATGGAGTGCCAAAAGATATATGGCCCACCACTGCAATCCATAATATAGCATAGTATCTTTCCCTACATTCTTCCCAGCAGCTCCAACACACTCTGGCAATATGGCTGCTCTGAGACCTCCCTTTTTATACAGGGGCTGGGTTATCCGTTTCTACAGATTATTGGCTTTTGTGACATAGGTGATTGGGTGCAAAGGATATACATTGCACTATTGTGGGAAAACGGAAAACATTGGAAAAAGTTTGACATTTGCAATACTAACAAAACCAAGGTATTTGCCTCAAAACCAAGGTTGCAGTGAATCTGAATTCCATTCCTTAAAGTGTTACTAAACCCACAACAGTAAAATCAGTATGTATTTGCATTAAAGCATGCTTGTTATACTCACTGTGGAACCTAAGGGGTTAATCCTCTGCATTGTGTAAAAAGGCCTTTTGATCCTGATTGCTCTGTTCCTCCCCTTTTTTAAGCTACCACCTCTTATTCCCTGATAAGACAGACTGAACCATAGGTATTTTGCACATGCTCAGTTTGGTGTGTATTGCTGGAGAAGTTTTTTTTTTTTCTTGGGACAGTGCATGTGATCAGCACAGGGCCAATCAGCACTGTCCAGACAAAGGTCAGCGGTTTAGCATCCTCCTAGAGCAGAAAGAAAACTCTTCCTACAAGCTGTAGCTAGTGCTTTGCTGAACACTGATATAAGCCACAAGACTGCTCTAACTTCTGATGAGAAAAGGTATTTAGCAGTTTTTATTTACTAAAGTAATTGCTTTTCCATGTTCTGTGTACTGTGGGAGACCAGATATAATGAATGCAGGGTCCTGGGTTTAGGAACACTTTAAAAGGATTTAAGCTAAATAGTGTTACTGCAACACAGAATAATGTGTGTTACTTGCATTAGTGCTTTGTGGTGCATTATGTGTGTTGCATAGTGCTGTTAAAATGTTGTATGCATGATTTTTGGTGCATTAGGCATCACATCCAAATTGATGGGCTGCCTTGATGTTGCAGATGTTAAATCGTGTGCTTTTAACACTACAGTGGACTGGGCTAGTGTGAAAGGGCCCTTAGTACATCACTCAGGCCTCTTCATATGCTAAGAAACCTCTCTCTGCTGTGGAACTGGGATATTTCACAATATATTGACAGAATATAATCCGTAATGCTTTGGGCATTCATCTAACTGACCCTTTCCTGGACAACACTCTGGCCTTTGAGATCCTTACAACTCGGCATACTTCAACGGTATGGCCTCGGGCCTCCACACACGTATCTTTTATCAGCTGATATCAGTACAGTATGTATGGACAACCGCTAATCCATGTGTGCTGCTGCCTTCTAACCGGCACATGTGCAGTGATGCTGAAATATCCAATACATGCACAACAGCATTTAAGCAAGGCACAGGGAGCCAAGTGCCAGACATGACCATCACAAATAGGCTTCCTCTCTCTCTCAAAGCTGCCAAAGACACAGCAAAACTATTGTGTGCATACAAAAAAAAGACAATTTACAGACAAAGAGAAACAACAGTTGTAAAGGGTATTCAACATTTTTTAAACAAATATTTTTGGAACAACAAAAATGCATCCTGCTTTTCACCGACACATATTTTTCAAGCCAATAACAATTGAAGATATACTCTCTAGAGAGAAAAAACATTCCAACTTTGTTCCAAAATACTCTGTCAACATTTGCACATTCTGTTCGGAAACTTGTCACCACTATTGGCAGACCCACCCTTATCTCACCTAAGCAAGGCAATGTTAGACAAAAAGCTAGAGACTTTTGTTAAACTCTATTTCTCAGCAGCTGGTTCTGCACTCTGCACATTTTCTACACTTTGCAATAGCTGATCTGCATTTCCAATTTGTATCTCTACCATTTAACTACAGAACATTTAAAAAAAAATAGGACTTAGTGGTACTCTATACAGTCATTATATACCTCTGTGTACAAGCAGGGTTCTTTTTCTCGGAAAATAGGTGCAGGAACTTCTGAATCACGTCTTGTCTCTGCCCCCCTACCCACCTCTGAGCACAGTACCTTGGTTCCACCCTACCCACCTACCAGTACCACTGCTTATAGAGAATGCACAGCCAAGTGTTATTTTGTGATGCAAAGTAATTTTTATAGAATTTGTTAGTGATAACAAGAAAAGCATTAAAATAGATCCCCCGCAGCCAGCAGAAACAGACCCCCCCCAGCAACAATAGATTCCCCCAGGTACAATGGACCCTGACAACAAATAAATCACCCTAGAAAAAATAGACCCCCATCAGCAAACAACAGATTTCCCAGAAGCCAGCAACATTAGACCCCTTCCTCAACAGTAGACCCCTTCCAGACACAATATATCCCCCACCAGCATCAATAGACCTCCCCAGCAACTATAGACCACTATGAAAAAATAGAATCCCTCCAGTGACATTAGATCCCGAGCAGCCTGCATCAGTAGACCCTCCAGCACACCCCAGTATCCCTTGCCATTAAATACATTCAGTGCCGGAACTGCGTTCCCCCACGTTCCCACTGAAAAAAGCCCTGTGTGCAAGTACCGAGACACATACATAATTATTGTTTAATAGGTTATTATTACAAAACTGTATTCTGTATGGGGACTTGGAAGACCACAGGGGACCAGGTCGGGGCACACTTTGCCAACTGCCACATCTGGGCAGAAAAATAAACAGGGATGTTACAAGTTTATAATCAATTACAGTAGCAGCATGCATATTATTCCATATAGAAGTCTTTCTACTCACAAGCGGGTAGTGAGATGGACTTCATCTTCACTGCTTGCAATGTTTATGCGTGTTGGAGGGTTTTCTCAGCTAAGCACAACTTCTTGCCTGCATGCCTGAGCTAAGGGCAGATTGATTCTAGGAAGTAAATTCTCCATGGATCCTCTGCACTTACTTAAGATGATTGCATCCAGAAATGCTAGGGGGGTGTTTTTCAAAGTGAATTCTGAGCAAAATAAAGCAAGGACACATGGATGGATAGGGAGTTTGTTATGAATATAGATTTAATTAAATGGCATTGTTTTATTTGTGCTGCTCAAATGCAGTGTAGTTCTGCTTTATTAAATGTCTGTTTAGCACCGTTTGCATAATGCGTTTATGCGTGTTTGTGTTTAGAAGCGTTTTTTAAAGATAAGCACAGGAGAACCTCCCAAATGCCCAGAATGCACTGAAAAGTGGTAAATTATTAACTATTTCAGACTGTTTCAGAGAAATACAGAGAGTAGAATCAGACAAAGCAGTATGTGTTGAGATTAGCTTAGGTGTGAGTTGCTCATTAACATTTCTTTTGTTTCCAAGGGTGGGACAGGTGTCTGGTGGATTGAGTCATTAAGGTCACCTGGCAGGGGGTCTTCATGAGGAATTTGAGGTGTGAATGGTCATTAACATATCTTTTGTTTCCAAGGGTGGGAGAGGTCTGAGGTGTTGTCAGGGCAGGGCTGTGGAATGGACAGGTAGGCCTAGTGGCAGGGTAACGCACTGGCTGACGACAACCACCACCAACAGACCGAAGTCCCTCAGGGCGCGGAGTCTAAGTCCCAGGCTGCCCTTCACCAGGGCCCCTGATGGTGGGGATGGACTTGACGCAGCCAGGTACCAGGTCGCGGCCCCCGAGACACCCCGGCTGCGGTAATGGCCGCCGCCAATGGCGTGTAGCTGGTGAGAATGACAATAGCATAGTCAGGCAAGCTGGGTCGACAACAACGGGACAAAACGGTACAGAACAGTAGACAGAGAATCACAGGTCACGGGCCGGGTTCAGCAACGGAAGGTCAGATCGAAGGAAAACACAGAGAATGGTCTTAATCACAAGCCGAGTCAGAATACCAGAAGAGTCACGAGCATATACACAGAGCTGTAGGAAGACAAAGACACACGACACAAGTGCAAAGAGCATGTGCGGGCCACAGGCTTATATGTCATCAGCCACACCCCTCTGGGGGATAGACCTCAGAGACCTGAAGGCATAAAAGGATTCCCACCATGCACAGCAGAATCCAAGATGGACGCCAGCACATGGAGTAACAAAACTTCAGGGAAAAGGTAGGACCTTGACAGTACCTCCTCCTCAAGGGCCCCTCCCCCTCCGCGGCTCAACAAAAGGTTTCTGAGGAAAGCAGGGAAGGTAAAGCGCGGAGGAGGGCAGGAGCATGGACATCCGCGGAGGGAACCCAGGAACGCTCCTCGGGACCATAACCGCGCCAATGAACCAGGAACTGTAACCGACCGCGCACCAATCGAGAGTCCAGGATCCGGCTCACCTCATACTCCTCATGACCGTCAACCCGAATGGGACGGGGCCGAGGCAGAGAGGTAGTGAAGCGATTGCAGATCAGAGGTTTCAACAGTGATACATGAAAGATATTGGAGATCCGCATCCCAGGTGGAAGGGCAAGGGCATAGGCCACCGGATTCACCTTGCGGAGAATGTGAAAAGGACCGACAAAATGGGGAGCTAGTTTGGGTGTGGGTACCCGAAGATTGAGGTTACGAGTAGACAACCACACCCGATCGCCGACCTGGTATGAAGGAGCGGGCAACCGTCTGCGATCAGCCTGGAACTTCTGACGCTGAGCCGAGTCCCTCAAAGCCCTCTGGATCTGCCCCCATGAAGAACGCAGGGCAGCAAGATGGTTCTCCACAGCCGGAATGTCCTGTGGTGAGAACCTCTCAGGTAATACCGCGGGTTGGTACCCATAGTTGGCCATGAAGGGAGACATCCCGGAGGAGGAGTTGACCGCTGAGTTCCTGGCAAACTCTGCCCAAGGCAGGAGATCGAACCAATCGTCCTGATGGTCCGAGATATAACACCGAAGGAATTGTTCTAAGGCCTGATTGGAACGCTCCGCAGCCCCATTGGACTGCGGGTGGTAGGCTGAAGAAAAGGAGAGACTAATACCCAACTGGGAGCAGAAGGCGTGCCAGAATCTGGACACGAACTGACTCCCGCGGTCCGAGACAATCACCTTGGGCAACCCATGCAGGCGAAAAATCTCCCTGGAAAAGACCGTGGCCAGTTCTTGCGCTGTTGGTAATTTCCTGAGTGGAATACAATGGCACATTTTGGAAAAACGATCGACGACCATGAGGATGACCGTATGACCCCGAGACACAGGGAGGTCTACAATAAAGTCCATAACTAGGTGTGACCAAGGACGCTCCCCATTGGGAATGGGTTGCAGAAGACCCATTGGAAGATGCCGTGGAGATTTATTCTGGGCACAGATCGAACATGCCGCTACATAAGAGGCGATGTCGGCACGGAGAGTTGGCCACCAGAACAACCGAGAGACGACCCAAGACAACTGGTTCCTCCCCAGATGCCCGGCAGTTTTGGAGTTATGGTAGGTACGCAGCAGACGGGTGCGCAACCCCTCGGGTACAAAACATCTACCCTCCGGTCTCTCGGGAGGAGCGTCAGTTTGAGCCGCCAAAATCTGCTCCCCAAGGGGAGAAGTCAGACTGGTGTGAATGGCAGCCAGGATCTGATCCGGAGGTATGACCGAGGTTGGCTCAGAGTCCTCCCTGGACAACTCAGAGTATTGCCGCGATAATTAGAGATGAGCGAATCGAAGTATCCGAAGTGGAATTCGAGTCGAATATCGGAAAAATTTCGATTCGTGCCGAATCCGAAAAACAGCCTAATTCGGACGCGCGAATCGAAATTTTTCCGAAAATGGCGGCTGACATGTGCGGCGACGGAGCGGGGATGTCGGGGAAGGCGCGCAGACAAGGCGCGCTGCCCCATAATGCATTCCTCAACGACATGTGATCGCATCAGCCAATCAGCAGCCAGCCAGCCAGCACTGTGTAATGGTCGAGGTATATATAGCGGCCATTTTGGAATTCTTCATTTGCCTGCAGTCATTGAACAGAGGCAGACCGCTCTGTACTAGGGACAGGGACAGAGTTAGGGCCACAGAAACGAGAATTGGGGACAGAGAGAAGTTACTTAGGGACAGAGAACCATTACTCAGGGACACAGACTTGTTAATGAGGGCCACAGAATCGTTATTTAGGGACAAAGAAACGCTAGTTAGGGCCACAGAATTCATACTCAGGGACAGACAGAATTTTCACTCAGTGCCAGAGAATTGTTACTTAGGGCCACAGAAACGTTATTAGGGCCACAGAATTTTTACTCAGGGACAGACAGAATTGTTACTGAGTGCCAGAGAATTGTTACTCAGGGCCACAGAATTCATACTCAGGGACAGACAGAATTGTTACTCAGGGACAGACAGAATTGTTACTGAGTGCCAGAGAATTGTTACTCAGGGACAGACAGAATTGTTACTGAGTGCCAGAGAATTGTTACTCAGGGCCACAGAATTCATACTCAGGGACAGACAGAATTGTTACTCAGGGACAGACAGAATTGTTACTGAGTGCCAGAGAATTGTTACTCAGGGACAGACAGAATTGTTACTGAGTGCCAGAGAATTGTTACTCAGGGCCACAGAATTCATACTCAGGGACAGACAGAATTGTTACTCAGGGACAGACAGAATTGTTACTGAGTGCCAGAGAATTGTTACTCAGGGACAGACAGAATTGTTACTGAGTGCCAGAGAATTGTTACTCGCACAGACACAAAATTGTTACTCGCACAGACACAGAATTGTTGCACAGACACAGAATTGTTACTCGCACAGACACAGAATTCTTACTCAGGGCCACAGAATTCATACTCGGGGACAGACAGAATTGTTACTCAGGGACAGACAGAATTGTTACTGAGTGCCAGAGAATTGTTACTCAGGGACAGACAGAATTGTTACTGAGTGCCAGAGAATTGTTACTCAGGGACAGACAGAATTGTTACTGAGTGCCAGAGAATTGTTACTCAGGGACAGACAGAATTGTTACTGGCACAGACACAGAATTGTTGCACAGACACAGAATTGTTACTCGCACAGACACAGAATTCTTACTCAGGGCCACAGAATTCATACTCAGGGACAGACAGAATTGTTACTCAGGGACAGAATTGTTACTGAGTGCCAGAGAATTGTTACTCAGGGACAGACAGAATTGTTACTGAGTGCCAGAGAATTGTTACTCAGGGACAGACAGAATTGTTACTGAGTGCCAGAGAATTGTTACTCAGGGACAGACAGAATTGTTACTGAGTGCCAGAGAATTGTTACTCGCACAGACACAAAATTGTTACTCGCACAGACACAGAATTGTTGCACAGACACAGAATTGTTACTCGCACAGACACAGAATTCTTACTCAGGGCCACAGAATTCATACTCAGGGACAGACAGAATTGTTACTCAGGGACAGACAGAATTGTTACTGAGTGCCAGAGAATTGTTACTCAGGGACAGACAGAATTGTTACTGAGTGCCAGAGAATTGTTACTCAGGGACAGACAGAATTGTTACTGAGTGCCAGAGAATTGTTACTCAGGGACAGACAGAATTGTTACTGGCACAGACACAGAATTGTTGCACAGACACAGAATTGTTACTCGCACAGACACAGAATTCTTACTCAGGGCCACAGAATTCATACTCAGGAACAGACAGAATTGTTACTCAGGGACAGAATTGTTACTGAGTGCCAGAGAATTGTTACTCAGGGACAGACAGAATTGTTACTGAGTGCCAGAGAATTGTTACTCAGGGACAGACAGAATTGTTACTGAGTGCCAGAGAATTGTTACTCAGGGACAGACAGAATTGTTACTGAGTGCCAGAGAATTGTTACTCGCACAGACACAAAATTGTTACTGGCACAGACACAGAATTGTTGCACAGACACAGAATTGTTACTCGCACAGGCACAGAATTCTTACTCAGGGCCACAGAATTCATACTCAGGGACAGACAGAATTGTTACTCAGGGACAGACAGAATTGTTACTGAGTGCCAGAGAATTGTTACTCAGGGACAGACAGAATTGTTACTGAGTGCCAGAGAATTGTTACTCGCACAGACACAAAATTGTTACTTGCACAGACACAGAATTGTTACTCGCACAGACACAGAATTGTTACTCAGGGCCACAGAATTCATACTCAGGGACAGACAGAATTGTTACTGAGTGCCAGAGAATTGTTACTCAGGGACAGACAGAATTGTTACTGAGTGCCAGAGAATTGTTACTCAGGGACAGACAGAATTGTTACTGAGTGCCAGAGAATTGTTACTCGCACAGACACAAAATTGTTACTCGCACAGACACAGAATTGTTGCACAGACACAGAATTGTTACTCGCACAGACACAGAATTCTTACTCAGGGCCACAGAATTCATACTCAGGGACAGACAGAATTGTTACTCAGGGACAGACAGAATTGTTACTGAGTGCCAGAGAATTGTTACTCAGGGACAGACAGAATTGTTACTGAGTGCCAGAGAATTGTTACTCGCACAGACACAAAATTGTTACTTGCACAGACACAGAATTGTTACTCGCACAGACACAGAATTGTTACTCAGGGCCACAGAATTCATACTCAGGGACAGACAGAATTGTTACTGAGTGCCAGAGAATTGTTACTCAGGGACAGACAGAATTGTTACTGAGTGCCAGAGAATTGTTACTCGCACAGACACAAAATTGTTACTTGCACAGACACAGAATTGTTACTCGCACAGACACAGAATTGTTACTCGCACAGACACAGAATTGTTACTCAGGGCCACAGAATTCATACTCAGGGACAGACAGAATTGTTACTGAGTGCCAGAGAATTGTTACTCAGGGACAGACAGAATTGTTACTGAGTGCCAGAGAATTGTTACTCAGGGACACCTAATCGTTGAATTAAATAGTATGTCAGACAACATGCAGAGGAGTGGCAGAGGAGGCAATGTTTTAGGAGCGAGCAGACGTGGCAGCAGAGGAAGGGGTCGAGGCAGCAGTATTCGCAGCCAGAGGCCAGTGCTCCCGGTGTCATCCAGCGGTCGTGTCTCCACCGACAACCCTGCCGTCATTGATTGGTTGGCTCGGTCGTCTTCCTCTTCCCAGGTCACCTCTGACACCTACAGCCAACGGTCGGTGGGTACGTCAGACACAACCGTTAGTTGGCATGGCCCCGGAGCAAGCCCACTGAAATCACGTGTCCTCTACCTGCCCCTGTCCTTTGGTGTTCCCTCACCAAGCGAAGTATCGCATGCTGTGGGCTCAGCCCCACTGTACAGTAAGGAAGAGCTAACAGAGGGCGGTCAGGAACGGGGGGAGACATCGGCCTTTTCAGCAGCCAAGCAAACAAGTACTGGCGAGGAGAGTGGCTCGGTAGACGGTCTAGAGACAGGTCTGTCTCCTGACCCAGACGCAGCCGAGGGGGCTAGTAGTGAGGCGGAGACCGTACTTGATGATGAGGAGGTTGATCGCACTTGGCTGCCTCGTCGTCATCAGGCAATTTCTTCCGCATCATCAGGAGAAGAGGGTGCCAGCTTGGCAGCGAGCGAAACAGTCGGTGGGTTGCCCAGGAGGCAGCAGGGTCGCATCAGTGTCAGTGGAGCCAAACGTCCACGGAGTAGAGCACCAGCTCCACTGCAGCCTACCACCACGGCCAGTAGTGGTGCCGGTGCGCACGGAGGAAGTAGCAGTCAGCCAGTGAAGAGTAGCGGGGGCAAAGTTTCCTACTCGGTGGTGTGGCAATTTTTCGTCAAGCCGCCCGAGGAAGTAAACGTAGCCGTATGTCGACTATGTGGCCAGAAATGCAAGCGTGGCCAGGGGGCCCATGTTGGGACTACAGCGTTGCGTCAGCATATGCAGCGTCACCATTCGGTGGCCTGGGAAAACCGTGATAAAGATACGGCGGTTCTGCCTGCCCCAGCCCCCGCTCCATCACCCGCTCCGTTACTTGCTCCGTCACCCAACGTCGTCAATCGCCCTCTATCAGCCAGTCAAGGCTCCAACACCTCTGCTGAGGGGAGTTGTCGCTCATTGGCATCTTCTGCTCGTTCAGATGCTCCTTCTCCTGCTACTCCTCTTCTCGGATTCCGTCAACAGTCTTTCTTGGAATCCGTATCCAAGAGACAACAGTTTGCGAGCACGCACCCGACGGTGCAAAAGCTGAACGTCCTCCTGTCCAAGTTGCTGGTGCTGCAGTCCCTCCCTTTCCAACTGGTGGACTCAGCACCTTTCCGAGAAATGATGGCTTGTGCCGCGCCGCGGTGGAGAGTGCCAAGCCGTCATTTCTTTGCCCAAAAGGCAGTGCCAGCCCTGCATTCACATGTAGAAGAGATGGTGGGCCAGTCTTTGAGCATGTCGGTCTCTGCCAAAGTGCACGGCAGCGCCGATGTGTGGAGCTGTAACTACGGTCAGGGACAGTACATGTCATTTACGGCCCACTGGGTGAACGTGGTGCCGGCACAGCCGCACCAGCAACTTGGACAGGTCACGACGCTTTTGCCTCCACGTTTGCACGTCCTTGGTCCAGCAAGCATGTCCGCCTCTACCACCTCTTTTTCCGCCGTGTCCTCAGCCGCCACCCCCGTGCCAAGTCCCATTACCCGACCGGCATATCACATGTGCAGGGCGCAACGGTGTCACGCTGTGCTGCACCTGGTATGCCTTGGCGAACGTAGTCACACAGGGGAGGAACTGCTGAGTGTAATGAACAGAGAAATCGACAGATGGCTGTCTCCGCGCAAACTAAAAATCGGAACCATGTTGACTGACAACGGAAAGAACATGGTGTCTGCTCTGCGTCAAGGAAGGTTGTGCCATGCGCCATGCATGGCTCACGTGTTCAATCTGGTTGTCAAGCGGTTCCTAAAATCCACCATCCCACTGCAAGACATCCTTAAAATGTCACGTAAACTGTGCATGCATTTCAGCCATTCCTACACCGCAAAGAACACCCTCATTGAGCTGCAGCGGCAGAACGGAATTCCACAGCATCGCCTGATCTGCGACGTTGCAACAAGGTGGAATTCAACCCTACACATGTTAGACCGCCTTTACGAGCAGCGAAAGGCCATCACCGATTTCCTGATGTTACAAGCGGATAAAGGTACTCCCCTGTGTAACTTAGATGTCAGCCATTGGCAGCTCATGCGTGACACCTGCCGCTTGCTCAGGCCCTTTGAGGAGGCCACGCTATTCGTGAGTCGGCAGGACTATGGGATGAACGACGTCATTCCTCTGTTGCACGTCCTGGAACAAATGCTGTTAACAATGGCTGGTCAGGGTGCGGTAGACGTGGCGCACAGATCTCAACGCCACATGACCCCTGTGGGGGCAGGACAGGAAGAAGAGGAGGAGGTAGAGGAGGACATTTGTGCTCAGGAATTATTGAGTGAAATGGGTGGTTTTTCCACTCAGCGGACAGGAGTGGAGGAGCAGGAGCATCTGGTAGAGGAGGAGGAGGAGGAGACAGAGGACCCAGACGCACCGTGGCAGTATGCTGTGGAGATGGAGGCAGGGAGTCCCTCGCATTCCTTGGCACAAATGGCCCATAGCATGCTCGGTTGCTTGCGTAGCGACAGCCGAATAATAACCATCAGACAGAGGGATGACTTTTGGCTGTCCACCTTGTTGGACCCTCGCTACCGGTCCAAAATGGTGGCCTTTTTCACACCTGCTGAGAGGGAGGCCAAAATTACGTACTATAAAAACCACCTATGTAGTCAGTTGGTCTCTGCCTTTGTGCGCCAACGTCCATCCTCAGACACTGTGGGCCCTGTGCGCTCGCGTTCCGCTGGCATGGCAGCAGGGGAGGGGTGGGGTGGTAGGAGCAGTGGCAGCTCCACCAGCAGCGGCTGCCTCAGTCTGCAGTCGATGATGAGTAGCTTTCTTCACCAGCGCAGTGAGGAAACTACTAACCAGCCGCAGCAGCAGCAGCAGCATCAGGTGGACCTGGAGCAGGAGCTCAAACAACAGGCTTGGGCCTACTTGGACAGCACCCTGCCAACCGAGGTAGACAATCCCCTTGACTACTGGGCAACGAAACTTGACCTTTGGCCCCAACTAGCTGAATTTGCCCTTGAAAGGCTGTCATGCCCGGCCAGTAGCGTGGCATCTGAGCGCGTGTTTAGTGCGGCAGGAGGTATTGTAACTCCGCGGAGGACACGACTGTCCACCCAAAGTGTGGAGAGACTCACGTTTGTGAAAATGAATCAGGCGTGGATTAGTCTGGATTTCAAACCACCAGTTCCTGACACAACTGACTAAATCCGCCATGAATCATGCCTCAAACATGTGGCACTTTCAGGTCTCCTCACACACTGCTGGTGTGTTGAATTTTTTGACATAGGGTGCTGGCAGATTACGGGCCTCCTATAGCTGCTGCCAGGCCCCTAATCTGCCATAGGCCCCTATATACCACCTCCTCCTGCTGCTGCCAGGTCCAGAGTCTCTCATGGGTCCCTGTACGGCCTCCCATTGCTGCTGTCTCCATCGCCACACTCTGCTGCCATGTGCCACTTTCAGGTCTCTTCACACTGCTGGTGTGTTAAATTTTTTGACATAGGGTGCAGGCAGATTACGGGCCTCACATAGCTGCTGCCAGGCCCCTAATCTGCCATGGGCCCCTATATACCGCCTCCTCATGCTGCTGCCAAGTCCAGAGTCTCTCATGGGTCCCTGTACGGCCTCCCATTGCTGCTGTCTCCATCACCACACTCTGCTGCCATGTGCCACTTTCAGGTCTCTTCACACTGCTGGTGTGTTTAATTTTTTGACATAGGGTGCAGGCAGATTACGGGCCTCACATAGCTGCTGCCAGGCCCCTAATCTGCCATGGGCCCCTATATACCGCCTCCTCATGCTGCTGCCAAGTCCAGAGTCTCTCATGGGTCCCTGTAAGGCCTCCCATTGCTGCTGTCTCCATCGCCACACTCTGCTGCCATGTGCCACTTTCAGGTCTCTTCACACTGCTGGTGTGTTTAATTTTTTGACATAGGGTGCTGCAAGATAACGGGCCTCACATAGCTGCTGCCAGGCCCCTAATCTGCCATGGGCCCCTATATACCGCCTCCTCATGCTGCTGCCAAGTCCAGAGTCTCTCATGGGTCCCTGTACGGCCTCCCATTGCTGCTGTCTCCATCACCACACTCTGCTGCCATGTGCCACTTTCAGGTCTCTTCACACTGCTGGTGTGTTAAATTTTTTGACATAGGGTGCAGGCAGATTACGGGCCTCACATAGCTGCTGCCAGGCCCCTAATCTGCCATGGGCCCCTATATACCGCCTCCTCATGCTGCTGCCAAGTCCAGAGTCTCTCATGGGTCCCTGTACGGCCTCCCATTGCTGCTGTCTCCATCACCACACTCTGCTGCCATGTGCCACTTTCAGGTCTCTTCACACTGCTGGTGTGTTTAATTTTTTGACATAGGGTGCAGGCAGATTACGGGCCTCACATAGCTGCTGCCAGGCCCCTAATCTGCCATGGGCCCCTATATACCGCCTCCTCATGCTGCTGCCAAGTCCAGAGTCTCTCATGGGTCCCTGTACGGCCTCCCATTGCTGCTGTCTCCATCGCCACACTCTGCTGCCATGTGCCACTTTCAGGTCTCTTCACACTGCTGGTGTGTTTAATTTTTTGACATAGGGTGCTGCAAGATAACGGGCCTCACATAGCTGCTGCCAGGCCCCTAATCTGCCATGGGCCCCTATATACCGCCTCCTCATGCTGCTGCCAAGTCCAGAGTCTCTCATGGGTCCCTGTACGGCCTCCCATTGCTGCTGTCTCCATCACCACACTCTGCTGCCATGTGCCACTTTCAGGTCTCTTCACACTGCTGGTGTGTTTAATTTTTTGACATAGGGTGCAGGCAGATTACGGGCCTCACATAGCTGCTGCCAGGCCCCTAATCTGCCATGGGCCCCTATATACCGCCTCCTCATGCTGCTGCCAAGTCCAGAGTCTCTCATGGGTCCCTGTACGGCCTCCCATTGCTGCTGTCTCCATCGCCACACTCTGCTGCCATGTGCCACTTTCAGGTCTCTTCACACTGCTGGTGTGTTTAATTTTTTGACATAGGGTGCTGCAAGATAACGGGCCTCACATAGCTGCTGCCAGGCCCCTAATCTGCCATGGGCCCCTATATACCGCCTCCTCATGCTGCTGCCAAGTCCAGAGTCTCTCATGGGTCCCTGTACGGCCTCCCATTGCTGCTGTCTCCATCACCACACTCTGCTGCCATGTGCCACTTTCAGGTCTCTTCACACTGCTGGTGTGTTTAATTTTTTGACATAGGGTGCTGCAAGATAACGGGCCTCACATAGCTGCTGCCAGGCCCCTAATCTGCCATGGGCCCCTATATACCGCCTCCTCATGCTGCTGCTAGGTCCAGAGTCTCTCATGGGTCCCTGTACGGCCTCCCATTGCTGCTGTCTCCATCGCCACACTCTGCCATGTGCCACTTTCAGGTCTCCTCACACTGCTGGTGTGTTGAATTTTTTGACATAGGGTGCTGGCAGATTACGGGCCTCCCATAGCTGCTGCCAGGCCCCTAATCTGCCATAGGCCCCTATATACCGCCTCCTCATGCTGCTGCTAGGTCCAGAGTCTCTCATGGGTCCCTGTACGGCCTCCCATTGCTGCTGTCTCCATCGCCACACTCTGCCATGTGCCACTTTCAGGTCTCCTCACACTGCTGGTGTGTTGAATTTTTTGACATAGGGTGCTGGCAGATTACGGGCCTCCCATTGCTGCTGCCAGACATGTAATCTGCCATGGGCCCCCGTACCGACTCCTCATGCTGTGACGTTGCAACAAGGTGTAATTCAACCCTACATATGTTAGACCGCCTTTACGAACAGCTAAAGGCCATCACAGATTTCCTGATGTTAAAAGCGGATAAAGGTACTCCCTGTGTAACTTAGATGTCAGCCATTGTCAGCTCATGTGTGACACCTGCGCTTGCTCAGGCCCTTTGAGGAGGCCACGCTATTCGTGAGTCGGCAGGACTATGGGATGAATGAGGTCAAATCGGCCATGGGCCCCCGTACCGCCTGTTCACGCTGATGCTGGTCCCACAGTGTGACCTGGGTCCCTGTACGGCCTCCCATTGCTTCCACTCTGCCATGTACCTCTTTGAAATCTCCTCACACTCCTGCGGTTGTCCATTTTGTCATAGGTTGCTGGCAGATTAGCGGCCTCCCATAGGTGCCGCCAGGCCCCATATCGGCCATGGGCCCCCGTACCGCCTGGTCACGCTGCTGCTGGGCCCACAGTGTGACCTGGGTCCCTGTACGGCCTCCCATTGCTGCTGCCAGGAGGCAGCAGGGTCGCAGCTGTGTCAGTGGAGGCAAACGGCCACGGAGTAGAGCAGCAGCTCCACTGCAGCCTACCACCACAGCCAGTAGTGGTGCCGGTGTGCACGGAGGAAGTAGCAGTCAGCCAGTGAGGAGTAGCGGGTGCAAAGTTTCCTACTCGGCGGTGTGGCAAGTTTTCGTCAAGCCGCCCGAGGAAGTAAACGTAGCCTAATGTCGACTATGTGGCCAGAAAGTCAAGCGTGGCCAGGGGGCCCATGTTGGGACTACAGCGTTGCGTCAGCATATGCAGCGTCGCCATTCGGTGGCCTGTGAAAAACGTGATAAAGATACGGCGGTTCTGCCTGCCCCAGCCCAGGGTTCCATTTTGTCATAGGGTGCTGGCAGATTAGCGGCCTTCCATAGGTTACGCCAGGCCCCATATCGGCCATGGGCCCCCGTACCTCCTGGTCACGCTGCTGCTGGTCCCACAGTGTGACCTGGGTCCCTGTACGGCCTCCCATTGCTTCCACTCTGCCATGTGCCACTTTGAGGTCTCCTTACACTCCTGCGGTTTTCCATTTTGTCATAGGTTGCTGGCAGATTAGCGGCCTTCCATAGGTGCCGCCAGGCCCCATATCGGCCATGGGCCCCCGTACCTCCTGGTCACGCTGCTGCTGGTCCCACAGTGTGACCTGGGTCCCTGTACGGCCTCCCATTGCTTCCACTCTGCCATGTGCCACTTTGAAATCTCCTCACACTCCTGCGGTTGTCCATTTTGTCATAGGTTGCTGGCAGATTACAGGCCTTCCATTGGTGCCGCCAGGCCCCATATCGGCCATGGGCCCCCGTACCGCCTGGTCACGCTGCTGCTGGTCCCACAGTGTGACCTGGGTCCCTGTACGGCCTCCCATTGCTTCCACTCTGCCATGTGCCACTTTGAATTCTCCTCACACTCCTGCGGTTGTCCATTTTGTCATAGGTTGCTGGCAGATTAGCGGCCTCCCATAGGTGCCGCCAGGCCCCATATCGGCCATGGGCCCCCGTACCGCCTGGTCACGCTGCTGCTGGGCCCACAGTGTGACCTGGGTCCCTGTACGGCCTCCCATTGCTTCCACTCTGCCATGTGCCACTTTGAAATCTCTTCACACTCCTGCGGTTGTCCATTTTGTCATAGGTTGCTGGCAGATTAGCGGCCTCCCATAGGTGCCGCCAGGCCCCATATCGGCCATGGGCCCCCGTACCGCCTGGTCACGCTGCTGCTGGGCCCACAGTGTGACCTGGGTCCCTGTACGGCCTCCCATTGCTTCCACTCTGCCATGTGCCACTTTGAAATCTCTTCACACTCCTGCGGTTGTCCATTTTGTCATAGGTTGCTGGCAGATTAGCGGCCTCCCATAGGTGCCGCCAGGCCCCATATCGGCCATGGGCCCCCGTACCTCCTGGTCACGCTGCTGCTGAGCCCACAGTGTGACCTGGGTCCCTGTACGTCCTCCCATTGCTTCCACTCTGCCATGTGCCACTTTGAAATCTCCTCACACTCCTGCGGTTGTCCATTTTGTCATAGGTTGCTGGCAGATTACAGGCCTTCCATAGGTGCCACCAAGCCCCATATCGGCCATGGGCCCCCGTACCGCCTGGTCACGCTGCTGCTGGGCCCACAGTGTGACCTGGGTCCCTGTACCGCCTCCCATTGCTCCCACTCTGCCATGTGCCACTTTCAGGTCTCCTCACGCTCCTGCTGGTTTCCATTTTGTCATAGGTTGCTGTATGGCCTCCCATTGCTGCTGCCTCCACCGCCACACTGTGGCTCCAAACACTGGTTTTGGCCCCGTGACTGGCCAAAGGAGTGAAGTGTGCAGTGATTCTAAGATCGACGGCACTCATCTGCATGTCATACTGACAGACAGTATTATTTCTCTTCCCCAGCAGACTCCAAGGGCATTTAAATTAAAGGTACAGTGTTCTGCACTAATATTTAGTCTCTCTGAAGCCTAGAAACACCCTTTTTTAAGTTAAATTCACAGCGAATTTATTCGACTCGAATCGAATATTGTCCACGAATTCGCCGAATCAGTCGAATCGAATTTTTCATTTCTTCGCTCATCTCTAGCGATAATGCATCAGCCCTGACATTCTTGGAACCCGGCAAATAGGAGACTACATAGTTGAACCGCGACAAGAACAAGGCCCATCTGGCCTGATGGGGTGTCAATCTTTTGGCCTCTGAAAGATAAGTCAGGTTCTTATGATCGGTAAGAATGAGGACTGGAACCGCGGAGCCCTCGAGCAGGTTCCTCCATTCCTTGAGAGCCAGAATGATTGCCAACAACTCCCTATCTCCAATCTGGTAGTTGCACTCTGCAGAGGAAAGCTTCCTGTAGTAGAACCCACAGGGAAGTAGGGGTCCATCGGGCGACCGACGTTGAGACAGGAGAGCGCCTACTCCCGTCTCGGATGCATCAACCTCAAGGACGAAGGGCAATCCAGGATTGGGATGAGACAGTATTGGAGCCGAAGCGAAGGCGGATTTCAGAGCCTCGAAAGCTACGATGGCCTCGGATGGCCACTCGTGAGGATTACTGCCCTTTTTGGTTAGGTCTGAGAGAGGCTTTGCCAGCGTGGAGAAGTTCCTGATGAACTTCCGATAGTAGTTGGCAAAACCCAAAAAGCGCTGAATGGGCCGAAGACCATTGGGACGAGGCCACTGCAGAACCGCCGAAACCTTCTGAGGGTCCATGGAGAATCCCTCCGCAGAAATGATGTAGCCTAAAAAGGCAACTTGGGATCGATGGAATTCGCACTTCTCAAGTTTACAAAAAAGTTCGTTCTCACGTAATCGTTGCAGCACCTGCTTGACATCCTGGATATGGGACTCCATGGAGGCAGAGTAAACCAGGATGTCATCCAGGTAAACCACAACGCACTGCTGCAACAAGTCACGCAGGACATCATTTATGAATTCCTGAAAAACTGCGGGCGCGTTACACAACCCGAAGGGCATCACCAGGTATTCGTAGTGACCGGTTCTGGTGTTAAACGCGGTCTACCACTCATCCCCCTGTTTGATCCGTACGAGGTTGTACGCCGCCCTAAGGTCGTTTGGTAAAGACTGTTGCCCCCTTAAGGCGGTCGAACAACTCAGTAATCAAGGGAATCGGGTAGGCATTCTTAGTGGTGATTCGATTGAGACCCCTATAATCAATGCAAGGCCTCAATTCACCACCCTTCTTCTTTACAAAGAAAAAGCCCGCTCCTGCTGGAGAAGTAGACTTACGAATGTGCCCCCGGGAAAGCGCATCTGCAACGTACTCCTCCATGGCCTTATTCTCCGCACCCGAGAGGGGATACACCCTGCCACGCGGAGGAGTGACACCGGCTTGCAAGGATATGGCGCAGTCGTAAGGACGATGAGCAGGTAAGGCACCAGCGCGTACCTTATCAAATACGTCCTGGTACTCCCCATAATCAGTGGGCAACGCAGAGTCCGAGGAGGCACACAACACCTTAACCGGCCCACGGATGCACCCGGCCCCACACTGTGGAGACCATGAGAGAATCTCGGCTGTTTGCCAATTGAAGGTTGGATTGTGCATCTGGAGCCAGGGATACCCCAAAACCACCGAATAGTGCGGAGAAGAAATCACCTGGAAACAGGCCAACTCCCTGTGAACAGCCCCAATAGCTACTTCAACTGGCACAGTCTCGTGGGTAACCTGCGGTGGTTGCAGGGGCCTGCCATCTATCGCCTCAAGAACCAATGGGGAAACTCGAGCCAGCAGGGGAATGGAGTGCTGGGCAGCAAACGAGCTGTCCATAAACAACCCGCCAGCCCCAGAATCAACCAACGCCTGGGCCGTTACCGAGCCCTCCGCCCAAGAGAGGACAACGGTGATCAGTGGCTTATCTCTGCGGAACGCCGGGGACGAGGAGACTCCACCCAAGATCTGTCCCCGACAGGATCTCAGGTGCGAGCGTTTCCCGGACGGACCGGACAGGACTGCCGAAAGTGCCCACCAAGGCCACAGTACAGACAGCGACCCTCCCGACGCCGAGCGGCCCGCTCTCCCTCGGAAAGGCGAAAAAACCCCAGCTGCATGGGCTCACCACCAGACAATCTATCCCCAGGAGGCGTGGGAGGAGAGGGAGGAACGGATGGGACAGGAAACGCAGGTGCCAGTCGATTGGAAGGCCTCCGCAGGCGTTCCTTGAGTGAAGGCCGCTCCCTGAGCCTGGTATCAATCAGGATCAGGAAGGAAATTAGTGCTTCCAGCTCCACAGGCAATTCCTTGGCTGCGATCTCGTCCTTCAATGCATCAGAAAGACCCTGAGAAAACGCAGCCACCAGAGCCTCATTGTTCCAACCCACCTCTGCTGCCAGGGTACGAAACTCTATGGCGTACTCGGCAACGGTCCGTGAACCCTGATGCATAGACATGAGCAGCTTGGCAGCCGAGGCGGAGCGAGCGGGTACGTCGAATACCCTACGGAAGGCATCGACAAAACCGGAAAACTCGTGAATCACTGGGTCATTCCTCTCCCATAAGGGATTCGCCCAGGCCAAGGCCTTGTCTGAGAGTAGCGATATTAGGAAACCCACCTTTGACCTCTCAGTCGGAAAAGCGTGGGGTATTAATTCAAAGTAAATCCCCACCTGGTTGAGAAACAAACGACACTGACTTGGCTCACCCCCAAAGCGCTGTGGAAGAGGGGCTGAACCAGTCATACCACTGGGCATGGGTGCCGCAGCAGCCGCGGTGGTGGGCGCAACAAGCGGAACAGCAGCGGGGGGCGACCACCGGAGTGACAACCGGCCTAATAACACCAGGAGTAAGGTGCGCGGTGTGTGCAAGCAGAGTTTGCAACGCCTGAGCGAACTGATCCAACAGGAGATCCTGTTGATCCAGTCTGGTGACCAACATTGGAAAGCGAAGGCGTACCTGCACCGTCAGGGTTCATGGCACTTGTGTAATGTCAGGGCAGGGCTGAGGAACGGACAGGTAGGCCTAGTGGCAGGGTAACGCACTGGCTGACGACAACCACCACCAACAGACCGAAGTCCCTCAGGGCGCGGAGTCTAAGTCCCAGGCTGCCCTTCACCAGGGCCCCTGATGGTGGGGATGGACTTGACGCAGCCAGGAACCAGGTCGCGGCCCCCGAGACACCCCGGCTGCGGTAATGGCCGCCGCCAATGGCGTGTAGCTGGTGAGAATGACAATAACGTAGTCAGGCAAGCCGGGTCAACAACAACGGGACAAAACGGTACAGAACAGTAGACAGAGAATAACAGGTCACGGGCCGGGTTCAGCAACGGAAGGTCAGATCGAAGGAAAACACAGAGAATGGTCTAGTCACAAGCCGAGTCAAATACCAGAAGAGTCACGAGCGTATACACAGAGCTGTAGCAAGACAAAGACACAAGACACAAGTGCAAAGAGCATGTGCGGATCACAGGCTTATATGTACTCAGCCACACCCCTCTGGGGGATGGACCTCAGAGACCTGAAGGCATAAAAGATTCCCACCATGCTCAGCAGAAATCCAAGATGGATGCCAGCACATGGAGTAACATAACCTCTGGGAAAAGGTAGGACCTTGACATCCCCTCAACTTCTCCAAGCTCAGATAGTAGTGCTCCTGAAACCAGGGGAAGGACCCATCACTTTGTAGTAACTATAGGCCGATTTCGCTGCTAAATATAGACTAAAAAACATTTTGCCAAAGTTACAGCAAACCTCCTTTCAGTTACCTGACATAATTCATAAAGACCAGGTTGGGTTTGTCCCTGGGCGGGAAGCCAGGGATAATACCACAAAAACTATTCACCTTATCACTAAGGTCCAGAAAACTCAGCTTGCCTTCTCTCTTGTGATGCAGAAAAGGCCTTTGACAGAGTCAATTGGTCCTTTCTCCGACAAGCTCTGGTGCAAATTGGGGTAGGTCTGCAAATGTTGGACCATATTCTGTCCCTATATTCTTTTTTTTTTTTTTTAATTTAAATATTTATTCATTTTCAAATATAGCAATATACATATTTCCAAAACAAGTAATAAGAAATACAACATAACAAATTTTTTCTAAAACCACTTATTGCATATTATTTTCTCCCCATAACCCCCTTCCCTCACCCCACCCTCCCTCCCACCCCTCTTCAATAAACTCCTGACATCTGTTTGTTTCCCCTCCCCTTTCCTTTATACTTATTCACAGGGTAGCTTCTTTCTTCTTTACTCTAAATTCCTCCTATTTCTCCCATTTTGTATAATAAGCCTCCATCCTATCTTCCTGTATATACTATAGTTTCTCCAGTCTAACAATCTGATCCACTCTGTTCATCCAGTCTTCTACCTTCGGTGCCTCAACTTTGCGCCAAAACCTAGGTATCAATCCTTTTGCTGCATTTAAATAGCACTCTATACCCATACCTTTATATTTATTCATTGATATTTCTGTGATGTGGAAAAGACAAATTTCAGGGTCCAGACCAATCTCAATCCCAGTGATGATCCTAATTTGATTTATAACCTTTCTCCAGTAATCTTGTATTTTTAAACATCCCCACCATATGTGATACATTGTGCCCACCCCTCCACACTCTCGCCAGCACCAAGGTTGTTTCTCACCACTCATCTTGTGCTCTACCGTCGGTGTGATATACCACCTACTTAGACATTTATAGTTCAATTCCACTTCCCGCATACTAAAATTTCCATGTACCAATCTATATATTTTTCTTTGTGTATGTTCCTCCCACTCCACCCCTAAATCCCTTTCCCATTTTTCTATATATCTTAATTTTGACTTACTATCTAAATCAGTGAGAATTTTGTATGTTTTAGCAGTGCTGTGCTTCCCATCACCTCGAACTTCCAGAAATTTCTCAAATAAATTCCAATCTTTTCTAATTCTAAGGGGCTTCGTTAGTTTCCCCACAAATTATTTCAATTGGTTATATCTCCATATATCTATCTTAGTGAAAATCCCTCCCTCTTCACTTTTCAAATCCTCCAGTGTTCTTAAGTTGAAATCCCAATTCCTCTGTGCAATCTATCCCACTCCTTCAATACTATTCTAGTGTATGGACTCGTGCTCTCGGCTAATTCTCTAAACTGTGTTGACACCCAAACAATCCCACTCAAATCCTTTCCACCAAGTGTATTTTCTATTGTAACCCAATTTTTACTCTTTAAGTTGTGCTTCCAATCAAAAATTCTTGCTAGGATGACTGCCCTATAATATCTTTTGAAGTCCGGCATTCCCACCCCACCCTTTTCTTTATTTCTACTTAACACTTCATATGATATTCTAGGTTTTTTATTTTTCCATATATATCTTGTTACCATTCGCTTGATAGTCCTAAAGTATATCCCAGGGAGTTTAATGGGAATCATTTGGAGTTTATACAGGATCTTGGGGACAATTACCATTTTTATTAAATTAATACGACCTAACCAGGAAGGATTTCTTCCTCCCATTTTCTTCAATTCCTCCCTAATCTCATTTAACAATGGAATATAATTTGCTTTATAAAGATTTTTCTGTGAAGAAGTAAGTTTCACTCCCAGATATTTTATTTCTCTATCTTTCCATAAAAAGGGGAACTCTCTCTGTATCATTTCCTTTTCACTCTTTGGAAGATTTATATTTAATATCTCTGTTTTACTCCGGTTAATTTTTAGGTTTGACAATTCCCCATATTCCTTCAATGTTTTCATTAGAATGGGAAGCGTTATCCTAGGGTTTCCAATATAGAACAATAAGTCATCCGCAAATGCGGCAACCTTATGTTCTACCTTTCCTACATTAATTCCCTTTATATCTATATTTTTCCTAATTGTTAATAGCAGGGGTTCCAAAGATAAGACGAACAGCAGTGGGGATAGTGGGCAACCCTGTCTAGTTCCGTTTGACATTACAAAAGACTCTGATCTCTCTCCATTTACCATTACCATCGTGGAAGGTCCTTCATACAATCTTCCAATCCACCTCCTCATCCTACTACCCAATCCCAGAGCCTCTAGCGTGTCCATGATGAAGTTCCAGTTTACCCTGTCGAACGCCTTCTCCGCGTCTATTGAGAGCAATACCACTGGATTTTTTCCCTTTCTACTTTTCTGGATAAGCATCAGGGATCTCAACCCATTATCTCGACCCTCCCTTCCTCTAACAAAGCCCACCTGGTCTCCATGTATCCACTCTGGCATCAGATCCCTCAACCTATTTGCTAAAACCTTTGCATACAACTTCGTATCTATGTTCAGCAATGATATCGGTCTATAACTTGAGCACTGGGAGATATCTTTACCTTCCTTATGAATCAAAACCACCTGGGCCAGTAGGGATTCCTGTCTCATCTCCAACTCTCCTCCCAACGCATCCATATACCGTATATACTCGAGTATAAGCCGACCCGAATATAAGCCGAGGTACCTAATTTTACCACAAAAAACTGGGAAAAACTATTGACTCGAGTATAAGCCGAGGGTGGGAACACCAGTGGGAAGAATCGTGCCTCATCATTGGTGTCAGTGGGAGGAATAGTGCCCCATCATTGGTGTCAGTGGGAGGAATAGTGCCCCATCATTGGTATCAGTGGGAGGAATAGTGCCCCATCATTGGTATCAGTGGGAGGAATAGTGCCCCATCATTGGTGTCAGTGGGAGGAATAGTGCCCCATCATTGGTGTCGGTGGGAGGAATAGCGCCCCATCATTGGTGTCAGTGGGAGGAATAGCGCCCCATCATTGGTATCAGTAGCAGGAATAGTGCCACATCATTAGTATCAGTGGGGGGAATAGCACCCCATTATTGGTGTCAGTGGAATAGTGCCCCATCTTTGGTGTCAGTGGGAGGAATAGTGCCCCATCATTGGTATCAGTGGGAGGAATAGTGCCCCATCATTGGTGTCAGTGGGAGGAATAGTGCCCCATCATTGGTGTCAGTGGGAGGAATAGTGCCCCATCATTGGTGTCGGTGGGAGGAATAGTGCCCCATCATTGGTGTCGGTGGGAGGAATAGCGCCCCATCATTGGTGTCAGTGGGAGGAATAGCGCCCCCTCATTGGTATCAGTAGCAGGAATAGTGCCACATCATTAGTATCAGTGGGGGGAATAGCACCCCATTATTGTCAGTGGAATAGTGCCCCATCTTTGGTGTCAGTGGGAGGAATAGTGTCCCATCATTGGTGTCAGTGGGAGGAATAGTGTCCCAACATTGGTGTCAGTGGCAGGAATAGTATCCCATCATTGGTGTCAGTGGGGGGGTGGAGGAATAGTGCCCCATCGTTGGTGTCAGTGGGGGGGAGGAAAAGTGCCCCATCGTTGGTGTCAGTGGGGGGGAGGAATAGTATCCCATGATTGGTGTCAGTGGGGGGTGGAATAGTGCTCCATGATTGGTGTCAGTGGGGGGTGGAATAGTGCCCCATCATTGGTGTCAGTGGGGGGGGGAGGAATAGTGCCCAATCGTTGGTGTCAGTGGGGGGTGGAATAGTGCCCCATCATTGGTGTCAGTGGGGGGGGGGGGAGGAATAGTGCCCAATCGTTGGTGTCAGTGGGGGGAAGGAAAAGTGCCCCACCGTTGGTGTCAGTGGGAGGAATAATGCCCCATCATTGGTATCAGTGACACCAATGATGGGGCACTATTTCTCCCACTGACACTTGCTGACCCCTGTTCCAGTATGGTGCTGCTGCAGCCAGCATATGTGGTTGCAGCAGCACCTAAGCACAGCACACTTACCTGCATCTCCTTCACTCGATTTTCGCGGGGCCGCTCAGCTCCGCCTCCTCGCCGGTGATTGGCCGCCTGTGTGCCTTTCCTGAGCTACAGTTCTGGCGGCCAATCACCGGCGAGAAGGCGGAGCCGAGCAGCCACGCGAACATCCAGTGGACGAACCGAATGAAGGAGCAGCCGCGCTTCCTGGACCGGATCGTCGTGGGACCAGAGCCAGGTAAGAGACAGCAGCCCCCTGCCCACCCCTGTACTTACCGTAGTTTCCCTTCTGTTGGAAGGGGGGGGAGCCATCTGCAGACGTTGACTCGAGTATAAGCCGAGGGGGCCGTTTTTCAGCACAAAAAATGTGCTGAAAAACTCGGCTTATACTCGAGTATATACAGTATATCTTTAATTTAGGCAACAGTAAGTCACTATATTTTTATAGTATCTCACAGTATACCCATCTGAGCCCGGGCTTTTACCCGACATAAAACTTTTTAATGCTATTTCTAGTTCTTCCTGTGAGATTTCAGATTCTAGGGAGTTTAATAGTTCTTCGCTTAATTTTGGTAATCCTGCGTTTCTTAAATATTTCCTTCTTTTCTCCTCATTTACCATTTTGACCTTATTTGTAGGATCGTTGGGGGCAATATTATATAGTTTACTGTAGTAATCTTTAAATACCTTTGCGATTTCTTTGGTTGAGTGGACTAATTCTCCCTTGGAATTTTTTATTTTGTCTACATAATTCCTATTCTTTTTTTTTTCTCAATAGATATTTTCCCGGTCTTGCTCCCCATTTATATCTTTCCCCCATAATTTTATTGAAAATTCTCGTTTTTTCTTCCTCCAACACTTTCTTTAGTTCTTCCCTCTTTTTTATCATTTTTTCTTCTATCTCTTTCGTTATATTATTTTTATGTAGGAGTTCCAGCTCCACTATTTCCTTCAGGAGCTCACTGATCTTCTCTCGCTTTTCCCTTTTTTTCTTCGCCCCAATCGCAATTAAGATTCCTCTTATGTATACTTTATGCGTCTCCCATACTGTAGCCCTTGATACATCTCCCGTTTCGTTCTCCTCAAAAAATCTCCCTATCTCCTCCCTAATCTTCCGTTCAGTATCTTGATCCATGAGAAGTGCCTCGTTCAGCCTCCATGTTAGGCCTCCCAACGACCTCCCTCCCCATCTTAATTTCATTGCAACGGGGGCGTGATCCGAAAGAGTCATTGCCTCTATCGTTACCCTAGACAAATCTTCAATGAGTCGGTGATCTATCAATATATAGCCTAATCTAGAGTATGTCTTGTGTACATTAGAATAAAAGGTATAATCTCTGTCTCTGATATTCACAATTCTCCAGCTATCCACCAGTTGGCTCTCTCTCATCACCTTCTTCAATAATCTCAACGACTTATTTCCCCCTCTCTGCAATAAAGAGGTTGTATCTATTTGTGGTTCCATACATAGGTTGAAGTCACCTGCCACTATTAAATATCCCTTAGCAAAATCCATCAATTTCTTCAGAACCCCTTTCAAAAACATCTCCGGCTTCCTATTTGGGCAATATATATTTGCTAGCGTACACTCGATATCCTGCAGTTTACCTTTCAAAAACAAAAACCTCCCATCCGGATCGGTTTTTCTGTCCTCTATTTCAAACCTAATATTTTTTGCAAATCCTATAGCCACACCTTTCGCTCTCTTAACTGGGGAGTCTGCATAGTACCAAATCGGGTGGTATCTAGAGTTCAACTTAAGGTTTTTTTTTAACTCGAGGTGCGTTTCCTGCAAGAATACCACTGAGGCCGCTCTATGCTGTAGTTCTCTAAATAACCTAAATCTTTTACCTGGGCAATTTAAACCATTTACATTATGGGTTACAAACTTTATTTCCTCCATATTTTGTTTGTTTGCCTTCTTTCTATTTTACCATCTCCTTTCTTCTTCCTTTTCCCTATATCTCTTCTTTTATACCAGATGTCAGTTTTAAAAACCTCCTCTCGCCCCTCCCCCTCCAATTCCCTCCCTCCCCCCCATTTTAGGCTTGTAGTTTGCCTATAAATCTGTTGAGGGTCTAAACCCTCCATAGATTTTGTACCCTGGGGTTGAACTCCACCCATGAACGGTCTCTCCCACCCCCCCAGATGCCCCTTGTCTATTTCATAAACTCACCGTGGTTCCACTAAGAGGTACTTAATTCGAGCGAGCAAGAAGTAGGGAGAAAAGAAGAGGAGAAAAAAAAAAGACAAAAACCCTCCTCTCCCTCCTCTATCTCCCTCTCCTAATTAACTGCCAGTCTTCCTTTACTCTGGCCCCACTGTCTCCTACCTCCTCCTCCCAACCAGAAATTTCTATAGTTTGCAAATCAAGTCTGTCACAAAAGTCTCTTAAATCCTCAGGAAATCTCAAGTAGGCCGTCACTCCATTCTTCCATCCAATTAGACACTCAGGAATACCCCATCTATAGTGCACGTTTTGTTTTTTCATTTGCTCTAACAGGGGTTTCAATAATCTTCTCCACAGTGTCTCTGATGTTAAATCTGCAAATATCTGTATATCTATTTCTCCATATTTAATAGTTGATCTTCCCTTAATCTTTCTCCATATCTCTTCTTTATTGCCCATCTTCTGGAATTGGACAATTATGTCTCTGGATTTCTTTTCTCCATTTCCATGTTGGATCCTTCCAATTCTAAAAACCTCTTCCAGATTCACCTGTTCTGTTTCTGGTCTATCTCTTATGGAGTTTAGAATTTTACAGACAAAGTCTCTCACTTCCTCTCCCTTTACAGACTCCGGAACACCTTTTACCCTGAGATTCTTCCTCCTCTCCCTGTTTTCCTGTACTTCCATCCTATATAGCAATCTTTTTTGCTTAATATCTTTTGTCCTTTTTTTCTAAACCAGAGATAGATTGGGCGTGGTTTTTAATTCTTTCCTCTGTCTCCTCCATCCGCAATAGCATCTGCCCTAGATCGCTCTGTATAATTGTCAGTTCTTGTTTTATTGTTTTTTCTAAGCTTTTGAACATATCTGCCATCTCTTTCTTATTTGGTACTTGTAGTTCACTTTCCAGATCTTTCCTCTCCACATTCTCTGATACTTGTTGGCTATTATGCTTTATTCCCAGGGAGAGTCTAGGGCTAGCTTCCAAACTCATTTCCAGCTCACTTTTATCACCGATACCTTGAGATCTTTCTGGAGTCACATTTCCTTGAGACGTATATTTTTTTATCGTACCTACTTGGGACCCCTTTAGCCCACTACTTTTAACGTTTTTATTCTTCATCTCTTCTGTATGTCTTATTCAGTTAAATACAGGGACCACATTAGGTTAACAGCTACAGACCAGGTATCTAGATTTCAGCACGCACTTATTTTCCAATTTCCCACTATATGCTCCTTCTTCTTCCAGGGCTGCTAGTTCCTTTTTACACTCTTTCAATCTTCCCCAGGGAGTCTCCCCCTCTTTAAGCATACAGTCACTATTTGGTCACATTTGGCTAGGCCGTGCTGCTCACATTCACCCTCTGGTTGCTTTTCTTCTGATGAGACAGCTACGAGCCACCAGCTGCTAGCTTCAGCTTCCCATTGCTCTCTTCAGGGGGACTGCTCTGGGTCTTCTTTTTCAAATCCTGCTCCCCTGTGTATAGACTTGACACACACGGGGAGCAGGTTATCCGCTGAAAATATGGTTTCTCTTATATGCTGCGGAGGGGAGCGAGCCGGCGTCCTCACTCTCACTTCGGATGCCGGCCGGCTTTCTCCCCTTCCCAGTAATCCTCTGCGGTTTCCCACGTGTCCACACCGTGACTCCCCGCTCTCCCAGCAGCCCCGCACGTCAATCTGGAATTCCTTCAGCGGGCCCCCCCGCCCGGCACACCTTCTTCCCTCCACTCCCGGGCCGCCGCACCCGCTCTGGACCCGTCACTCGTGGGTAAGTCCCTGGGTCACTCCTCTGCAGGCATCTGGGGTGGTGTAGATGTCTCGGAGAGCACCCGCTCCGTGCTCTCCTACACCGCCATGTCTAGGCTCCTCCCCCACAATGCGGGCCTGTCCCTATATTCTACACCCTCAGCCACTGTGTGGGTTAATGGAATACAATCTGAACAGTTCAAAATTTCTAATGGCACAGGACAGGGCTGTCCCCTTTCCCTGCTATTATTTGTGATAGTAATTGAACACTTAGCCCAAGCTATATGCAATAACAACTCTATTCAGGGTATTCATACCCTCTCCACACACTGTAAACTCTCATTATATGTGGATGACCTTTTATTGTATGTTAGTCAACCACATATTGGTATGCCCTCCATACTGAATGAAATTTAACGGTTTGGTGGCTTTAGCAATTTTAAACTGAATCTTGCTAAGACTTAGACCTTGAATCTTTCTCTGACGCCACCTATTCTCTCCATGCTTAGACGGAATTTCCACTTTAAATGGAAATCCAAGGCAATCACATATTTGGGTACAGAGATTCCTGCGAATTTACAAGACCTCTATACTCTCAATTTTAGTCCACTCCTTACTAAATTACGTAGGTCATTGGAGACATGGCAAGATCTTTTTTTTTTTTTTTTTTTTTAAAAATCATTGATTTTTATCCACCCTGCACCTACAGTGGGTATCAAAAGTTTGGGCACCCCAGCTAAAAATTTGTATTAATGTGCATAAAGAAGCCAAGGAAAGATGGAAGAATCTCCAAAAGGCATCAAATTACAGATTAGACATTCTTATAATATGTCAACAAAAGTTAGATTTTATTTCCATCATTTACACTTTCAAAATAACAGAAAACAAAAAAATGGCGTCTGCAAAAGTTTGGGCACCCTGCAGAGTTAATATCTTGTACTGCCCCCTTTGGCAAGTATCACAGCTTGTAAACGCTTTTTGTAGCCAGCCAAGAGTCTTTCAATTCTTGTTTGAGGTATCTTTGCCCATTCTTCCTTACAAAAGTCTTCCAGTTCTTTGAGATTTCTGGGCTGTCTGTCACGCACTGCTCTTTTAAGGTCTATCCATAGATTTTCAATTATGTTGAGGTCAGGAGATTGTGAAGGCCATGGCAAAACCTTCAGTTTACGCCTCTTGATGTAATCCCCCGTGGATTTCGAGGTGTGTTTAGGATCATTATCCATTTGTAGAAGCCATCCTCTCTTTAACTTCAGCTTTTTCACAGATGGCATCAAGTTACCATCCAAAATTTGCAGAAATTTTATTGAATCCATTTTTCCTTCTGCTCGTGAGATGTTCCCTGTGCCACTGGCTGCAACACAACCCCAAAGCATGATTGATCCAACCCCATGCTTAACAGTTGGACAGAGGTTCTTTTCATTAAATTCTGTGCCCCTTCTTCTCCAAACGTACCTTTGCTCATTCCAGCCAAAAAGTTCAATTTTAACCTCATCGGTCCACAGAACTTGTTTCCAAAATGCATCAGGCTTGTCTATATGTTCATTTGCAAAGTTCAAACGATGATTTTTGTGGTGAGGATGTAGAAGAGGTTTTCTTCTGATGACTCTTCCATGAAGACCATATTTGTACAAGTATCTCTTTATAGTGGAATAGTGTACCACAACTCCAGTGTCTGCCAGATCTTTCTGGAGGGATTGTGCAGTCAAACGTGGGTTTTGAATTGTTTTTCTCACAATCCTGCGAGCTGTTCTGTCTGATATTTTTCTTGGTCTTCCAGATCTTGCTTTAACTTCCACTGTTCCTGATGACTGCCATTTCTTAATTACATTCCGAACAGAGGATATTGACATCTGAAAATGCTTTGCTATCTTCTTATAGCCTTCTCCAGCTTTGTGAGCGTCAACTATTTTCAGTTTCAGTTTTCTAGACAACTGCTTAGAAGAACCCATGGTGCTGATTGTTGGGGCAAGGTCAGATGAGTCTGGGCATTTAAAACCTTTGAGCTTGACATCACCTGGTCTTCACAGACGATGATTGAGAACAATCCATGACACTGGCAGGTCTCAGCTTGGCAGAGGGGGCAGTGCATGCTATAAATTCTGCAGGGTGCCCAAACTTTTGCAGACGCCATTTTTTTGTTTTCTGTTATTTTGAAAGTGTAAATGATGGAAATAAAATCTAACTTTTGTTGACATATTATAAGAATGTCTAATCTGTAATTTGATGCCTTTTGGAGATTTTTCCATCTTTCCTTGGCTTCTTTATGCACATTAATACAAATTTTTAGCTGGGGTGCCCAAACTTTCGATCCCCACTGTACATCATTCCAGATTGAAGCATAAGCTTTTGTGCCATCCTAAATCTGAGGGGGGTGCTGGTCTTCCAGATTTTGAAATTTATCACGCCTCTGCACTACTAGCCCGTTTTATGGGAATGGTTTTCCCTTCTGTTTACCAAGGCTTCTGTCATAGTCGAACAAGATCTCTCTCCAGTGGACTTATGAGCACTACCTTGGAGTTACTCTGGTTCTTATCGCACTTTTCGTGTGCTTTCCCCTTTGACGGAAGCCGTGTTTAGGATTTGGTATCTTTTACCTGGACGTTATGCGCTGTCTTCAGATCCTAGTCCACTTACTCCTCTTTTTGATAATCCCAAACTTCCTAATAGTACACATATTTTTATATATGGCTCCTATGACAGATACTCTTGGCCATTTGCATGCTCTTTTGTTAATCCCTCCACAGGCTCCATTGTGCATACTACTGCCCATCTATCGTCTTCTTTCAATTCGTTGACGAAGATTCATCTTTAGACATAAAGTAAATTCCTTCATTCGTCTGGAAATGTACATAGGCCTCTGTTGGCTTTTGAACACATGTGCCTTCTTTCAGAATTACCTTACCATGTCATCTCTAAAGTTCATAAATTTATAATCACTCATACCCATGGTTCTCTACCTATATATTCTAGAGTATGGGCAGAGGAATTGGGTATAGAGATCTCCCCTGGTGAATGGCAGAAGGCATTTATTTTCACCCATAAATCTTCTGTATCTAACTATATAGAGGAAATAAATTATAAATTGCTCTCTAGATTGTACCGGGACCCGGTTTGCATTAGTCGCATCTTCCCCTCCGCTTCGGACATCTGCTGGTGCTGTCTCAAGGAGAGAGGAACGTATTTACATGTGTGGTGGGTCTGTGATCTCATTAGCCTGCTCTGGCCTAAGATTTTTCAGATATATTCTGACATATATAATGACTTCCTCACTCCATCTCCCAAAATCGCGTTATTGTCCAGATTACCTGGATCTATCAAATCGCAAAAAAATAATCTTTTAAGTTTTTTCCTTTCCTCAGCACGCAGCAACTCATTTCCAGATTTTGGAAAACTACAACCAGTCCTTCCCTATCTCTTTGGGTAAATATTTTAAATGATACTATGTTAATGGAAGAAATGCAGGCAGCCGAAATGGACTCACGGAAGAAATTGAATTCTCTATGGTCCATCTGGATTCAGTATTCCACCTCTGAGAAATTACGGAATATGCTTTAATCACTCCCTCTGTTTTGGTTTCTCATTAGCTATGTGGTAAAAGGAATTGGATTAGTGGATCTCATGTCATCTTCCCCATGTCCCTTCGTGTCCCTGTACCCTTTCCTGCCAATGTTATTTTTTATCCTTGGAGTCTTTCCCTTCTCAGCTTCGCTTTTTCTTTCTTTTGTTCCTTATATTATTTCTCTTTTCCTTTTCTCTTTCTCTGGTTTATTTAGGAATTATTGGGACGAATTGTCTATAGATGTCGTGTTTTGGACATCCTTTGGCTTGTGATACTGGATGGTCTTGCTCTTATTTTGTATGTCTCTCTACATCGTATATGTCTATTCATATCCGCTAGCAACATCCTGTTTCTTCAATAATGTAATGTACTGGCCATATTGACACTGTTATTCGTGTCCTGTTCTACATTTCAGCTGTTTTTTTTTTTTTGTTTATTTGGTGCTTTTGTACAAGTAACAGAAACTCTTTAATAAAAATATATTCAATCTAACTTGCAGGGGGCCCCTTATTTTTTTTATTGGCACTGTCATTTTAATAAATTGTGTAAAGAACTGCCTTTTCAGTTTTCACATATCTTAACTGCTTCACTGGGTGACAGATCGTGGAACATTCAGCATTCTGGGTGGACACTGCAGTGTGATTTAGCACCTGCTGTGTCCACCAGACACAGCTGATGACAGATCACTGTACTGGGCCGCTGCCGGTACCGTGTGATTGCTGTGGCAAATCACATGACAATTGTGCACAATAGATGGCTTCCATTCATTGTATACTATTTTGTTGCTCTCTATGATTCACAATGATCACATGGTACAGACAGGGCTAATCACAGCCCTGTACCATGTGGTTAGTTGTGGTCTATCACAGCTAATCACAACAATACATACTGAATCAATTGATTTCATTCAGTGAAAGTGGTTGTTTATAACAGTGATATTCACTGTTATAAGCGATTTATAATGTGTAAAAAAAAAAAAAAAAAATCCTGATCACCTCCACAGAGTAGTGCAATGTTACTATGGTAACATTGTATTACTCTGGTTACAGTTATTACAAAAAAAAGTAATAAGAAAGAAATTATTTTAAAAAAATTATTTATTTTTTATTTTTTTTAAATTACATTTTTCATCTAGTTCTCCAGACTAATTTCAGATTGGATGTTGCCCTGACTGATGTTATCTGTATTTTTAATGTAGACAGCTGTATGAGCAAAAGCTCATTGAAAACAAAATTTTTAGACTTTTTTTTTTTTAATCCTTTCCCACCGCTGCCTCCTGGGCTCTTTAAGAGGTCTAAATGCCAGGAGGCTGGCATTCCGATCATGCGACCGCTGTGATTGGCAGTCACCACAGCCACATGATCGGAAAGCTTCTGATCACAAATATGCTTTGGAAGCTTTCCAGTCCCCGCTGGTAACTGTGCTGGGAGCGCGCAGGGTGCTTTTTCCGCACAGAAAATTGTTTACGTAGGGCCGCATATGCGTACTTTTGGATGAAAGTGGTTTAAATGTACCTGTATTCAGAATACAGACGAGCCTTTCTCAACATTTTAATACAGGGAAAACCTTGAAATAGTTTTAAGGTCTTAGGGAACCCCAGCTAAATTATTACATCTGTGTAATAATATGACACATTTGTGTGGTCAGTATGTTGAAAATATAATATTGAATAAAAGAAAAAATGTGATGTATCTAGCATATTTGGTACCCAGAGCAGTTTTTTTTTTTAACACTCCCCTGCTCTCTAAGAAAGTTGTAGCAATCATGGAACAAAATAATTTTGGCCAAAAAAGGAAAACCAATGGTGAAAATTGTAGTGCCCATTACATTGGTGGTCAGTGGAAAAGTTCCCTCTTAAATTGGTAGTTGGTGTAGTTGGCTCTTATATTGGTGGCCAGTGGCAGAAGGACCCCATGTATTATTGGTCAGTGGGAGAAGGCCACTCTTACATTGTTAACCAGTAGGAAAATTACCCCCCTTTCACACAGCTTAGAAGATAATTGATAGCAATGTTTGCTGGGAACTAGAAACTCTTCATTGGTCAAGGATCCCCGGGCAACTGCTGAAAGAACCCTAGAGTTCCACAGAACCCTGATTAGGAAACCCTGCTATAGATATTCCAGTATTTACATAATCTTAGCAAGCTGTAAAATAATTTTTAAACAAGCCACCCTGTACCCAGTTTAAAACGAGTAAATACTGTGAAGTAACTTTTCCCCTAAGATCATAACAAAGACTTTGGAGTTTTGGTCTGTTTATAATGCCCCATGCACACAGGACCTTTTTAGCTCAGCTCTCCTAAATTCCTTTCCCCATTGGCAGTCACATTTATGCAGAAAAACCGTTTGACGTGTAAACATGTTTAGGCACGTCAAGCACTTGGGTGTTTTCATTTCATTGACTAGAATTCTGGCCATTGAAATGAATCAATGCTCAAGCGCTTGACGCGTCAAGCGTTTTTCCTGAAAAAACACAGATGCTGACATGCAGGGGCATTTGGAGGCAGAAAAAAAAAAATTAGGGCACCAGCTTCCCCTTAAAGTGGCATTACATACACCCTGTGTGTAAGAGCCTAACAGCACCTGCTGATTGTTTACACTAGAGGGCTGGCAGGCTGCCTCTCCATAGAAAATAGCTGACATTTCTGCACCTGTGTTGTGAATTTGAATTTCCCGCCTATAGTTACAGAGGTAAATGAGGGCTTGTTTTAAAGTGCTTTTACTGCTTGTTTAGAATATGTAGTGTGGTAGTCGGGGCACAGGATTACTTTAACGTAATCTGTATCTAAAGCCAATAGTTTTTATTTAGGATAGAGAAGGGATTGGCTGAAATTCCTGCAAGGTGCCATTACTTTCTCTCCTATAGACACAACAGGACATTAGGGAAAAATCTTCAAATGATCAGCCCTATTAGACAGTTGTCACTAGAGCACGTGTCCATTGAAATATTTCCCCACTATTCATGTTTTGATGCATAGTAAACAGAAATATACTTTCAATACTCCCTATAAATGGTGGGCATTATAGTAAAGGTTAAGCATTTTATTTATGATCTTTCTCATTTGGGAACACACTACCACAATATATATGGCTCACTTTTTTGTGTGTTTCAGGTGATGCTTTGGAACATGCAGAAGACAAGACCACTGTGGATCACAAACCTGCAACATTTGACTCAGGATGAAGAGGATATGGATAACTATCAGTCTCCAGGCCAGATCTTCAATCCACCTCTGGCACATTCACTTTCTGTCTCTTCTTGTGGAAATGTCTTCTGTTGTGGGGCTGAAGATGGCAAAATCCGAATATTCCGGATATCGGGAACACGGTTTGAGGAGGAGCTGTGTTTTAAAGCTCACACTCAAGGTGTCTCTCAAGTCAGTTTTATTGAACAAAATCCTGAGCAAACCATTTTACTATCGGGAGGTAATGATGGTAGAGTTTGTCTCTGGGACATCAGCAAGGAAACCACACAACCTCAAAAACAGAAACGTAATTCTAGAAGGTCCTCATCTAATGTAAAGATCCAGCAAACTGCAGAGGTTGTGCCAAGAGTTAGCTCAAAGCTTTGTTTTGAACATGGGGAAAAAGTGAACTGGATTTTAGGAGCTGAACTTCAGGGAACGAAAGTGGTTCTCGTGGCAGATCCAAGCAGTTCCATATCCATGTACCAGTTAGGAGAGCTATAGGGGAACTTCCTTTTTTTTTTTTTTTTTTTTTTTTTTTTTTTTTTTTTTTTTTAGGAAATGGATTTGTTATGTGGAAGTATGCCACTTATTTTCAGTTTTCAGCCTCATGCACACTGCTGGACGTTTCTTTATCTCAGAGGTCTTTCCTCCTGACAGCATTATTTTGGCATAAAAAGAATTGTGGCTTTAATTAAAAGAGCAATAGGGCTTTTTTTCCCCCCCAGTTATACTTGCCTAGGTGGATGCAGCATCGGTCCGATGCTGCATCTGTCCCCCGTCGGCTCTAAGTGTGAGAACTCAACGATCACTTGACCGCTGATCGACTGACTGACTTCTGTCCGCTCTGAGCAGAGAGTGGGACTGTTAGTCACCGCTGTCTGCTCAGCCCCCCAGTGTTCACTGGAGTGCAGGGCTGTGGAGGGGGAGGGAGCGACTGGCTCTGGCTCTCAGTGCTTTGCTGAGAGGCTGAGCCAGGTGCCGCTCCAGACTCTGGGGTGGGGGTGCATCCCGACTTTGAAGTTGGGATCTTTCCCCAGCCTGGACCGGCTGAGTGACAATAGCCTACAGCAAATTTTTTCAGCTGAAAACGGGTCACAGGAGTGCAGAACGAACTGGACTCCTGTGATCCACAGGAGAAGTACAGCAAAAAAGCTTTGACTGTACTTCTCCTTAAATTTAATTTGCAAGAATAATACTTTATTCTGGCTATTGAAATGAAACACGCCTAGCATTAACGCATGTTCACATGCGTCAAGTGTTTTTTTTTTTCTGCCAAAACGCTGCTGCTCCTGGACGCACTGGCAGTGGAGTCTTCTGTCTCTAAACACCTATGCCTCTAAACTCCTCTAAAAGCTTATGTGTGCATGGACATGCAGGGGTGTTTAGAGGCAGGAAAAAAAATGCCAGACACCCCTAGCAGCAGCTGGAAAAAAAAACCATCCAGTGTGCATGAGGCCTTCCAGATGAGCTTGTAATAACCACAATCAGCTAACACAATGTTTTGCAGTGCCTTAACAAAACTTATTGCCACACCAATTTAATGTGATGTGGGATAATTCATATTCATACAGTGCTTATTATATCAAAATGGTAGAACGCAGATATGTAGACATGTTGCATTTTAATGCACCTTTTGGCAACATTGGAAAAATTAGATAACTTGATGGGGTTGTCCACTTCTGAAAAAAACTTCTTGGTATTTTGTCCATGAGTTCTTAGCCCAAAATTCCCATTTCTTTTAGAAAAGAGAAATATTTTTACACAGAGAATATCCTATTTAAAAATAGCTGTGCCTGGGGATAAAAGTGCCCAGCAAAAGATATTTCTATGAGAGCCATCTGTCATTTGTGAAAAGAGATCTTCCATTGTATGAGCAGCTATTAAAGGAGAAGTAGGGCCAAAGCTTTTTTGGCCCTTCTCCAATGGATCACAGGAGTGCAGTTCATTCTGCATTCCTGTGACCCGTTTTCAGCCGATAGGGGGCTAAAGCCCAATGTCGGCTAATGCCATTCAGCAAGTCCAGCGTGGTTAGATTTTGACTTTAAAGCAATGCGAAGCATACATTTAAAAAAAAAATAACATGTTATACTTAGCTGCTCTGTGCAATGCGCAAGGCAGCCCCACTCCTCTTCTTGCGTCCCCTGTCAGCACACCTGGCTCTGCACCCCTGTAGCAAGCCGCTTGCTATGGGGGCACTCCTGCGTGCTTGCTCCTAAGCACTCCTCTGTGTGTCCATAAGATACACAGAGGGCTGCTCAAGCTACCCTCCCCCGCTCCCACCTCACTGACTGTGATGGACAGAGGTGAGAGCCAATGGCTCCTGCTGCTGTGTCTGAGCTAATGAAGAGGGAGAGAACCCGGAGAGCCGCTGATCTCGTGCACATTGCTGGATCAAGATTGAGCTCAGGTAAGTATTAGCGGAGCTGACAGGGGGAACTTGCGCACTGAAGCTTTTTTAATCTTCATACTTAGAATGCATGAAGGTAGAAAACTTTCAGCTTTTAGGACCACTGTAAAGTTGGGATCCACCCAGATACCTGGACTGGCATCTGACTCAGCCTCTCAGCAAGCCGCCTCCTCCACAGCCCAGTGCTCCAGTGAGTGCTGGAGGGGCGGAATAGAGAGCCGGTGACTGACAGTCACCAACTCTCTGCTTACTGAAGACTGAGAACTTGAGTGATCAATGGTCTATGATGGCTCTGTTCTTAGAAGCAGCAGGGGACAGATGCAGCATTGGACTGATTCTGCATCAACCTAGGTGAGTATAGTTTTTTTTTTTATGTAAACCTATACTCTTTTAAATGGTTGCAAACCTTTAATTTTAAACTAAGCATTTGACAAAAAATATTTAATGAGTAAAGGTTTCGTTTGGTGAAAAACTACATGAAGAAAAAATTATCAGTATATCTAGAGATCTAGGTACATGAATTTATATGCAAATTGAAACTGGTCTTGTAAAAATTGTGGCTCTGCCACATCTTACTCTATTTATTTTTTCATGCAATGGGTCACTTCATTGACTTAAAGTGGTATTAAAGCTTTGTTTTTTTTATTCTACAATATCAAACATGTCATATTTACCTGTTCCTTGCAATGGGTTTGCACAGAGTAGCCCCGACCCTCCTCTTCTCGGGTCCCCTGCCAGCACTCCTGCTCCTCTCCCTCGAGCAGTGCCCCCAGAGCAATGTTGCTTGTATAAGACACACAGCGCCACGATGCAGCCCCCCCCGCTCTCGCCTCATTGGCTCACTGGCTCCTCAGCCAATGAGGAAGAAGAGTACCCATAGAGCAGAGGCTCTCGTGAACATTGATGGATTGGAGGTGGCTGGGGGGGGGGGGGGAGTTTCTGCATACAGAAGGTTTTTTACCTTCATGCATAGAATGAATAAAGGTAAAAAAAACTTTAGTCTTTAATATCACTTTAAGCCCAGTACACATGGCCTGAAAATTGCCTGGTTCAGCAGGTACCAGATGACCTTTACCTTGTGTGTTCAGCTGTCAAACAACTGCCTTCTGTCAAACGGGCATGCTGGAAAATCAGCATTCAATCAGCACTTGTAGTCAATGGCTGTGAGTGCTGATCAGTATATTCTGGTGGGGGAGTTCCTCTGTCATAATACAAACTCAAAGCAGGAGAGATCGCTCCATCAACATTGCTTGTATTAATGCAGCGGTCTTTTTTTCTTTTTAATTCAACTCACTGGTTGAGCAAAAAAAAAAAAAGTGTGCACCAGTACAGAACTTCAGCTGCTTATATATGAATCTGCTGATCATTTTGACATGTTTGACTAAGTTAACCTTTTTTTAAATATATTTAGTTAAAATGGTCTTAGGTTGTGATAGATTTGCTTTAGAACTTGTTTTGCTGGAAAATGCAGCATGCTTTTAGGTGCTTTAGCTTGCATTTGTAATCAGTATCAGATATATTTATTTCCTTCTGACCTGCTGCCAATATTCAAGCTATGTATGCTTTGCCATTGAATTGGATGGGGTCTAAAATGAACATATTCCAGTGACCACAAGTCCTGAAGCTGGTCATATATTTAAGAGATATCATTGTTCTAAAATAAATGACCAGTCATAACCTCTTTCTATTACCCAAGATTTCTCATGATAGACACCAGGTTCCTAATCATTCTCTAACTGCCCTAAACAAGCATCACTTCTTGGTGTGTATTGTGCATTATCACCTTTGAAACTTTTTGACTCCTCTAAAGTGGTTAAGTGTCCATAATTGAGTAACCCCTAAAAGCAGACATGTATTTTTTTTTTATGATGACCTATACCATGAATGTCTTGGATTCGAGGCATGATTTTATTATAGCATAGAGAAATTAAAGCCTTTTTTTTTCGTGTTGCATGATATTGCATAAAATGATTATCAGTGGGTACATGTATTTCTTTGCCTCAATGCAATGGCAGGTCTAAGCAAATACAATAAATATTCTATTGTTTGTCTCTTGTTTACATTGTATTAAGATGTCCATAGACATTAGACTGTACTTTGCTTTATGACAGATTCCCCTTAAAAATAATTTTAGCTATTTTCTAATCTTCAAAGAAAATTATATATTTTGTATTTTCAAACAAAGATGTTTATGTATTACACAAACTGTATACCACTTGCAGTCAGCTCAGTTCAATGTGATTAGTAAAATTAGTAGGGATTTTTGGCAGCTGTGCAAAGAATAGACCTAAATAGTAGAGTCCCTCCCTCATCTCTACTGGGAACTAGTCAATTCAGGCAACTTGCTAGAAAGCATGCAAGCAGTGCTGGACTTTCTTTCTGGAAAGCCTAGCATTCTGTGCCAATTGTTATGGAAACATCTGTAATATATTTTATATGTTACATATGTAAAATCATAAACCTATAAAAAATAACCATGTGAAGGGATGGCGTTGGAGTGACTGACAGTGTAAGTAAATGCTATTAAGAATCCTTACAGTAGTGTTTACCTGTCCTTTACCACATTGTGAAAAAAAGTTTATTTAAGAGCTGTCAGAACTTTAGCGCTGAGAAAATAATCAGTACATAATTCATGAAAACAGGCTGGGATCTGGAATCAAAGAGATTCTCTACTGATTTTCATAAATCAACTGATAATCCGAGTTCTTTATTTGCACTAATTTGAAGACTAAATAAAAAGCAATAATGTGCACAAATATATATATTTATTAATAATAAAAATCCATGTAAAATGGTAATGAAATATAATAGGTGATAAATAAGAAACAAATCAAAATAACAGTACAATAATCCAATCTAAAAACTATCAGTAACACTGCAACTTATGACAACAGCTATGCAAATCTACCACATGATCTCTCTACAACCAGATATTCAAAGCTCAATGGCACATTGGCATGAATTGATTTAGAATACCATACACAGGCCAATTCCATAAGCTTAGAATCTATCTGAGGTCAAGATCAAATGCTCCATTAAGTTGTCGACTTTGTCATATATACCCAGCTAAACCATTGATTAGAAGCTGAAATTAGCTTTAGAAATATTTAAAATAATGTTCAAATAAACGAGAAAGTGTCTCCTGCGCCACTAAATGTACTAATACTATTCAGCAGCCAGCACTAAAGGTGCCACAATCTTAACACCAACAGTATTCAGAAAAATAAAATGTAAAGCAGTGCGGCGCTCAAACCAAAAAAGAAAAGATAATGCTTCAAATTACATATTCATATATTCTTCCTTTTCACCACCGTATATTATATAGCCCAGACAGCCATACCACATATAAAAATTAATACATTATAAGCTGGTGGTATTATACACTTAAAGAATTTCTCATGCACTATGGTGACTTAAAACATAATAAAGTGAATAGTGTCCATGTGCATAAAATATGCAGGTGTGTACTGCAAGTGCCAATCCTCAGATAGGTGGAGTGCCCCCTCGCCTTCCTGCCCAGGCCCCTAAGGACCAATGAGCCTTTTGGTATAAATTGGATCTTTCCCTGGAAAATTGGATGGGTCCTTCAGATGGTGGGTCCTTCAAGTAGTGATGGTGGGACTCCCCTCCTCTTGTCTCTTATCTCAGGGCGTTGATGATAACGATAAGTATCCCTCCCGAGTGGTCACCAGTAAGACAAAAGGACTTACATAGTGTAAAACCGCTTTGTTGGATCAAAAATAACAACAGAGATCTACTCACATGCTCATTCATTAAAAACAGGCCTTCACACCACTCAAAGGGTGTACTGCATTCAGGCAAAGGAGCACCAAGATGACGCCCGCGCCGGATATGACGTCAGAACGTTCGGTCGTATAAGCTCCTCCCACTGGCGTATCTAAGCGTAGATGTTCTTATCATTAGTGTTGAGTGACTGCAAGAATACCTGTAAGGAGTTCTCATCCCCCCCGCCACAGAATTATCACGTCATGGATATATCGTTTGTATAATACTAATTCATCCGGTGTTTTATGATAGATAGAGTGCTGTTCCCAAAAACATCATTTTCTCCTGGGAAACTAGTGGGGAATCTATTAACTTCTTGGACCTTAATATCTCAGTTAAGAACAATAAACTGGTGACTACTACTTATTTCAAAAATGTGGACCGTAATGGCTACATTTCTTTAGATAGCTGTCATTACCCTCAGTGGCTCCTCAACATCCCCAAGGGACAATTTGTCCGCCTACGAAGAAATTGCACCACTGTAGGTGACTATAAAGCACAAGTCCAAAAATTAGGAGAAAGGTTTGAACAAAAAGGGTATAATAAAGATTTCATCTCTAGAAAGATAGAGGAGGTAGAACATATGGATAGAACCCAATTGCTTAAAGATAGGGAGAGAGCTATATATGTCTGGGCTATATAATATACGGTGGTGAAAAGGAAGAATATATGAATATGTAATTTGAAGCATTATCTTTTCTTTTTTGGTTTGAGCGCCGCACTGCTTTACATTTTATTTTTAAAATAATGTTCCCTCCATAGAATTGAAATTAACATAATTTACTGCAGTTAAAATTATTTTGCATCAACCAATGTCAGATGGTTTAGATGGAGTTACAGTGAATTGAAAAAGCATTCATACCCCTTGAAATGTTCCACATTTTGTCATGTTACAACCAAAAACATAAATGTATTTAATAGGGATTTTATGTGATAGACCCTTTACTCTGATACCCCTAACTAAAATCTTCAGAAGGCACCTAATTAGTAAATAGAGTCCACCTATGTGTAATTGACTCTCTGTATAAACACAGCTGTTCTGTGAAGCCCTCAGAGGTTTGTTAGAGACCATTAGTGAACAAATGGCATCATGAAGGCTAAGGAACACACCAGACAGGTCAGGGATAAAATTGTGGAGATGTTTAAAGCAGGGTTAAGTTATAAAAAAAATATCCCAAGCTTTGGAAATCTCACAGAGCAATGTTCAATCCATCATCTGAAAATGGAAAGAGTATGGCACAACTGCAAACCTACCAAGACATGGCCATCCACCTAAACTGACAGGCTGGGCAAGGAGAACATTAATCAGAGAAGCAGCCAAGAGGCCCATGGTATCTCTGGAGGAGCTGCAGAGATCCACAGCTCAGGTGGGAGAATCTGTCCACAGGACAACTATTAGTTGTGCACTCCACAAATCTGGCCTTTATGAAAGAGTGGGAAGAAAGCCATTGTTGAAAGAAAGCCACAAGAAGTCCTGTTTGCAGTTTGCAAGAAGACATGTGGGGGGGACACAGCAAACATGTGGAAGAAGGTACTCTGGTCAGATGAGACCAAAATTTAACTTTTTGGCCTAAAATTAAACTATGTGTGGTGGAAAACTAACACTGCACATCACCCTGAACACACCATCCCCACCGTGAAACGTGGTGGCAGCATCATGTTGTGGGGATGCTTTTCTTCAGCAGGGACAGGGAAGGTGGCCAGAGTTGATGTGGAGATGGGTGGAGCCAAATACAGGGCAATCTTAGAAGAAAACCTGTTAGAGTCTGCAAAAGACTTGAGACTGGGGCAGAGAGTCACCTTCCAGCAAGACGACTCTAAACATATAGCCAGAGCTACAAATGGAATGGCCCAGTCAAAGTCCAGACCTAAATCCAATTGAGAATCTGTGGCAAGACTTGAAAATTGCTGTTCACAGACGCTGTCCATCCAATCTGACAGAGCTTGAGCTATTTTACAAAGAAGAAGGAACAAAAATGTCATTCTCTAAATGTGCAAAGCTGGTAGAGACATCCCCAAAATGACTTGCAGCTGTAATTGCAGTGAAAGGTGGTTTTACAAAGTCTTGACTCAGGGGGGCTGAATACAAATGCATGCCACACTTTTCACATATTTATTTGTAAAAAAATTTGAAAACCATTTATCATTTTCCTTCCACTTCACAATTATGTGCCACTTTGTTTTGGTCTGACACAGTGGGCACCAGAACGCGGTGCTGCGCGCTCTCAGGGAGCGCGCACAAGCAGGGTGCGGGGAGGCCATTTATAAATGGCCACCTGACCCTGCACTGCCACCGTCCGGCCGTTTATATACAACGGCCGGACGGGAAGTGGTTAAGCTAGATTTTATGAAGTCAGCATATTTTATAGTCCTAAATCCCCAAACTGTGGAGAGGGTGTTACTGCATTTGATGTGTGCTACAGTGCCTATCTAGAGTACATAAGGCCTTAACCAGTTGTGGATCTTGGGCAGGTCATCAAATTTCCATTTTCTTCAACCGTGTAGGGTGTATGACCGTTCCGAAGCTGCATTTCAACTGTTTTGCTTTATCTTTCTTTGGGCAAAGTGGGTCCTATTTTAGATGTATTTGAAAAACTGATCAAATTCAAAACAATGTTCTGTGACCCAACAAAGAAGCAAACCCAGATATGTTTGACTCATCACTAAACATCACCACTGGTTTCAGTGGTGTATTCAGGTTTTGTGCTGACCTAGGCAACACAAAAATCGGGCCCCCCCCCTTCCCTGGCAGAGAGAGAGCCTGACACAACACCAGACCTCCTCACCCAAGCCAACCCCCCTGCAGAGAGAGCCTGACAGTGACCAACAACACCCTTGCCCCATCCCTCCCAACCAAGAGAGCCTTCCTCTAACACCCCAAGCCCCCCCCCAGTGACAAAGAGAAAGACACTTACCTTCACAGCTCTTTACATCCCCAGGGGCGACAGAGGGGCTCTGCATACACCATCAAGCAGCCTGCAGCCTCTCTCGGATCCCACCTGGTCCCCATGCCGTATATATCCCTTCTTCCACCCTAGGCAAATGCCTTGTTTGCCTTTTGGTAAATACGCCCCTGATTGATTTCCTAAATGTCCGTGTAGTGGAACACGGGTCCTGAGTGCTTACAGTGCAGGTTCCTGCTGCCAACAACCAATCCTAGGGAGGAGGAAGAAGCATGGCAGTGGCATGCCCATGGCGCTCTGTTATTCAATGTAAGCATGGCAAGGAACGCTCACACAAGGATAGTCGAGAGTACACTGTGAGAAAAAGGAACCGCCTTAAAACCGGAGAGTGGGGCAGCTATCAGGACAGTTTGAACTGGACTAAAGGCAATGTTTTACACCAAGTAACCCTTATAATCAGCTCTGGAACTGGATTTAAAAAGGAAGCTTTAGTGTCACGTTATCCAATAATACAATAACGATAGAATATCAAAGTATGAAGTATGAGGGGGCCCAGTCTTCAAATTATGCTGTCACCTCCTCTTCACTCCCTCTCTCTGTAGGGGTCCCTCAAGGTTCTGTCCTTGGACCCCTTCTCTTCTCCATCTACACCTCCTCGCTTGGTTACTTGATAAACTCCCATGGCTTCAAGTACCATCTCTATGCTGATGACACGCAAATCTATCTGTCTACCCCTCACCTCAGTCTCCACTCGCATCCCTAGCCTACTAAGTGACATATCGGCTTGGATGTCACTCCACTTCCTCAAACTCAACCTTTCCAAAACTGAGCTCTTAGTATTCCCTCCAGCCCGTGCCACCTCCACTGACTTCACCATAAATATCGGTAACACAATCATCAGTCCATCCCCTCATGCCAGGGTACTAGGTGTAATCCTAGACTCCCATCTGTCCTTCCAGCCCCAGATCCAATCGCTGACAAAATCATGTAGACTTCACCTCCGCAACATCTCCAAGATACGACCATTCCTAACCCCGGAAACCACTAAGCTACTTATTCACTCCCTTGTCATATCACGCCTCGACTATTGTAACTCCCTCCTAATTGGCCTAACTCATCGCAGGCTATCCCCTCTTCAGTCTATCATGAATGCTGCTGCCAGACTTATCCACCTTACTAACCGTTCTGTATCTGCCACCCCTCTCTGCCAATCCTTCCACTGGCTCCCAGTTGCCCAACGGATAAAATTCAAAACACTAACTATTCAATACTCCTACTACTCGACCTCCCCGTGGCTTTCGACATGGTTGACCATCCCCTCTTCCTCAAAAAACTACACTCTTTTGGCCTCAGCGACTCCGCTCTCTCCTGGTTCTCCTCCTATCTATCACAGCCCTCCTTTAGTGTTGCGTATAACTCTGCCACCTTCTCCTCTCTCTGTAGGGGTCCCCCAAGGTTTTGTCCTTGGACCCCTTCTCTTCTCCATCTACATCTCCTCCCTTGGTCACTTGATAAACTCCCATGGCTTCAAGTACCATCTCTATGCTGACGACATGCAAATCTATCTGTCTACCCCTCACCTCACCCTTTCAGTTTCCACCTGCATCGCTAGCCTACTAAGCAACATATCGGCTTGGATGTCACCCCACTTCCTCAAACTCAACCTTTCCAAAACTGAGCTCCTAGTATTCCCCTCTGACTTCACCATAAATATCACTAACACCATCCTCAGTCCATCCCCTCACGCCAGGGTACTAGGTGTAATCCTAGACTCCCATCTGTCCTTCCAGCCCCAGATCCAATCGCTGACAAAATCATGTAGACTTCACCTCCGAAACATCTCCAAGATACGACCGTTCCTAACCCGGAAACCACTAAGCAACTTATTCACTCCCTTGTCATATCACGGCGTGACTACTGTAACTCCCTCTTCATTGGCCTGCCTCATCGTAGGCTATCCCCCCTCCAGTCTATCATGAACGCTGCTGCCAGACTCATCCACCTCACCAACCGTTCTGTATTTGCCATACCTCCCTGCCAATCCCTCCACTGGCTCCCAGTTGCCCAATGGATAGAATTCAAAACTCTAACAATGACATATAAAGCCATCCACAGCACTGCCCCAATTTACATAACTGATCTTATCTCTAAATATCACCCAAACCGTACTCTCCGCTCCTCGCAAGACCTCCTACTCTCTAGCTCCCTTATCTCCTCCTCCCATGCTCGTCTCCAAGACTTTTCCAGGGCGTCACCCATCCTCTGGAACTTCCTACCCCAATCTATCAGACTATTGCCTACTCTACTTACTTTTAGGCGATCTCTGAAAACCTATCTCTTCAGGGAAGCCTATCCCACCCTCTGCTAATACTGGAATCCTCTACTCTTCCAACCACTCCATCCCCCACAGTTATTTCCTATTGTACCATTCACCCCTCCCTCCTAGATTGTAAGCTCCAAGGAGCAGGGCCCTCATATCCCTCTTGTATTGAACTGTATTGCTACTGTATTGTCTCCCACTATAATGGAAAGCGCTGAGCAAACCGTTGGCACTATATAAATCCTGTATAATAATAATAATAATGATGGAGGAAATGTTAGGAAACTCCAACCTATGTTAACCTCTCAGTAAAGTAGTGTGAATACTTTCCTATCACGTGCACTAACTACAAAGCCGGAAACATATGTCTAATGCAGTTTTTATATCATAGCTTCATGGAATTGGACTTTGACACAGTTTACAGTAGACTTCAGTTTACATATAATAAAACGATTGCTTACAGGCAAAGTTCTTGAACAGCCTGCATTTCTCCTGCACTGGAGCACGGTACATTTCTTTTCAAAATCTCCTTAATATATTATTTCTACAGCGTGTGCTTTATGTGCATATTGTCTGTTTATTTAGCTGTTTGTCTAGTGTTCAGCCTTATATAACAAAAGATTTGTTAAATTGTACTAAAATTAATGTAAACATTATCAAAACACAGCTAGTAGCAGTTCCTCCTCTCTGACATTTTAGTGTGCCCAGGACGGAGAGGTGCAGCAACAAGCCCTGCTGCATGCAGCCTCTCAAATTGGCATTCTGCAGCTGTACGTTGCATAGAGAGGTTCTGATGTTTAGGGCCCTGTCTGTATGTGCTTGAGAGGAGTGTGGACAGAGTATGAGAGGGGTCATATGTGCTGGAGAGGAGTATGGAGGGTATCCAAAGGTGCAGTATGTATTGGAGAGGAGTATGGAGGGTATCAAAAGGGGCAGTGTATGCTGGAGATGAGTATGGAGGGTACCAAAAAGGGGCAGTATGTGCTGGAGAGGAGTATGGAGGGTATCAAAAGGGGCAGTATATGTTAGGAGTGTGGAGGGTATCAAAAGGGACAGTATGTGTTGGAGAGGAGTGTGCAGGGTATCAAAAGGGGCAGTATATGTTAGAGAGGAGTGTGCAGGGTATCAAAAGGGGCAGTATGTGTTGGAGAGGAGTATGGAGGGTATCAAAAGGGGCAGTATGTGCTGGAGAGTAGTAAGAATGGTATTAAAATGGGCAGTGTGTGTAGGGTATCAAAAGGGGCAGTAAGTGCTTTAGTGTAGTGTGTAGGGTATCAAGAGGCAGTAAGTGCTGTAGAGTAGTGTGGAGGGTATCAATTAGGCAGTATGTGTTGGAGAGTAGTGTGGAGGGTATCAAAAGGGGAGGTATATACAAGAGAAGAGAGTAAAGGGGATGAGAAGAGTCAATACAGTATATGCGAAGGGGGAATGCGAAGAGGATTAAAGTGGTCATTGTATGCTAAAGGAGCGTGTAAAGAGGATTTTGGGGGGGGGGGGGAGGGGGAGGGGTGGCGCAAAGGGGATGAGACTGGTCATTGTATGCTGGACTGGCATGTGTAGCGGATTAGAGGGGTCAATGTGTGTGTGAAGGGGAACTGTGAAGAGGATGAGAGGGGTCATTGTATGCTAAAGGAGCGTGTAAAGCTGATTAGAGGGGTCAATATTTGCTAAGGGGGAGTGTGATGAGAATGAGCCGTACAATTATCATGGATCCTAGTAAGCACTTTGAAATCTTCAAGCAAGAGTTTCTAAGCACTTCATGATAAGTACCCTCCTTATTTGCACCCCTGTGAATGTACTTGTTTTGTATTTATTAGGTTGAAGTGATATTGGTATGCTATTTCTGAATATGTGTTACAGTTCAGTGTCTTTGAATATGTGCAAACCAGTGGATTACCATGACATCCAGGCATCCAGCATTTTAAGAATCAGTTGTCAGCAATGGCAACCCATCTATTATTCTAAAGGAGGCTTCCTTAAGATGTTTGGGGTTTCTAAAAAAACAAACACATTTTTGCCTCTATGCTGCAGCATCGGTGTGATGCTGTAGCTCTTCCACAATGGCTCTAAGCGCAAGAACTGAGCAATCAAATGATTACTGATTGCTCAGTTTTCGGTCTCCTCAAAGCAGAGAGCACCGACTGCCAGTCACTGCTCTCTGCTTTCCTCCTCTAGCGCTTGGCTGAGAGGTAAAACCAGTTCTCAATTAGTCAGCTGGGTGGATCCTGACAAAATTGTCAGGATCTTTTCAGAACCTGGAAGATTTATGCCATGTCAGCTGACAGCCCAACTCAAAGTCACAGGAGTGTAAAAGTAAATGCACTCCTATGACATATGAGAAGTATGACCTAAAAAAAATACTTCTCCTTTTATGTAAAATCTAAACAAAGACCAAAAATTGATAGCATTGCAGTTTACCATATGGCTGCATTAGTTTACTTTATTTCACACTTTTTTCCTCTGTTTTATTTAGTGATGAGCCAAAGTGCCCTGGGTTTCATTTTTCAGGGGTTTGCTGAACTTCAAAAAAGTTTGGATGCTGAACCTGAACTCCAATGAAGTCAATAGGAGCTGGATCTGTCAAATTAAAAATGCCATTTTTCTGGACAAATAGGCAAGGGGGTGTCAAAAAATAATATGAGGGTGGGCACTACCTTGGGGAACATGTGGCAGCGCAAAACACTTCAATATTTTTCACTCCATAAGACGCACTTTTTTTCCCCCAAAAAAAGGGGGGAAATGTCTTATAGAGCGAATATTGACCAGGCGGCTCCCCCCGTCGCCATTGCTGTGTTAGAATACCGGGTCGGTCACTCGGCTCTCCTGTGGCAGAAGAGAGGAGGAGTCCGAGTCAATAGTGCAGCAGCACCAGGCAGGGCCGAAAGCAGCTTCCCTTAGAGCGGAGTTCCAGCTGAGAAAAAAAAAAAGTCAGGAGCTACAAAAACTGTAGCTGCTGACTTTTAAAATAAGTCACTTACCTGTCCCTCGGTCCAGCTGTGTCTTCACCACCGCTGGTTTCACTGGCTGTCTTCTCTCCCTGGCACCAGCATCTTTAGTGTGGGTACCCAGCTATGACAGCTTGCGGCTTCACAGTCAGGTGCCCACTACGCATGTGTGAGAAGTGCTGCGCTTTGTGAATGGCCCTGTAGTCTTTGTGAATGGCCCTGTAGACCTGTAACATGTTCCAGAAGACTATGGGAAGGGAGGGAGGACAACATCCGCTTCCGATCGCCTAGGCGATCGCTGTGGAAGTGGGAGCGGATACCTGTCAAATTCGAGTACCCCCCCCCCGCTCCCCTAAGGTACCAGTCCTTCATGGGGAGCGGGGGTCAAAGCATTAAAGCGGAACTTCCCCTTTTGGGTGGAACTCCTCTTTAAGCCTGTGCTGCCCTTAGATTGGGGCCTCGATCACTGCACTGCAGAGCTGACAGGGTACGCTGAAGACATCGTTGTGAACCCCGCCCTCAGAGAGGATGCTGAGCCCGGCTGGCCAAGTATGTCCTCCCAACCCCCCCATAGACTGCCTGTGGTCTACTATACCAAACTGTATATATGTGCATTGCTGAAAGGTCTCTGTTCATCTCCTGTACTATGTCTGCAGTCTCTGGTCATCTCCTGTACTATGGCTGCAGTCTCTGGTCATCTCCTGTACTATGGCTGCAGTCTCTGGTCATCTCCTGTACTGTGTCTGCAGTCTCTGGTCATCTCCTGTACTATGTCCGCAGTCTCTGGTCATCTCCTGTACTATGTCCACAGTCTCTGGTCATCTCCTGTACTATGTCTGCAGTCTCTGGTCATCTCTTGTACTATGAAGCAAAGACAAAAAAGAAGCGCACCAACCTTGCGCATTACCTCAGTAAACCAATTTTATTGAATACAAAAAAATATATACTCACAAACAAAGAAGTATTTCAAGCATGTCAGTTCTCAAAGGAACTATGAAATGGAAAGACCTCATCATAGGGGTGAACACTCAGGGATCAGCTGACGCGTTTCGAAGGATGTTTCTTCTTCATCAGAGCTTGACTAGACAATGAGTGTTTTCTCCCATATATACTCCCTATAATTAGAACCGGAACCTCCCTACTGGGATGGGCCATCTTTGGATTGGGAGGAGGGGCCAAGGTGTCAACAGAATAAAATGACAACACCAGCTAAGCTGATAGTGCAGCTAAAATGGTGAGGGTATGCTGCATTTGCAAACATGATAAGACTATAATTACAAAAACAATTCGAAATTTCCATAAAAGCTATATATATACATCAAAAATGAACAATAAATATACAAATATTACTGTTAAAGTATGATGTTGATTATGTACAAACATGCCCAGATGTAAATACTGTGGTTAACACCGGTGTAAATATACACATACATACAGACATACATATATACATATACATACATACACACACACACGTGTATAGATCTGTATAAAAAGTGTATATTAGTAGTAAATACAAAAAAATAAAATCTCTAAGAGCAAAGTACATATAATGTGATGTGAAACCAATTCATTAATATAATAATTCATTAATAAAATTCCTTGTTGAAAAATTAAAAAAAAAAATAATAGAGTGTGTAAAATACTCTCTCCTCCCTCTCTCTCTCTCTCTCTCTCTCTCTCTCTTTATATATATATATATATATATATATATATATATATATATACAGTGGGGATCGAAAGTTTGGGCACCCCAGCTAAAAATTTGTATTAATGTGCATAAAGAAGCCAAGGAAAGATGGAAAAATCTCCAAAAGGCATCAAATTACACCATTTTTTTGTTTTCTGTTATTTTGAAAGTGTAAATTACACTTTTGTTGACATATTATAAGAATGTCTAATCTGTAATTTGATGCCTTTTGGAGATTTTTCCATCTTTCCTTGGCTTCTTTATGCACATTAATACAAATTTTTAGCTTGGGTGCCCAAACTTTTGATCCCCACTGTGTATATATATATATATATATATATATATATATATATATACAGTGGGGCAAAAAAGTATTTAGTCAGCCACCAATTGTACAAGTTCTTCCACTTAAAAAGATGAGAGAGGCCTGTAATTGGCATCATAGGTAGACCTCAACTATGAGAGACAAAATGAGAAAAGAAATCCAGACAATCACATTGCCTGATTTGGAAAGAATTTATTTGCAAATTATGGTGGAAAATAAGTATTTGGTCACCTACAAACAAGCAAGATTTCTGGTTCTCACAGACCTGTACCTTCTTCTTTAAGAGGCTCCTCTGTCCTGCACTCCTTACCTGTATCAATGGCACCTGTTTGAACTTGTTATCAGTATAAAAGACACCTGTCCACAACCTCAAACAGTCACACTCCAAACTCCACTATGGTGAAGACCAAAGAGCTGTCCAAGGACACCAGAAACAAAATTGTAGACCTGCACCAGGCTGGGAAGACTGAATCTGCAATAGGCAAGCAGCTTGGTGTGAACAAATCAACTGTGGGAGCAATAATTAGAAAATGGAAGACATACAAGACCACTGATAATCTCCCTCGATCTGGGGCTCCACGCAAGATATCACCCCGTGGGGACAAAATGATCACAAGAACGGTGAGCAAAAATCAAAGGACCACACGGGGGGGACCTAGTGAATGACCTGCAGAGAGCTAGGACCAACGTAACAAAGGCTACCATCAGTAACACACTACGCTGCCAGGGACTCAGATCCTGCAGTGCCAGACGTGTCCCCCTGCTTAAGCCAGTACATGTCCGGGCCCGTCTGAAGTTTGCTAGAGAGCATTTGGATGATCCAGAAGAGGATTGGGAGAATGTCATATGGTCAGATGAAACCAAAATAGAACTGTTTGGTAGACACACAACTTGTTGTGTTTGGAGGAGAGAGAATGCTGAGTTGCATCCAAAGAACACCATACCTACTGTGAAGCATGGGGGTGGCAACATCATGCTTTGGGGCTGTTTCTCTGCAAAGGGACCAGGACGACTGATCTATGTGCAGGACAGAATGAATGGGGCCATGCATCGTGAGATTTTGAGTGCAAACCTCCTTCCATCAGCAAGGGCATTGAAGATGAAACATGGTTGGGTCTTCCAAAATGACAATGATCCCAAACATACCGCCCAGGCAATGAAGGAGTGGCTTCGTAAGAAGCATTTCAAGGTCCTGGAGTGGCCTAGCCAGTCTCCAGATCTCAACCCCATAGAAAACCTTTGGAGGAAGTTGAAAGTCTGTGTTGCCCAGCGACAGCCCCAAAACATCACTGGTCTAAAGGAGATCTGCATGGAGGAATGGGCCAACATACCAGCAACAGTGTGTGCCAACCTTGTGAAGACTTACAGGAAACGTCTGACCTCTGTCATTGCCAACAAAGGATATATAACAAAGTATTGAGATGAACTTTTGATATTGACCAAATACTTATTTTCCACCATAATTTTCAAATAAATTCTTTCCAAATCAGCCAATGTGATTGTCTGGATTTTTTTTCTCATTTTGTCTCTCATAGTTGAGGTCTACCTATGATGCCAATTACAGGCCTCTCTCATCTTTTTAAGTGGGAGAACTTGCACAATTGGTGGCTGACTAAATACTTTTTTGCCCCACTGTGTATATATATATATATATATATATATATGTATACACACACACATATACATACAATGCCCCGTACTAATAGAGATAGTCATATGGATAGAACTATGGTCTGATCACGTATAGTAAAAGATTGAAAACTAGACTGACAGGGTGTAAGGGATCAAATCTTGGATCCACTGTGTTTGTAGAGAGCGATTCAGGATAGGTAATAGTTTCAGGTCAGCAGCAGAGGGAGATCTCGTGCTTGTATGCCAAATATGGCATCAGGCCGTTCCTGTATGTAGAACGCACGCCAAAGGAGCGCGGTGTCTGGTGCGCATGCACGATACAACCCGCGCCTGCGCAGCAGAAGGGATGTCAGTCCGTCCGAGACCTCTTGGAACGCAGTAGCCGGCGGACTACTGCGCATGCGCGGGGCGGAACCAGACTGCTTGGCTAGTCCCTACATCTAATGCTTAACCCTTTGTACAATACAGAGTGGAAGAGTGTCAGAAAATGCTTCTTAAATAAATACAATGATGAATAATGGATAATTGATACTGATAATATTAATAATGAGCCATATTTAGTCAGTTTAAAAATTAATTAAAAAATTATGTGATTGTAACAATGATTCACATGATGATAGCATTTTGCAATTAATCGTAATTGTGACATAGGTGAACTAATGATGAATTCCTGACCTAGCATATGACATATGTATACAATATTGTGTTGAATGACTTCAGATCAGATATATCCCAATCTGATCATAAAAATCAGTGTGCAGGATAAGGCATGTGTACATGCACACACATGCATATGTAAACATACATACACACATACGCACACTCACACATAAACATAAACTTACAAATACAAATGATTTATATCTAAAAAATACAATTGGACCATAATAAAAATATAAAGACATGTATATATAATAAATATATCAAAATATAAAAAATAATAGGATTAATAATGATAGTAGCAATATTATTTATATTAATGCTATTATTACTAATACACCTGATTGTAATGGACCCCTCATATCTGTGTATGGTAAATGTCATAAATGAATATAATACTAGTAATAACAATGATGGTGTATTTGCTACAGGACTGAGAGAGAACCAAAGTAAAAGAACCTCTAGATAAAAAAACTGCAATTGTAGATAAAAGATGGCTAGATAAGGGTGTGTATCTCAAGATCATCATTTAAGCCTCTAGGAGAGAGAGTACCCAATGTGAAGATCCAAAAACTCTCTTCTACACAGCTCCTGATGTCTCCTTCCATCATCCAAATCTTTAGAAATGTCCTCAATCCCAAAGACCCTCATCCCGCGAAAATTACTCAGATGTACTTCTTTGAAGTGGCGCAGGACTGAGTATTTATTTTTTCCCATTTTTATGTTGCTTTTATGTTCGCTAATGCGGGTCCTAAGGCCCCGGGAAGTGCGACCTATATATAATAGGCCGCATGGACAAAGTAGACCGTATATGACAAAGGTCGTGCCACAGTTTATGAACTCTTTTATAGGATATTTTTTACCGTCAGGACTCAAAGTCCCGTTTACGGTGCCATAGAATTTCACACGTGCCACAATTGGAGACACCACATCTATAGCAGCCGTTTTGTTCAAAAATCACAGACCAAGGATTCGATTTGGATATGCATTGGTTTGTAATCTTGCGTACCCTGCTTGGTGCTATAATTCTCCTGAGGTCTCTGGGTTTCCTAAAGATTAAAGTGGGTTTATCTGGGAGTGTGTTTCTTAAAGTGGGATCACTTTTTAGGATGTCCAAGCTTTTAGACAGAATATGTTTAATGTCCTAAGATCTATTGCAAACTCTCGTGCAAAAACGTACCTCCATTTTATTACTGGAAGCAATGAGGCTCTTGGAGTTTGAGCTAATTGCCATATTGTTGGGTTTTATGGGGTCAGAATCATATAGAAGTAGATATTTGTTAAAGGCTGTTTCAACATGTTTATCATTGTAACCCTTATCCTTGAATTTGTTTTTGAGAACCATACTTTGTTCAATGTAATCTTGTTTTAAAGTACATGTGCGCCGCAGCCTACAGAATTGACCATATGGAACGTACTTAATCCATTGCGGGTGATGGTTGCTATTGGCATATAAGTAAGCGTTCCCTGCTGTGGGTTTGAAATGTGTTTTGGAACATATCCGACTATTACAATCATGTCTCAACTCCAAGTCTAGGAAAACTAGTTTGTCGTCATCAATCACGTGGGTAAAAGTAATATCGTAGGGATTACTCCCACAATGATCTAGAAATCCTTCCAACTGAGAATCAGTGCCTTTCCAGATGATTATAATATCATCAATGTACCTCCCATATAGGATCACGTTAGCACTGTAGGGGTTATTACTCCAAATGTAATAGTTTTCCCAATAGCCCATAAAGATATTGGCATAGCTAGGGGCGAATCTAGTGCCCTGGATCTGACGATAATGTTTGTCTAAAAAGGAAAAGTGGTTGTGCTGTAAGGCAAATTCAATACAATTATATACAGTAGAAATTGGGATTGGGGCACGAAGACCATGATGGTGTTTGATGGATGTGTACAATGAAACCACATCTAGGGACAGCCATCTGTAACCCTGTTCCCACTTATACACTGCCAAAATATCGAGTATGTGGCTAGAGTCTTTTACATATGATGAAAGAGTGATTATTTCTTTAAGGAAGTGATCTATGTAGCACCCTAAATTGCTTGTAAGGCTGCCAGAGATGATGGGTCTGACAGGGGGGTTCTCTTTGTTTTTATGGATTTTGGGAATGTGATAAAAAAAAAATGGTGTAGCAGGGTGTTTGGTGTATAAAAACAGGAATTCATCTTTGGAAAGTATTTTGTCGGATAGTGCTGATTCAAGTAGTGATTTTAGTTTTTGTTGATACTGGGCCATCGGATCCATGAGTAGGACCTCATAGGTCTGGTCTGGCGGTCGTTCAGGAGTCTCAAAGCTTCTGTGATATAAGCATCTCGATCTTGGATAACAAGACCTCCTCCTTTGTCTGCTTGCCTAATGATGACATTTTTGTTTTCTTTAAATATTTTTAAAGGAGCTACCAGTGGATCCTGTTGTAAGCAGTGTTTCTGTGCAGGTTTATTCCTATTACAGATTTTCTTAAACTCTCATAAAAAGTGGGTGTATGGTAACCTTTGACCCAATGTGGGTAAAAGGTAGATTTGGGTTTGAAACTGGTATGCATAATTTCCCCTTGAGAGAAGGCCGCCAATTGTGTTAAAGTAAGATAATCAAATTCACTATCCATAGTAGAACCTTCAGTGTAAAGGTTTTCTAAAATATCCAAAATGGGCATTTCCAACGAATCATCTGACCCAGGGGGAATAGGTGAGTGATCAGCATTAGTAGCAGAATCAGTGATTGCTTTGTCTTTAAGTAGAAATAATCTCTTGACTGTCAGGTTCAGAATAAACTTGTTTAAATCAACAAATAGTTCAAAAAGGTTAGGGGGGTTTGGCGGCGCAAAATTGAAGCCTTTTTTGTTCAAGCTCCGTGTCCGAAAAAGTAGACTGTGATAGGTTATATGTCCTCCCAACCCCCCCCCCCCCCCCATAGACTGCCTGTGGTCTACTATACCAAACTTTATATATGTGCATTGCTGAAAGGTCTCTGTTCATCTCCTGTACTATGTCTGCAGTCTCTGGTCATCTCCTGTACTATGTCTGCAGTCTCTGGTCATCTCTTGTACTATGTCCGTAGTCTCTGGTCATCTCCTGTGCTTTGTCCGCAGTCTCTGGTCATCTCCAGTACTATGTCCTCAGTCTCTGGTCATCTCCTGTACTATGTCTACAGTCTCTGGTCATCTCCTGTACTATGTCTGCAGTCTCTGCTCATCTCCTGTGTTATGTCCGCAGTCTCTGCTCATCTCCTGTGCTATGTCCGCAGTCTCTGGTCATCTCCTGTACTATGTGTGCAGTCTCTGGTCATCTCCTGTACTATATCTGCAGTCTCTGGTCATCTCCTGTACTATGTCTGCAGTCTCTGGTCATCTCCTGTACTATGTCTGCAGTCTCTGGTCATCTTCTGTACTATGTCTGCAGTCTCTGGTCATCTTCTGTACTATGTCTGCAGTCTCTGGTCATCTCCTGTAGTACATCCGCAGTCTCTGGTCATCTCCTGTAGTACATTCGCAGTCTCTGGTCATCTCCTGTAGTACATCCGCAGTCTCTGGTCATCTACAGTACTATGTCTGCAGTCTCTGGTCATTTCCTGTACTATGCAGTCCATTGGTTCAGAATATTTTTTTACTTGTTTTCCTCCTCTAAAACTTAGGTGTATCTTATGGAGCGAAAAATACGGTATTTAAAAAAATTTCAAGGAGCAGTGATTTTTATAGCACTGGCATTTGCAAAAGAAAAAATAAGTTTAACATTTCCAGCAAAGGATGTATACAGAATATCCCAAGATATAAAGCATATACCAGATTTTATAACATTTCATAAAAGGGAATGTCTACCTGTATTTTATAAAGCATATCAGTTGGTATCTTACATAAATGTAAGATGTATTTTATTTACTATTTAATGGGATAAAAATGGTGTGATGTTGAAGATAATTTTAATTGCAGAATTGCACATACTGTGAGAATTGAAAACTTTGAGCAGCTTTCCTGGCCACTAACCCTCCATTACTGTATTCCTGCATACTTTCCCTGCAGTGTCCACTGGTCTGATGCTGGGTAATTGGTGCCGGCTATAATGGAGGTAGTTGGCTTCCCCTGCCTGACCACTCTTAGTATTGCCAGTTGAGCTCTGTTTTTTTATTACGCTTCAACTCATATATGATAAAACAGTTTCACTTTCGCTTTAAAGTCAGCCACTGAACAACTAGCAGCTTTCTTCTCCTGGGGCAATGTGAGTATTATTTTCAACGTAAAATCTCTTTAAAATGCAACTACAGCGTACACCTCTTAATATAAATGTAATAAGTCATTTTACAAAAGGGCTCCTTTTATACAAAACAGGTGAAAAGAATTTAAAAATGATGAGCAGAGTGAAAATGAAATCAAGTACTTAACATTCTCTTTTGTTCTGTCTTTTACCCAAGGAATGGTGTCATTATTTGTAAGAATATCTAAATATGTTGTGTTGCTCCAAAGCATCCCATGGTATTCCTCCATTCCATAGTGCACCTGGGTGCGGAAGCCCAGGAACCCACCCCCATTCCACATTGCACACACAACAGAAAGGATTGGGCCACAAACTAGTGACACTGAAACATCCAAAAATATTTAGAATGCACAAAGAACAAAAACTGTACACACAGGAAAAACTTCCTGCTTGAGGCCATGGGCTGATGCCTTTCACCCCTTATAAAGCTCAGTCATGGGGATCAGCTATGATTAAGCCCATAGGGGGCAAAATATGTCAAAGTGTGGCCTGGATGTTTCAACATAACTGGTGTGTGGCCTGATCATTTCTGGTGTGGGTCTTTATTTACGCTAAGTAAGGTTCTGACTTTAAAAAAGTGCATTCATATGTCTTTTGGATTAGTATTTGGATTACAATTGTGTAAATTAAAATTCATATGCATGTTCAACGCACTATAATGAATGTAAAATGTGCCTGAAAATACATGTGCAAATACCTGCTAAAAAAAAAATCTTCAAATGTATTCTATGCCTTTTGGATTGATATTGGGGTACTATTAACCAATTCAATACCGAGCAATTTTACACCATCCTGCCCAGGCCAGTTTTCAGGTTTCAGCGCTCTCACACTTTTTGAATGACAATTGCGCGGTCATACAACATTGTACCCAAACTAAAATTTTATAATTTTCTTCACACAACTAGAGCTTTCTTTTGGTGGTATTTAATCGCCGCTGGGATTTTTATTTTTTGCTAAATTAACAAAAAAAGACCAAAAATTTTGAAAAAAAACACACGTTTTTCTTTGTTTCTGTTATAAAAGTTTGCAAATAAATAATTGTTCTTCATAAATTTAGGCCGAGATGTATTCTGCTACATGTCTTTGGTAACAATAACCCAAATTAGGATGTATTTTTTAGTTTGTAGGAAAGTTATAGAGTTCACAAATTATGGTATAGATCTGAAAATTGATCAATCCTGAAGTACTGACAGCCAATCTAATTTCTTGAGGTCCAAGAATGTCAGAACAGTACAGATATCCCCCAGATAATTTTAATTGCAGAATTGCACATACTGTGGCCATTATGTGGAGTAGAGGAGTGGCTGTGTCCCCCTCAGTCTAACCTCCACCCTGCATGTGCCCCTAAGTCTAGCCCTCTGCTGTTTCATTAAATCTGCCTCCTGTGTGTCCCACTCAGCCTGGCCCCTTGTCAGGAACCTCTTGTCAGCAGTCAGAGAGATCATGCTCATTTTCATGCACATGCATATAGGAATGAGCACGCAACAGCGTGCACATGAAAGCATCCACCACAGATACTGATGCCTAATAGACTCGTAAAACCTGGGGCCTGCATGGGATCATTGCTGGATGGTCTTTCAGCTTATTCCCTTGTTAGCCTGCTTGATTCTGTTCCTGACAGTTCTCTGGATTACCCATGCCTGTTCATGTTTTCTGCTCATCCGTGTTACCAAACTTGGCCGGGACTTTTGATCAAGTTTCTGCCTTCAGATTCTGTATTTTGTTTGCCTGTCTCTGACTTGAACTCTGTTCATAATTTGGTACCTCTACATCCAGCTGCTACCGAATTCAGTTCATAACCTGACTCCATGCTTTTGATCATCCAAAATCAATACTTTCCAGTTCAACTCCACTGGTTTGGCTTCCTGACACCTGTGCCTTCCTCTGCCTTAGCAGTCCCTGGTCTCTACTTCCAAAGGTGCTTGGATGGGAATTGTGCAAGAGGCCACCCTCATTATCTGGAGCTCCTCATACAAGTACGTGACACACCCGCATGTCATATTCAATCCAGCCTATGCATGTCCTAATCAGTTTGGCTCCTGCATGTCCTAATCAGTTGGGCCACTGCACATTGCACTCAGTCTGGCCACTGCATATTCCCTTTAGTCTGGGTCCAGCATGTCCCTTCAGTTTGCACCTTGCATGTCCCCTTTGGTCTGGTCCCCGTGTCCCTCAGTCAGGCCCTATGTAGTGCTGATTTTACAGCAGGGGCAACCATTCTCCTGTTAGTGTTGGACAGTGATTTATGTTGGTTTCTCTCACATTGAATATAGAGAGATCCAGATATGGATTGATGTGTGAGAATTGAAAACTTTGAGCAGCTTTCCTGGCCACTAACCCTCCATTACAGTATTCCTGCATACTTTCCCTGCAGTGTCCACTGGTCTGATGCTCTGTAATTGGTGCCGGCTATAATGGAGGTAGTTGGCTTCCTGTGCCTGGCCACTCTTAGTATTGCCAGTTGAGCTCTGTATCCTTGACCAGGTGCAACTGCTGCCAATCATCTGAAGGGACTGACCAGCAAGGAGCTAGAGATGCTCCCCAAGCAGATAGCAGCCTTTTTATGGCTCTGACTATGCTGGGGTATGCTGCTGAGGGCTGGAAAGGGCATTGCAGGTGTTCATTTCCATGGGGTAAAATGGAAAAACTGGCACAGTGCTACATGAGTCCGTTTCCATCACCTTTTGGGGAATTCCTTTTAAAACAATTTACTATTACCACTATAAATGTAGGATATTATAGGAAAAAGTATAAAAGGGGCCCAATTAACAAATTGTTATGAAAGTCCAACCTATGCAAACACATTTCAAATTACATGTACTGACTTCATAGGGAAAGGTCAGCTGCTGTTTTCAGTCCAGTGGAACTAACTTTAGCAAATTTGTTTATTACGCTTCAACTCATATATGATAAAACAGTTTCACTTTCGCTTTAAAGTCAGCCACTGAACAACTAGCAGCTTTCTTCTCCTGGGGCAATGTGAGTATTATTTTCAACGTAAAATCTATTTAAAATGCAACTACAGCATACATCTCTTAATATAAATGTAATAAGTCATTTTACAAAAGGGCTCCTTTTATACAAAACAGGTGAAAAGAATTTAAAATGATGAGCAGAGTGAAAATGAAATCAAGTACTTAACATTCTCTTTTGTTCTGTCTTTTACCCAAGGAATGGTGTCATTATTTGTAAGAATATCTAAATATGTTGTGTTGCTCCAAAGCATCCCATGGTATTCCTCCATTCCATAGTGCACCTGGGTGCGGAAGCCCAGGAACCCACCCCCATTAAACATTGCACACACAACAGAAAGGATCGGGCCACAAACTAGTGACACTGAAACATCCAAAAATATTTAGGATGCACACAGAACAAACCGTACACACAGGAAAAACTTCCTGCTTGAGGCCATGGGCTGATGTCTTTCACCCCTTATAAAGCTCAGTCATGGGGATCAGCTATGATTAAGCCCATAGGGGGCAAAATATGTGAAAGTGTGGCCTGGATGTTTCAACATAACTGGTGTGTGGCCTGATCATTTCTGGTGTGGGTCTTAATTTACGCTAAGTAAGGTTCTGACTTTAAAAAAGTGCATTCATATGTCTTTTGGATTAGTATTTGGATTACAATTGTGCAAATTAAAATTCATATGCATGTTCAACGCACTATAATGAATGTAAAATGTGCCTGAAAATACATGTGCAAATACCTGCTAAAAAAAATATCTTCAAATGTATTCTATGCCTTTTGGATTGACATTGGGGTACTATTAACCAATTCAATACCGAGCAATTTTACACCTTCCTGCCCAGGCCAGTTTTCAGGTTTCAGCGCTCTCACACTTTGAATGACAATTGCGCGGTCATACAACATTGTACCCAAACTAAAATTTTATCATTTTCTTCACACAACTAGAGCTTTCTTTTGGTGGTATTTAATCGCCGCTGGGGTTTTTATTTTTTGCTAAATTAACAAAAAAAGACTAAATATTTTGAAAATAACACGTTTATCTTTGTTTCTGTTATAAAAGTTTGCAAATAAATAATTGTTCTTCATAAATTTAGGCCAAGATGTATTCTACTACATGTCTTTGGTAACAATAACCCAAATTAGGATGTATTTTTTAGTTTGTAGGGAAGTTATAGAGTTCACAAACTATGGTATAGATCTGAAAATTGATCAATCCTGAAGTACTGACAGCCAATCTAATTTCTTGAGGTCCAAGAATGTCAGAACAGTACAGATATCCCCCAGATAATTTTAATTGCAGAATTGCACATACTGTGGCCATTATGTGGAGTAGAGGAGTGGCTGTGTCCCCCTCAGTCTAACCTCCACCCTGCATGTGCCCCTAAAATAAAAAAAATTATTTTCACAATTTTTTTTTTTACATATTGTCACCAGTGCAGTACAGCATCATCATATAACTGGCACTGACTGGTGACAGTATGAAAAAAAAAATATTTTTTTTTTTATTAATTTTTTTATTTTTTTTTAAGATTTTTTTTCATATTTCACTATGACCAAAGTAGTACAATGTTACTATAGTAACATTGTACTACTTTGGGGAAGTGATCAGTATTCTTTTTTTTTTTTTTTTACACAATTTGCTTATAGCAAAGAATTACTTTGCTATAAGCAAGCATTTACCTGAATGACATCGATTCATTCAGGGGTTTTTTTTTTTTTTTTTTTTGTGCTTAGCTGTGATTTGGCCACAGCTAATCACATGACATGTGCCTGTGATTAGCTGTGACCATTCACAGCTAGACACTAGTATAGAATGGATGGCATGAATGAAGCCATCCATTGTATACAACTGTCATGTGACCTGCTGTGATTGGTCACAGCAGGTCACATGGTACAGGCAACGGGACTTATTTGTGAAAAATAACATTTATAAAATATTAAAACATCAGTTTAAACTAACATTAAAAAGTTGACTTTATAATGATTTTCTTGAAACATATTCAATTGGTATGCTGATGCCTTTTTTATTCAAGACTAAAAATCTAAAGATAGATTTTTTTTTTTAGTCAGCTAAATATAAAATATTGCATATGAATATTTCATTTTTGCCTATTCCAGCCAAGTGCTTCATACTAATCCTAACTACCTTGCTGACAAAATTCCTGTTTATTACGGAACTCAGAAGCTTGAGCTTAAATAATAGGTTAGGACAAAACACATCCATCCTTTTCTCTACTTTTTCCATAAGGCTTAGTAGAAACTTTCAATAAAAGCAAGTTAGTCTAAAAGCAAACAACCTCTGCTGCGCTTTCTTTAGAAAACTAGTTTAGGTATGGTTGACCCAGGGTATATCCAATTGCCTCTTGGGGGATCAGGAAGGAATATTTTTTCTGGAGCAAATTGGATCATGCTTTATTAGGGTTTTTTGCCTTACTCTGGATCAACTGTGGGTATAGGATTGTGTATTTATATGATTGTATATAATTTTTTCCCTTCTATTGCATGGCCAGATCTAGTGGGGTGCTGCGGTGGGCTCCAAATTTCATTTGTGCCCCCCAAGGATTGTGGATTGTGTATTTATATGATTCTGATTAATATTTTCCCTTCTATTGGTTGAACTGGATGGACCTTTGTCTTTTTTTCAACCAGACTAAGTTATTATTTGTGAATATAAAATATTAAAACATTAGTTTAAACTAACATTAAAAAGTTGACTTTATAATGCTTTTCCTGAAAGATATTGAATTGCCAAATACACTATATTGCCAAAAGTATTGGGACACCCCTCCAAATCATTGGATTCAGGTGTTCCAATCATCTCCATGGCCACAGGTATATAAAATCAAGTACCTAGGCATGCAGGCTGCTTCTACATTTTTGAAAGATTGGGTCGCTCTCAGGAGCTCAGTGAATTCAAGCGTGGCACCGTGATAGGTTGCCACTAGAGATGAGCGAATCGAAGTATCCGAAGTGGAATTCGAGTCGAATTTCGGAAAAATTTCGATTCGTGCCGAATCCGAAAAACAGCCTAATTCGGACGCGCGAATCGAAATTTTTCCGAAAATGGCGGCTGACATGTGCGGCGACGGAGCGGGGATGTCGGGGAAGGCGCGCAGACAAGGCGCGCTGCCCCATAATGCATTCTTCAACGACATGTGATCGCATCAGCCAATCAGCAGCCAGCCAGCCAGCACTGTGTAATGGTCGAGGTATATATAGCGGCCATTTTGGAAATCTTCATTTGCCTGCAGTCATTGAACAGAGGCAGACCGCTCTGTACTAGGGACAGGGACAGAGTTAGGGCCACAGAAACAATACTTGGGGACAGAGAGAAGTTACTTAGGGACAGAGAACCATTACTCAGGGACACAGACTTGTTAATGAGGGCCACAGAATCGTTCTTTAGGGACAAAGAAACGCTAGTTAGGGCCACAGAATTCATACTCAGGGACAGACAGAATTGTTACTCAGTGCCAGAGAATTGTTACTTAGGGCCACAGAAACGTTATTAGGGCCACAGAATTTTTACTCAGGGACAGACAGAATTGTTACTGAGTGCCAGAGAATTGTTACTCAGGGACAGACAGAATTGTTACTGAGTGCCAGAGAATTCTTACTCAGGGCCACAGAATTCATTCTCAGGGACAGACAGAATTGTTACTCAGGGACAGACAGAATTGTTACTGAGTGCCAGAGAATTGTTACTCAGGGACAGACAGAATTGTTACTGAGTGCCAGAGAATTGTTACTCAGGGACAGACAGAATTGTTACTGAGTGCCAGAGAATTGTTACTCTCACAGACACAAAATTGTTACTTGCACAGACACAGAATTGTTACTTGCACAGACACACAATTGTTACTCAGGGCCACAGAATTCATACTCAGGGACAGACAGAATTGTTACTGAGTGCCAGAGAATTCTTACTCAGGTCCACAGAATTCATACTCAGGGACAGACAGAATTGTTACTCAGGGACAGACAGAATTGTTACTGAGTGCCAGAGAATTGTTACTCAGGGACAGACAGAATTGTTACTGAGTGCCAGAGAATTGTTACTCTCACAGACACAAAATTGTTACTTGCACAGACACAGAATTGTTACTTGCACAGACACACAATTGTTACTCAGGGCCACAGAATTCATACTCAGGGACAGACAGAATTGTTACTGAGTGCCAGAGAATTGTTACTCAGGGACAGACAGAATTGTTACTGAGTGCCAGAGAATTGTTACTCTCACAGACACAAAATTGTTACTTGCACAGACACAGAATTGTTACTTGCACAGACACACAATTGTTACTGAGTGCCAGAGAATTGTTACTCAGGGACAGACAGAATTGTTACTGAGTGCCAGAGAATTGTTACTCAGGGACAGACAGAATTGTTACTGAGTGCCAGAGAATTGTTACTCAGGGACAGACAGAATTGTTACTGAGTGCCAGAGAATTGTTACTCTCACAGACACAAAATTGTTACTTGCACAGACACAGAATTGTTACTCGCACAGAGACAGAATTGTTACTCAGGGCCACAGAATTCATACTCAGGGACAGACAGAATTGTTACTGAGTGCCAGAGAATTGTTACTCAGGGACAGACAGAATTGTTACTGAGTGCCAGAGAATTGTTACTCTCACAGACACAAAATTGTTACTTGCACAGACACAGAATTGTTACTTGCACAGACACACAATTGTTACTGAGTGCCAGAGAATTGTTACTCAGGGACAGACAGAATTGTTACTGAGTGCCAGAGAATTGTTACTCAGGGACAGACAGAATTGTTACTGAGTGCCAGAGAATTGTTACTCTCACAGACACAAAATTGTTACTTGCACAGACACAGAATTGTTACTCGCACAGAGACAGAATTGTTACTCAGGGCCACAGAATTCATACTCAGGGACAGACAGAATTGTTACTGAGTGCCAGAGAATTGTTACTCAGGGAAGACAGAATTGTTACTGAGTGCCATAGAATTGTTACTCAGGGACAGACAGAATTGTTACTGAGTGCCAGAGAATTGTTACTCTCACAGACACAAAATTGTTACTTGCACAGACACAGAATTGTTACTCGCACAGAGACAGAATTGTTACTCAGGGCCACAGAATTCATACTCAGGGACAGACAGAATTGTTACTGAGTGCCAGAGAATTGTTACTCAGGGACAGACAGAATTGTTACTGAGTGCCAGAGAATTGTTACTCTCACAGACACAAAATTGTTACTTGCACAGACACAGAATTGTTACTTGCACAGACACACAATTGTTACTGAGTGCCAGAGAATTGTTACTCAGGGACAGACAGAATTGTTACTGAGTGCCAGAGAATTGTTACTCAGGGACAGACAGAATTGTTACTGAGTGCCAGAGAATTGTTACTCAGGGACAGACAGAATTGTTACTGAGTGCCAGAGAATTGTTACTCTCACAGACACAAAATTGTTACTTGCACAGACACAGAATTGTTACTCGCACAGAGACAGAATTGTTACTCAGGGCCACAGAATTCATACTCAGGGACAGACAGAATTGTTACTGAGTGCCAGAGAATTGTTACTCAGGGACAGACAGAATTGTTACTGAGTGCCAGAGAATTGTTACTCTCACAGACACAAAATTGTTACTTGCACAGACACAGAATTGTTACTTGCACAGACACACAATTGTTACTGAGTGCCAGAGAATTGTTACTCAGGGACAGACAGAATTGTTACTGAGTGCCAGAGAATTGTTACTCAGGGACAGACAGAATTGTTACTGAGTGCCAGAGAATTGTTACTCAGGGACAGACAGAATTGTTACTGAGTGCCAGAGAATTGTTACTCTCACAGACACAAAATTGTTACTTGCACAGACACAGAATTGTTACTCGCACAGAGACAGAATTGTTACTCAGGGCCACAGAATTCATACTCAGGGACAGACAGAATTGTTACTGAGTGCCAGAGAATTGTTACTCAGGGACAGACAGAATTGTTACTGAGTGCCAGAGAATTGTTACTCTCACAGACACAAAATTGTTACTTGCACAGACACAGAATTGTTACTTGCACAGACACACAATTGTTACTGAGTGCCAGAGAATTGTTACTCAGGGACAGACAGAATTGTTACTGAGTGCCAGAGAATTGTTACTCAGGGACAGACAGAATTGTTACTGAGTGCCAGAGAATTGTTACTCAGGGACAGACAGAATTGTTACTGAGTGCCAGAGAATTGTTACTCTCACAGACACAAAATTGTTACTTGCACAGACACAGAATTGTTACTCGCACAGAGACAGAATTGTTACTCAGGGCCACAGAATTCATACTCAGGGACAGACAGAATTGTTACTGAGTGCCAGAGAATTGTTACTCAGGGACAGACAGAATTGTTACTGAGTGCCAGAGAATTGTTACTCTCACAGACACAAAATTGTTACTTGCACAGACACAGAATTGTTACTTGCACAGACACACAATTGTTACTCAGGGCCACAGAATTCATACTCAGGGACAGACAGAATTGTTACTGAGTGCCAGAGAATTCTTACTCAGGGCCACAGAATTCATACTCAGGGACAGACAGAATTGTTACTCAGGGACAGACAGAATTGTTACTGAGTGCCAGAGAATTGTTACTCAGGGACAGACAGAATTGTTACTGAGTGCCAGAGAATTGTTACTCTCACAGACACAAAATTGTTACTTGCACAGACACAGAATTGTTACTTGCACAGACACACAATTGTTACTCAGGGCCACAGAATTCATACTCAGGGACAGACAGAATTGTTACTGAGTGCCAGAGAATTGTTACTCAGGGACACCTAATCGTTGAATTAAATAGTATGTCAGACAACATGCAGAGGAGTGGCAGAGGAGGCAATGTTTTAGGAGCGAGCAGACGTGGCAGCAGAGGAAGGGGTCGAGGCAGCAGTATTCGCAGCCAGAGGCCAGTGCTCCCGGTGTCATCCAGCGGTCGTGTCTCCACCGACAACCCTGCCGTCATTGATTGGTTGGCTCGGTCGTCTTCCTCTTCCCAGGTCACCTCTGACACCTACAGCCAACGGTCGGTGGGTACGTCAGACACAACCGTTAGTTGGCATGGCCCGGGACCAAGCCCACTGAAATCACGTGTCCTCTACCTGCCCCTGTCCTTTGCTGTTCCCTCACCAAGCGAAGTATCGCATGCTGTGGGCTCAGCCCCACTGTACAGTGAGGAAGAGCTAACAGAGGGCGGTCAGGAACGGGGGGAGACATCGGCCTTTTCAGCAGCCAAGCGAACAAGTACTGGCGAGGAGAGTGGCTCGGTAGCCGGTCTAGAGACAGGTCTGTCTCCTGACCCAGACGCAGCCGAGGGGGCTAGTAGTGAGGCGGAGACCCTACTTGATGATGAGGAGGTTGATCGCACTTGGCAGCCTCGTCGTCATCAGGCAATTTCTTCCGCATCATCAGGAGAAGAGGGTGGCAGCTTGGCAGCGAGCAAAACAGTCGGTGGGTTGCCCAGGAGACAGCAGCAGGGTCGCATCAGTGTCAGTGGAGCCAAACGTCCACGGAGTAGAGCACCAGCTCCACTGCAGCCTACCACCACGGCCAGTAGTGGTGCCGGTGCGCACGGAGGAAGTAGCAGTCAGCCAGTGAAGAGTAGCGGGGGCAAAGTTTCCTACTCGGTGGTGTGGCAATTTTTCCTCAAGCCGCCCGAGGAAGTAAACGTAGCCGTATGTCGACTATGTGGCCAGAAATGCAAGCGTGGCCAGGGGGCCCATGTTGGGACTACAGCGTTGCGTCAGCATATGCAGCGTCACCATTCGGTGGCCTGGGAAAACCGTGATAAACATACGGCGGTTCTGCCTGCCCCAGCCCCCGCTCCATCACCCGCTCCGTTACTTGCTCCGTCACCCGACGTCGTCAATCGCCCTCTATCAGCCAGTCAAGGCTCCAACACCTCTGCTGAGGGGAGTTGTCGCTCATTGGCATCTTCCGCTCGTTCAGATGCTCCTTCTCCTGCTACTCCTCTTCTCGGATTCCGTCAACAGTCTTTCTTGGAATCCGTATCCAAGAGACAACAGTTTGCGAGCACGCACCCGACGGTGCAAAAGCTGAACGTCCTCCTGTCCAAGTTGCTGGTGCTGCAGTCCCTCCCTTTCCAACTGGTGGACTCAGCACCTTTCCGAGAAATGATGGCTTGTGCCGCGCCGCGGTGGAGAGTGCCAAGCCGTCATTTCTTTGCCCAAAAGGCAGTGCCAGCCCTGCATTCACATGTAGAAGAGATGGTGGGCCAGTCTTTGAGCATGTCGGTCTCTGCCAAAGTGCACGGCAGCGCCGACGTGTGGAGCTGTAACTACGGTCAGGGACAGTACATGTCATTTACGGCCCACTGGGTGAACGTGGTGCCGGCACAGCCGCACCAGCAACTTGGACAGGTCACGACGCTTTTGCCTCCACGTTTGCACGTCCTTGGTCCAGCAAGCATGTCCGCCTCTACCACCTCTTTTTCCGCCGTGTCCTCAGCCGCCACCCCCGTGCCAAGTCCCATTACCCGACCGGCATATCACATGTGCAGGGCGCAACGGTGTCACGCTGTGCTGCACCTGGTATGCCTTGGCGAACGTAGTCACACAGGGGAGGAACTGCTGAGTGTAATGAACAGAGAAATCGACAGATGGCTGTCTCCGCGCAAACTAAAAATCGGAACCATGTTGACTGACAACGGAAAGAACATGGTGTCTGCTCTGCGTCAAGGAAGGTTGTGCCATGCGCCATGCATGGCTCACGTGTTCAATCTGGTTGTCAAGCGGTTCCTAAAATCCACCATCCCACTGCAAGACATCCTTAAAATGTCACGTAAACTGTGCATGCATTTCAGCCATTCCTACACCGCAAAGAACACCCTCATTGAGCTGCAGCGGCAGAACGGAATTCCACAGCATCGCCTGATCTGCGACGTTGCAACAAGGTGGAATTCAACCCTACACATGTTAGACCGCCTTTACGAGCAGCGAAAGGCCATCACCGATTTCCTGATGTTACAAGCGGATAAAGGTACTCCCCTGTGTAACTTAGATGTCAGCCATTGGCAGCTCATGCGTGACACCTGCCGCTTGCTCAGGCCCTTTGAGGAGGCCACGCTATTCGTGAGTCGGCAGGACTATGGGATGAACGACGTCATTCCTCTGTTGCACGTCCTGGAACAAATGCTGTTAACAATGGCTGGTCAGGGTGCGGTAGACGTGGCGCACAGATCTCAACGCCACATGACCCCTGTGGGGGCAGGACAGGAAGAAGAGGAGGAGGTAGAGGAGGACATTTGTGCTCAGGAATTATTGAGTGAAATGGGTGGTTTTTCCACTCAGCGGACAGGAGTGGAGGAGCAGGAGCATCTGGTAGAGGAGGAGGAGGAGGAGACAGAGGACCCAGACGCACCGTGGCAGTATGCTGTGGAGATGGAGGCAGGGAGTCCCTCGCATTCCTTGGCACAAATGGCCCATAGCATGCTCGGTTGCTTGCGTAGCGACAGCCGAATAATAACCATCAGACAGAGGGATGACTTTTGGCTGTCCACCTTGTTGGACCCTCGCTACCGGTCCAAAATGGTGGCCTTTTTCACACCTGCTGAGAGGGAGGCCAAAATTACGTACTATAAAAACCACCTATGTAGTCAGTTGGTCTCTGCCTTTGTGCGCCAACGTCCATCCTCAGACACTGTGGGCCCTGTGCGCTCGCGTTCCGCTGGCATGGCAGCAGGGGAGGGGTGGGGTGGTAGGAGCAGTGGCAGCTCCACCAGCAGCGGCTGCCTCAGTCTGCAGTCGATGATGAGTAGCTTTCTTCACCAGCGCAGTGAGGAAACTACTAACCAGCCGCAGCAGCAGCAGCAGCATCAGGTGGACCTGGAGCAGGAGCTCAAACAACAGGCTTGGGCCTACTTGGACAGCACCCTGCCAACCGAGGTAGACAATCCCCTTGACTACTGGGCAACGAAACTTGACCTTTGGCCCCAACTAGCTGAATTTGCCCTTGAAAGGCTGTCATGCCCGGCCAGTAGCGTGGCATCGGAGCGCGTGTTTAGTGCGGCAGGAGGTATTGTAACTCCGCGGAGGACACGACTGTCCACCCAAAGTGTGGAGAGACTCACGTTTGTGAAAATGAATCAGGCGTGGATTAGTCTGGATTTCAAACCACCAGTTCCTGACACAACTGACTAAATCCGCCATGAATCATGCCTCAAACATGTGCCACTTTCAGGTCTCCTCACACTGCTGGTGTGTTGAATTTTTTGACATAGGGTGCTGGCAGATTACGGGCCTCCTATAGCTGCTGCCAGGCCCCTAATCTGCCATAGGCCCCTATATACCGCCTCCTCCTGCTGCTGCCAGGTCCAGAGTCTCTCATGGGTCCCTGTACGGCCTCCCATTGCTGCTGTCTCCATCGCCACACTCTGCTGCCATGTGCCACTTTCAGGTCTCTTCACACTGCTGGTGTGTTAAATTTTTTGACATAGGGTGCAGGCAGATTACGGGCCTCACATAGCTGCTGCCAGGCCCCTAATCTGCCATGGGCCCCTATATACCACCTCCTCCTGCTGCTGCCAGGTCCAGAGTCTCTCATGGGTCCCTGTACGGCCTCCCATTGCTGCTGTCTCCATCGCCACACTCTGCTGCCATGTGCCACTTTCAGGTCTCTTCACACTGCTGGTGTGTAAAATTTTTTGACATAGGGTGCTGCAAGATAACGGGCCTCACATAGCTGCTGCCAGGCCCCTAATCTGCCATGGGCCCCAATATACCGCCTCCTCATGCTGCTGCCAGGTCCAGAGTCTCTCATGGGTCCCTGTACGGCCTCCCATTGCTGCTGTCTCCATCGCCACACTCTGCTGCCATGTGCCACTTTCAGGTCTCTTCACACTGCTGGTGTGTTAAATTTTTTGACATAGGGTGCTGCAAGATAACGGGCCTCACATAGCTGCTGCCAGGCCCCTAATCTGCCATGGGCCCCTATATACCACCTCCTCCTGCTGCTGCCAGGTCCAGAGTCTCTCATGGGTCCCTGTACGGCCTCCCATTGCTGCTGTCTCCATCGCCACACTCTGCTGCCATGTGCCACTTTCAGGTCTCTTCACACTGCTGGTGTGTAAAATTTTTTGACATAGGGTGCTGCAAGATAACGGGCCTCACATAGCTGCTGCCAGGCCCCTAATCTGCCATGGGCCCCAATATACCGCCTCCTCATGCTGCTGCCAGGTCCAGAGTCTCTCATGGGTCCCTGTACGGCCTCCCATTGCTGCTGTCTCCATCGCCACACTCTGCTGCCATGTGCCACTTTCAGGTCTCTTCACACTGCTGGTGTGTTAAATTTTTTGACATAGGGTGCTGGCAGATTACGGGCCTCACATAGCTGCTGCCAGGCCCCTAATCTGCCATGGGCCCCTATATACCGCCTCCTCATGCTGCTGCCAAGTCCAGAGTCTGTCATGGTCCCTGTACGGCCTCCCATTGCTGCTGTCTCCATCGCCACACTCTGCTGCCATGTGCCACTTTCAGGTCTCCTCACACTGCTGGTGTGTTGAATTTTTTGACATAGGGTGCTGGCAGATTACGGGCCTCCTATAGCTGCTGCCAGGCCCCTAATCTGCCATAAGCCCCTATATACCGCCTCCTCATGCTGCTGCCAAGTCCAGAGTCTGTCATGGGTCCCTGTACGGCCTCCCATTGCTGCTGTCTCCATCGCCACACTCTGCCATGTGCCACTTTCAGGTCTCCTCACACACTGCTGGTGTGTTGAATTTTTTGACATAGGGTGCTGGCAGATTACGGGCCTCCTATAGCTGCTGCCAGGCCCCTAATCTGCCGTAGGCCCCTATATACCGCCTCCTCATGCTGCTGCCAGGTCCAGAGTCTCTCATGGGTCCCTGTACGGCCTCCCATTGCTGCTGTCTCCATCGCCACACTCTGCCATGTGCCACTTTCAGGTCTCCTCACACTGCTGGTGTGTTCCATTTTTTGTCATAGGGTGCTGGCAGATTATGGGCCTCCCATAACTGCTGCCAGGCCCCTAATCTGCCATGGGCCCCTATACCGACTCCTCATGCTGTGACGTTGCAACAAGGTGGAATTCAACCCTACATATGTTAGACCGCCTTTACGAACAGCAAAAGGCCATCACAGATTTCCTGATGTTAAAAGCAGATAAAGGTACTCCCTGTGTAACTTAGATGTCAGCCATTGGCAGCTCATGCGTGACACCTGCGCTTGCTCAGGCCCTTTGAGGAGGCCACGCTATTCGTGAGTCGGCAGGACTATGGGATGAACGACGTCATTCCTCTGTTGCACGTCCTGGAACAAATGCTGTTAACAATGGCTGGTCAGGGTGCGGTAGACGTGGCGCACAGATCTCAACGCCACATGGCCCCTGTGGGGGCAGGACTGGAAGAAGAGGAGGAGGTAGAGGAGGACATTGGTGCTCAGGAATTATTGAGTGAAATGGGTGGTTTTTCCACTCAGCGGACAGGAGTGGAGGAGCAGGAGCATCTGGTAGAGGAGGAGGAAGAGGAGACAGAGGACCTAGACGCACCGTGGCAGTATGCTGTGGAGATGGAGGCAGGGAGTCCCTCGCATTCCTTGGCACAAATGGCCCATAGCATGCTCGGTTGCTTGCGTAGCGACAGCCGAATAATAACCATCAGACAGAGGGATGACTTTTGGCTGTCCACCTTGTTGGACCCTCGCTACCGTTCAAAAATGGTGGCCTTTTTCACACCTGCTGAGAGGGAGGCCAAAATAACGTACTATAAAAAACACCTATGTAGTCAGCTGGTCTCTGCCTGTCTGCGCCAACGTCCATCCTCAGACACTGTGGGCCCTGTGCGCTCGTGTTCCGCTGCCATGGCAGCAGGGGAGGGGTGGGGTGGTAGGAGCAGTGGCAGCTCCACCAGCAGCGGCTGCCTCAGTCTGCAGTCGATGATGAGTAGCTTTCTTCACCAGCGCAGTGAGGAAACTACTAACCAGCCGCAGCAGCAGCAGCAGCATCAGGTGGACCTGGAGCAGGACCTCAAACAACAGGCTTAGGCCTACTTGGACAGCACCCTGCCAACCGAGGTAGACAATCCCCTTGACTACTGGGCAACGAAACTTGACCTTTGGCCCCAACTAGCTGAATTTGCCCTTGAAAGGCTGTCATGCCCGGCCAGTAGCGTGGCATCGGAGCGCGTGTTTAGTGCGGCAGGAGGTATTGCAACTCCGCGGAGGACACGACTGTCCACCCAAAGTGTGGAGAGACTGACGTTTGTGAAAATGAATCAGGCGTGGATTAGTCTGGATTTCAAACCACCAGTTCCTGACACAACTGACTAAATCCGCCATGAATCATGCCCCAAACATGTGCCACTTTCAGGTCTCCTCACACTGCTGGTGTGTTCCATTTTTTGTCATAGGGTGCTGGCAGATTACGGGCCTCCCATAGCTGCTGCCAGGCCCCTAATCTGCCATGGGCCCCTATACCGCCTCCTCATGCTGCTGCCAAGTCCAGAGTCTCTCATGGGTCCCTGTACGGCCTCCCATTGCTGCTGCCTCCATCGCCACACTCTGCCATGTGCCACTTTCAGGTCTCCTCACACTGCTGGTGTGTTCCATTTTTTGTCATAGGGTGCTGGCAGATTACGGGCCTCCCATAGCTGCTGCCAGGCCCCTAATCTGCCATGGGCCCCTATACCGCCTCCTCATGCTGCTGCCAGGTCCAGAGTCTCTCATGGGTCCCTGTACGGCCTCCCATTGCTGCTGTCTCCATCGCCACACTCTGCCATGTGCCACTTTCAGGTCTCCTCACACTGCTGGTGGGTTCCATTTTTTGTCATAGGGTGCTGGCAGATTACGGGCCTCCCATAGCTGCTGCCAGGCCCGTAATCTGCCATGGGCCCCCGTACCGACTCCTCATGCTGCTGCCAGGCCCGTAATCTGTCATGGGCCACTGTTGTCGCTTGTTGGCATATTCCGCTCGTTCAGATGCTCCTTCTCCTGCTACTCCTCTTCACGGATTCCGTCAGCAGTCTTTCTTGGAATCCGTTTCCAAGAGACAACAGTTTGCGAGCACGCACCCGACGGTGCAGAAGCTGAACGTCCTCCTGTCCAAGTTGCTGCTGCCAGGCTCGTAATCTGTCATGCGCCCCTGTACCGCCTCCTCATGCTGCTGCCAGGTCCAGAGTGTGTCATGGGCCCCCGTACCGACTCCTCATGCTGCTGCCAGGCCCGTAATCTGTCATGGGCCCCTGTACCGCCTCCCCATGCTGCTGCCAGGTCCAGAGTGTGTCATGGGTCCCTGTACGGCCTCCCATTGCTGCTGCCAGGCCCGTAATCTGCCATGGGCCCCTGTACCGACTCCTCATGCTGCTGCCAGGCCCGTAATCTGTCATGGGCCCCTGTACCGCCTCCTCATGCTGCTGCCAGGTCCAGAGTGTGTCATGGGTCCCTGTACGGCCTCCCATTGCTGCTGTCTCTATCGCCACACTCTGCCATGTGCCACTTTCAGGTCTCCTCACACTGCTGGTGGTTTCCATTTTTGTCATAGGGTGCTGTATGGCCTCCCATTGCTGCTGCCTCCACCGCCACACTGTGGCTCCACACTCTGGTTTTGGCCCCGTGACTGCCCAAATGAGTGAAGTGTGCGGTGATTCTAAGATCGACGGCACTCATCTGCATGTCATACTGACTGACAGTATTATTTCTCTTCCCCAGCAGACTCCAAGGGCATTTAAATTAAAGGTACAGTGTTCTGCACTAATATTAAGTCTCTCTGAAGCCTAGAAACACCCTTTTTTAAGTTAAATTCACAGCGAATTTATTCGACTCGAATCGAATATTGTCCACGAATTCGCCGAATCAGTCGAATCGAATTTTTCATTTCTTCGCTCATCTCTAGTTGCCACCTGTGCAATAAGTCCATCAATGAAATTTCCTTGCTACTAAGTATTCCACAGTCAGCTGTTAATGGTATTATAACAAAGTGGAAGCAACTTAGAACAACAGCAACTCAGCCACGAAAATGACACAGCGGGGTCAGCGCATGCTGAAGTGCGCAGAAGTCGCCAACTGTCTGGAGAGTCAATAGCTAAAGACCTCCAAACCTCTTGCAGCCTTCAGATTAGCACAACAGTGCATAGAGAGCATCAAGGAATGGGTTTCCATGGCAGAGTAGCTGCATTCAAGCCTTACATCAACAAGTACAATGCAAAGCATTGGGTGCAGTGATGTAAAGCACATTGCCACTTTACACCAGAGCACTGGAGATGTGTTCTCTGGAGTGATGAATCATGCTTTTCTGTCTAGCAATCCGATGGACGAGTCTGGGTTTGAAAATTGCCAGAATGGTACTTGCTTGACTGCATTGTGCCAAGTGTAAAGTTTGGTAAAGGGGGGATTATGGTGTGGGGTTGTCTTTTATGGGGGTTGAGCTTGGCCCTAAATTCCAGTGAAGGGAACTCTTAAGGCATCAGCATACCAAGACATTTTGGACAATTTCATATGCCCAACTTTGTGGGAACAGTTAAGAAAATGGCTCCTGTTCCAACATGACTGCGCACCAGTGCACAAAGCAAGGTCCATAAAGACATGGATGAACAAGTTTGGGGAGGAGGAACTTGACTGGCATGCACAGAGTCCTGACCTCAACCCAATAGAACACCTTTGGGATGAATTAGAGTGGAGACTGCGATCCAGGCCTTCTCGTCTGACATCAGTTGCCTGACCTCACAAATGTGCTTCTGGAAGAATGGTCAAATATTCCCATAGACACACTCCTAAACCTTGTGGACAGCTTTCCCAGAAGAGTTGAAACTTTTATAGCTGCAAAGAGTGGGCCAACTCAAAATTACTATGGACTAAAACTTGTATGCCATTAAAATTCACATGCGTATAAAGGCAGGCGTCCCAGTACTTTTGGCAATATAGTGTAATATACAGTAATCTACTCTTGAGAAACCTTCAGCATGGCCTTTAGCACTTTCTCTGACAAAACTTTGTATAAAATGCAGAATATCTCTGAATTTATAACATTTCCTAAAAGGGAATATCTACATGTATTTTCTGAAACATATTTGGTATCTTATATAAATGTAAGAAGTGTTTTATTTACTAGTTATTTAATGAGATGAAAAGGTGATGAAATAATTTTAAATGTGTAAAATCTTTTTTACTCTTTCAGTTACAGCGCGCAATCATCTATAGGTCGTGAACTGGCAGAATATTTAAGAATGCTAAAAATGGTATGCTAAAAGGAATTCACTATATGGCAATGTGATATACTGAAGATATTGATATAACTGTTTATTTTTACAGGAAGACAAGGAGCAATGGCTGGACTCGGTAATCTAAAATATACATTGTAAAAAGCATACAACACACATTACAATGCATATTAACAAACAATAACTGCTTTACCCATTTTTCCTAGATGATGACCAATACTCATCATACAGTAAAGAACATGGGTTTCTTTAAATCCTTACAACCTCTCAGATTTCATAACATTTGTTTATAAAGTTCAGGGTAAAAAAAAATAAATGAAGCATCGCAGGTGAATATTTTATACTTACTTTAGCTTTCACCTGCTTTGTTCTTACAGGCAGATGATGTTTTGTCTAAGGGATGGAAAGCGCTTTTATTTACCTAATTCTCTGCTCCCCTGGCAGATGGTATTCTCCTTTGCTCTGGCATAGTGATGGGCTGCATGTTCGAATGGAATGCAAGTTCAACTCGAACATGGGTCGTTTGTGTGTTCGTTGAACACATGAATGGTACGGGCATTTGGTGGGCTGTTCGCCTGCCGTGCCCCACAATGGGCTGCGCCATGACAGTGCATTGTGAGTGGCCAAAGCATCGCACATGACCTGCCCTCCAGTGGATTTACCCCCCTTCCTGACTAGGCCTTTTTTTTGCTATTCGGCGCTGCGCTATTTCAACTGGTAATTGCGCAGTCATGCAATGCTGTACTCAAACAATATTTATATCCTTTTTTCACACAAATAGAGCTTTCCTTCGGTGGTATTTGATCACCTGTGTGTTTTTTTTTCTTTTTTTGCACTATAAACAAAAAAAGACAGAACATTTTGAAAAAATCGACATTTTTTTAAAATTTTGGCTATAAAAAATATATAGTAAACTCAAAGTTAGTACTAAATTTAGGCCAAAACATATTCAGCTACATGTCTGTGGTAACAAAAAAAATCCCAATAACTGTATATTAATTGCTTTGTGTAAAAGTTATAGCGTCTACAAACTATGGTATAGATACTGCAATTAATGCAATTTTTTGCTATACAGCGCTGCGCTAGTTTAACTAACAGTTTAACGGTCATGCAATACTGTACATATCCGAAAAACTCAAATTTCATCGTAAATTTAGGCCAAAATGTATTTTTCTACATGTCTTTGGTAAAAAAAATCCCAAACACTGCATATTAATTGTTTTGTGTGAAAGTTATAGTGTCTAGAAACTATGGTATAGATACTGGAATTTACACAGTTTTTACTTTCTGACTGCCTGTTACATTTCTTGTGGTGCTAAAATATCAGGGCAGCACAAACACCCCCAAATGAACCTTTAAGCTATTTGCTGAGAGGCATGTTGAATCCATGGATGATTTTTTTTTTCCACAAGTTTTTGAAAAATGAAATTCTTTTCTTTTTTTACACAAAGTTGTTAACCACTTCAAGTCCGGACACTTTCACTCCCTTCCTGTCCAGGCCAATTTTCAGCTTTCAGTGCTATCACACTTTGAATGCCAATTGCGCTATCATGCAACACTGTACCCATATGAATTTTTTAGCATTTTTTTGAGACAGATAAAACTTTATTTTGGTGGTATTTATTCACCAATGGGATATTTATTTTTTTCCTTTATAAATGAAAAATTCCAAACATTTTGAAAAAAAAGTGTTTTTCTTATAAAATTTTGCAAATAAATGAGCTTTCTTCATAAATCTTGGCCAAAATGTATTCAGCTATCTTTTTAGTAAAAAAAAATAACCCAGATTAGTTTATAACCAAAAACTATAATTTTTCCTTTTTTTTTTACATTTTTCTTTTTTTTATATTATTATTTGTTTTTTTTTTGTTTTTATTAACGTACTGTCACCCACTACTTATTGGGGGTGATGATGATTTTTTTTTCTTTTTTTACAGCCATACCCATAAAGCCTGTAAAAGCAATAATTTCTCCTTCTCTCTGGCTGTATTCTTGCAACCATTGAGAAATACTGTGAGAGTTTTGTGATTGGTCACAGCTTATCACATGGTACAAGACCGTTGTGAATAGCCTTGTACCATGTGACCTCTGTGATCATTCACGGATTTCACTAGTAGTAAGCAATGATGCCAGAAGTGACATCTTGTTTACTACTATTCATGTGATCACTGATTGGCCAAAGAGGTCCTGTTCAGCGATCAGTGTTCCCCAGGGAGCATGCACAGGCAGAAAATACAGGAGGATGTTTATAAATGGCCACCCGCTCCTGCACTGCTCCTGTCCAGCCGTTCATGTACATGGGCCAGACGGGAAGTGGTTAAGTGATTTATTGCTCACACATGCCATGGTATGTGTGGAATTACACCCCACAATACATTCTGCTACCGAGTATGGGATACCACTTGTGTGAGACTTTTTGGGAGCCTAGCCACATACAGGAGCCCAAAATCCAATGACCACTTTGAAAGCCTGAAGATGCATAACTTCCTCATTTCACTTCCTCACTACCTAACACATTTTCAGTTTGTGTATTAAAAAAAAAAATTGGGGGAGGGGGTTATTTTCCAAAAACTTGCTAGGAAATTACTTTGAACTCCCAAACATTATATATTTTTTTAAATCAGACACCCTAGTGAATAAAATGATGGGTGCTGCAATTTTTTTTATGATCTTTCAAACGCAAATTGTTTGTAACAAATACACTTTTTTTACTTTTAATGCACAAAATCACAATATATTGACCAATTATTTGGTTAAGTATAAAAGAGGATGGTATGCCGAGTAAATAGATTCCAAATATGACATGCTTTAAAACTGTGCACGCCCTGTGCAATGGCAACAAACTGCATACATTTTTAATATCCATAGGCGATGCTTTAAAAGCCTTTACAGGCTACCATTTAAGATTTACAAAGGAAGTCTAGTGCTAGAATTACCGCCATCGATCTGACGTTTGAGGCGATACCTCACTTGCATGGTGCAACCACTGTTTACATAGCAGCACGTGGTCAATGCTTGCTTAGGAGGCAATTTTTTTAAATTATTTTTACACTATCCCTTACATCTTTATTAGTCACTTTTATTGATATCACAGGGAATGCAAATATTCCCTGTGACTGCAATAGGCATTGACAGGTATTATTTTTTTAAAAATCTGGGGTCTATTAGATTCTAGATATCTCCTCTGCCCTTACATCATCTGATCTCACCAAGATTGTTGTGATCAGATGCTTTCACAATTTACAAATGGCACTGTTTATATCCTGCGAAGCTGTAGTGATGAAATGCTCGTAGCTTCCGATTTCTTAGACTAAAGAGATGATTGGCACCATTCCAGTCTCCAATGAACTCTATGGTCAGCTGGCAGAAACACCAGCTGCATTCTGAGGTTCCCCCGATGGCACGGAACTGCCCGAGAAGGCCGTGGAAGGCAACAGGGGGGCATCTTCTCCTGCTGCTTGTAAAAGCAACCCTGCAGCTAATTAGCCACTAGGATTGCTTTTACATGAAAGCCGATCACTGGCTGAAAAAAAACAATACCAGGATGATGCTTGCAGCTGCAGGCATCATGCTGGTATAACCACTCAAAGTCCAGTGATGTACCAGTACGTCGCTGGTCCTTGTTGGGTATACAGTATATGCTATGTTCTTTTTTTTTTTTTATGCAGCTTGTGGACTGAATATAAAAAAAGATAATATCTGCCAGAAAAAGTGTGTGGTAAGCCCACCATTAGAATATACCGCCCTGTATCCGTCCACTTCTATTGGTGAGTATAGATCGATCGATGTGAATTAAGAAATCTCTGCCAAAATTTTTTTTTCGAAATATATGCCGAAGCATAGGGGCCATCCACCCACTGGCTACCCCAGGCCCCCATGCTTGGGCATATATGCTCTTTTTTAAATACGGATGAAATATCTCATCCAACAGGTCTGCACACACTTACGTATATTCTGAGAGCAAGACCCTGTTGTTGTCAGAATAAACAGATCGGTGCTGCAGCTGAATGACATTCCTTCAAAGAAAACAGCAATGGTTAACAATAAAACAGTAACTCAATCAAATAACTTATTGAAATATGTGCCAAAAAATATTATAAAATATATATGCCGAAGCATAGGGGCCATCCTCCCTCTGGCCACCCGAGGTTAACAATTAACAGTAACACCGTAACAGTATAACAGTAAATTGACAACAAAAAAACCTGACAACTATTTTTGGTTTTTAAACTTCCTTTTTTCTTTAAGCTGTGACAAAAAGTGTGTGTCATGCCTAATTCCATGTCTGCTACAGACACAACATTGTAAGGTGCCCTTTGGGCTGGGGTACCAAAAATAGCATTGGGAAAATTATTATTATTATTATTAGAGATGAGCGAATCGAACCAGGCGAACCGGAATTCGAGTCGAATTTCAGGAAATATTCGATTCGCGTCGAATCCGAAATTTTGCCTACTTCGGGTGCGCGAATCGAATATTTCCCGATCAGCCGGCAAAAGTGTCCCTGCAGTGAGCTCCGCTATTTCTGACAGTTCTCTGACAGAAGGAACACATGTTTAGCGGTTGAAACATTTTATCTATTAGTTTACATTTAGGATACAGATGTTTCAACCGCTGTACATGTGAAGAAGCTGTCAGAGAACTGTCAGAAATAGAGGAACTCTGCACATACACTTTTTGCCGGCTTGGAATTATTCTTATTTTCATCCTACTTCTTCTTCTTCTTCTTCTTCTTCATCCTCATCCTCATCCTCAGAAGAAGAAGAGGATGAAGAAGAAGAAGAAGAAGAAGTAGGATGAAAATAAGAATAATTCCAAGCCGGCAAAAAGTGTATGTGCAGAGTTCCTCTATTTCTGACAGTTCTCTGACAGCTTCTTCACATGTACAGCGGTTGAAACATCTGTATCCTAAATGGAAACTAATAGATACAATTTGTATCTATTAGTTTCCATTTAGGATACAGATGTTTCAACCGCTGTACATGTGAAGAAGCTGTCAGAGAACTGTCAGAAATAGAGGAACTCTGCACATACACTTTTTGCCGGCTTGGAATTATTCTTATTTTCATCCTACTTCTTCTTCTTCTTCTTCTTCTTCTTCTTCATCCTCATCCTCATCCTCAGAAGAAGAAGAGGATGAGGATGAAGAAGAAGAAGAAGAAGTAGGATGAAAATAAGAATAATTCCAAGCCGGCAAAAAGTGTATGTGCAGAGTTCCTCTATTCTGCAGATACACTTAGAGGAGCTCTGCAGATACACTTAGAGGAGCTCTGCACATACACTTTTTGCCGGCTTGGAATTAATCTTATTTTCATCCTACTTCTTCTTCTTCTTCATCCTCATCCTCAGAAGAAGAAGAAGAGGATGAGGATGAAGAAGAAGAAGAAGTAGGATGAAAATAAGAATAATTCCAAGCCGGCAAAAAATGTATGTGCAGAGTTCCTCTATTCTGCAGATACACTTAGAGGAGCTCTGCAGATACACTTAGAGGAGCTCTGCACATACACTTTTTGCCGGCTTGGAATTAATCTTATTTTCATCCTACTTCTTCTTCTTCTTCTTCTTCTTCATCCTCATCCTCATCCTCAGAAGAAGAGGATGAGGATGAAGAAGAAGAAGAAGAAGTAGGATGAAAATAAGAATAATTCCAAGCCGGCAAAAAGTGTATCTGCAGAGCTCCTCTAAGTGTATCTGCAGAATAGAGGAACTCTGCACATACACTTTTTGCCGGCTTGGAATTATTCTTATTTTCATCCTACTTCTTCTTCTTCTTCTTCTTCATCCTCATCCTCATCCTCTTCTTCTGAGGATGAGGATGAAGAAGAAGAAGAAGAAGTAGGATGAAAATAAGATTAATTCCAAGCCGGCAAAAAGTTTATGTGCAGAGCTTCTCTAAGTGTATCTGCAGAGCTCCTCTAAGTGTATCTGCAGAATAGAGGAACTCTGCACATACACTTTTTGCCGGAAACCGCTGTATGGAGGGAATGTCCCAGAACTGTCAGAAATAGACTATTTCTGACAGTTCTGGGACATTCCCTCCATACAGCGGTTGAAACCGCTGTATGGAGTGAATGTCCCAGAACTGTCAGAAATAGACTATTTCTGACAGTTCTGGGACATTCCTTCCATACAGCGGTTGAAACATTGTATCTATTTGTTTCCATAAACAAATAAATGGATCCATTTATGGAAACAAATAGATACAATGTTTCAACCGCTGTATGGAAGGAATGTCCCAGAACTGTCATAAATAGTCTATTTCTGACGGTTCTGGGACATTTCCTCCATACAGCGGTTGAAACCGCTGTATGGAGGGAATGTCCCAGAACTGTCAGAAATAGACTATTTATGACAGTTCTGGGACATTCCTTCCATACAGCGGTTGAAACATTGTATCTATTTGTTTCCATAAATGGATCCATTTATGGAAAGAAATAGATACAATGTTTCAACCGCTGTATGGAGGGAATGTCCCAGAACTGTCAGAAATAGACTATTTTTGACAGTTCTGGGACATTCCCTCCATACAGCGGTTGAAACCGCTGTATGGAGGGAATGTCCCAGAACTGTCAGAAATAGACTATTTCTGACAGTTCTGGGACATTCCCTCCATACAGCGGTTGAAACCGCTGTATGGAGTGAATGTCCCAGAACTGTCAGAAATAGACTATTTCTGACAGTTCTGGGACATTCACTCCATACATGTCCCAGAACTGTCAGAAATAGACTATTTCTGACAGTTCTGGGACATTCCCTCCATACAGCGGTTGAAACCGCTGTATGGAGTGAATGTCACAGAACTGTCAGAAATAGACAGAAACTGTCACAGAACTGTCCTTCTTCTCATCCTTCTCCTTCTTCTCATCCTTCTTCTCATCCTTCTCCTTCTTCTCATCCTTCTCCTTCTTCTCATCCTTCTCCTTCTCCTTCTCATCCTTCTCCTTCTTCTCATCCTTCTTCTCATCCTTCTCCTTCTTCTCATCCTTCTCCTTCTTCTCATCCTTCTTCTCATCCTTCTTCTCATCCTTCTCCTTCTTCTCATCCTTCTCCTTCTTCTCATCCTTCTCCTTCTCCTTCTCCTTCTTCTCATCCTTCTCCTTCTCCTTCTTCTCATCCTTCTCCTTCTTCTCATCCTTCTCCTTCTCCTTCTTCTCATCCTTCTCCTTCTTCTCATCCTTCTCCTTCTTCTCATCCTTCTCCTTCTCCTTCTCCTTCCTCATCTCCAAGGGCATTTAAATTAAAGGTACAGTGTTCTGCACTAATTTAAAGGCTCTCTGAAGCCTAGAAACCCTTTTAATAAGTTAACTTCGTAGCGAATTAATTCGCATCGAATCGAATTTCATACTGGAATTCGCCGAATCAGCCGAATCGAATTTTTGAAAAATTCGCTCATCTCTAATTATTATTATACCGGGTTTATATAGCGCCAACAGTTTGCTCAGCGTTTCACAATATAAAGGGAGACAATACAGCAACAATACAGTTCAATACAAGAGGGTTACAATCTAAGAGTGCCTCTCATGCAGCCGGCTAACTGCATCTGCGTTGGGGGTTTGGGCCATAGCATCCTCTGGATACAAAAGGGCCATGATGATCTCTTTTAGGAAGGATCCACTACATCCAGTTGCTTTGTAAAGCACAAAAGCGTTATATAGAGCAAATTGAAATAAATAAATAGAGACTTTTTTGCACCAGCTTCTGGCTTTTCAGGAAACTAAGTACAGCTTTATCATCTGATCCACCTCTCCCATGTTAAGGTTATAGCCATGGCATTTTAGATGGTCGTGTGTGCATGAATGAAAACATCCCATTTTTCCTTCCACTTTACTGTTAGCAATTCATCATTTCTCAAGCAGGCTTTTTCCCCCTTTCTAAGAGGGGAAAAAACTGGGGAAGCCCCAGCGATTAGGTTGCATGGTGCCACATGAGCCAATTCCAAGGTTGTACAAATGTCTAAATAGTGGCACGCTCGAATAAAAATTGTCCACGTATAAGTGGAACCCCATATGGAAAAAGGATGACACCAAGTCCCAAACTATCTGGCCACTGTTCGCCATGTAGTCTGGGCATTCGAGGGGCTCCACATGACTATCTTTTCCCTTGAAAATCCTAAACTTGTATGTATAGAATGTTGCCCTCTCACAGATCTTATACATCTTGACCCCATAATTGGCATGCTTGCTGGGGAGAAATTGTTTGAATGCAAGGCGGCCAGAAAAACTAATGAGCGACTCATCAACACAGATGTTTTGCTGGGGAGTATAGACATCTGCAAATATTTGGTTAAGGTGATTTACGGGGGGGGGACAAATTTTGTGAAGCAGGTCAAATTCAGGGTCATCGCCAGGAAGAGTGCATTGTTGTTGAAATATACAAATCGCATTATATTCTCACATCTATGCCTGGCCATGGCAGCAGAGAACACGGGCATATGATGAATCGGGTCAGTAGACCAATACAACCGCAATTCATTTTTTTTAGTAATGCCATGTTGAGGGTTGGGCCCAAAAAAATTGAAATTCGGGAACCGTAATAGGTTTCCATGCAAATGGTCTGGCAAGGTTTGAATTTGGGTTGGCGGTGATAAACTGTTGTGCATATAAATTGCTTTTATCCACAATCAACGCATACAGATCTTCCATAAAAAACAGCTCCAAAAAATCAAGGGGAGTAGTTAAATTTGCCGTTTCCACCTGAATTCTGGGTTGGGCAGTGAATGGTGGGAAGTACGGGTGCTGCAGAATTTGTGGGCTGCTGATCGGGATTTGCAAGCACATCCGGAAGGACACTAGGGGCTCTACGAGCCTGTGTGTGAATTCTTGGTGGCTGCAGGACACTACTTGTGCTAGCCACCGCACCAGCTTGTACTGCACTTATGGGACTCGCCACGTCACCAAGTGATACTGCAGTATGTATAAGACCAGAATTTACTAGGTCACTGGTGCTTGCCAGTTCACCAAAAGGTAGAGCGGCACTAGTACTGGCATTCTGCTGCATATGAGAACATCATGCAATTGTAACATCTCAGCAACCTGGCAACAGGGTCGGGTACTCCTGACCTTAGCAGGGACCTCTTCTCCATCGTCTGAGCTATCTGTCAGGGTGTCGCTGCTGTCTACAGGCTTGTATTCTGAGGCAGATTCTGTCAGTGAGGCTTCCCCTTCGCTCTCATCTGACATGCTCAGAATCCTGTTGGACTCTTCACTAGAGTACATTTCGTTGGACATTTTGGCCACTAAATTTATAGGTACCTAGTGCGACTCACTGGAAAAAGAGCACCTGGCTGTCAGGGACTGCTTGAACTACTATGAAAAAAATTGGCCTGCAAGTGCTAGCAGAGATCAGGCCTGATTCTGCGAACACGTCGGTTTTTTGTACAATGTATCAAGCGACAATGACCTACTGACACTGCACTTGCTAGGGGGGAGGGGGGTTAAGTATAGGGGCTAAACGCAGGTGCTGGTAGGTGCCGGGGCTAATCCCGATAATGCTGTGTTTTTGGGGATGCTATACTAATGTGAACGCTGGTATAGTGCTGATCTGATCAAAGATATTGATCCGTTCAGACACTATACTAGCAATGGAGGCTTATTGTGTATGTGAGCATGTTCCTGGCAATCAAGGTGTTAAATGTGATGACTGGTGCAGTGGCCAGCCATCTGACACTATCTGGAAGGGACGCTAACTGATGGTAACGCTATCTAAAGTTGCCGGTGACACTAATACAGCGATCAGTAAAAAAAATCTGTACACTGTACTAATGACACTGGTGACAGGGCAATGAAGGAGTTAACTGGGGGGCAATCGGGTTAAATGTGTCTTAAATGTGTTTTTACTGTGTGTGTGTGCACTGTTTTTTTCTCACGTTGATCTGCTTTCTTTTTCTGGGACGGAATGTGCACAGAAAGAGATTTCATCATTTCCTGTACCTACGTAAATGTAAACACTGTGTGTGTGCACTGTTTTTTCTCACGTTGATCTGCTTTTTTCTCTGCACAGAGGGAGAAGATTTCATAATTTCCTGTACCTGTGTAAATGTAAACTCTCTGATAGGGCAGGGATCATCAGCAGATCCAGGCCGAACATCACTGGCCTGAATCTGTTGATTGCTCAGTCAGGCATCAAATCACGGCACTGGTGGGTCGGCGGGCGTGCATGCGATCATGGCAGGAGCACAAATCACATATATATATATATATATATATATATATATATATATATATATATATATACACAAGATTTTGTGCAGGGAGTCCGCCCTGTAGCAGTATTTCTACTATAGGATGGATCTTAAGCAGTTAAAGGGGCTTCCATATTTCGATCAGCTCCCCGCCCACAGAATCCCACAACCTCCAGCCAGGGAAGAGCCCCCCTGCTCCAAAGCACCCCCCTTGGTTGAGGGCATGTGGCCTGGTATGGTTCAGGAGAGGGGCGCTCGCTCGTCCCCCCTTTCCTGATCTGCCAGGCTGAATGCTCCGTTAAGGGTCTGGTATGGATTTTGGGGGGCTCCCCAGGCCATTTTTTTTAAAACTTCAGTGTGGGGGTTCCCTTCAAAATCCATACTAGACCCGGAGGACTTGGTATGGATGGGAGGGGCGACCCTATGCCATTTTTTTTTTTTCATTTTAATTGGGCAATGCTGCCTATTCTTTTGACATTCAGCTGTCAGCGGGGAACCCTGCTGACAGCTGAAATATGAATGAATGTTTCAGTATTAAAATACCGCATGACTTAACAATATGACTCGTGGTATTTTAGTAACAGTGGTATCTTACCCCATACTCAGATGCAGTAAGATACCGCTCAGTAAATCGTCCCTGTTCCAAGTTCACGGTCGAACTTTTGGTAGGTTTGAATGTTCGACCACGAACCGAACAGGGGGGTGTTCAGCCCATCACTACTCAGTCCATGCAGTGGACTGCTCCTCGGCATCTTCTCATCCAATACAGGGGTATGGTCTCTCATTATTCTTTATGATGTCAGAGGCATCTGAACACCATTGTACAGGGGAGAAGAGGCTGTTGGGACCAATTTAGTAGTGCAGACGGGTCTGCGGGAGCAGAATATCAGGTAAGACTACTTTACCCATTTTTCCTAGATGATGACCAATACTCATCATTCAGTACAGAACATGGGTTTCTTTAACTGCTTTCCACCTGGCCACTGCACATAAATGGCTATGTGGGAGCTTCGCCGTTCTGAGTGGATGTTCAGGAAAGTCCTTCAAAACATGCGCGCGTGCGGCCTCTTTGCTGTGCAACTGCACGCTCCCGGTGTGCCTGTGTCCCTTGGACACAGCGCAACACCACTCAGCAGAAGGGCCCTCTGACTGGCCCTTCTGATCACATGATGGCTGTGTCCAATCACAGCTGTCATGTGATGCCAACAAAGCCGCCATTCAGGTGAACGGCTCTGCCTCTCCTCACACAAAGCCCACCAGTGAGGAGAAGCAGAGCCGAACTGCAATTTAGACACAAGCACATCGCCCACACATCACCCTGTCACAGTACCAGTGATCCACATCTGTTACAGTGCCAGTGATCCACATCTGTGATCCACATTTGTCACAGTGCCAGTGATCCACATCTGTGATCCACATCTGCCACAGTACCAGTGATCCACATTTGTCACAGTACCAGTGATCCACTTCTGTCACAGTGCCAGTGATCCACATCTGTGATCCACATCTGTCACAGTGCCAGTGATCCACATCAGTCACAGTACCAGAGGTACCAGGGTCAAATCCACATTTGTCACAGTTCACCAGTGCTCAATATCTGTCACAGTGTACCAGAGTCAAATCAACATCTGTACCAGTGAACATCAAAATGTCTAAAAAATTATACACCAGCAAGGAGGCTTTCCAGATACTGAGTATGAAGGACGAGAAAATACTCCCCATACTCAGGAGGAGTAGCAGAATGTATTTTGGAGTGTAATTTTTGGTATATACATGCTATGTGTTAGAAATATCTTATAAATGGACAACTTTGTGTAAAAAAAAAAAAACAAAAAAAAACAAATTCATTTTCTTTCCATATTTTCTGAAAACTTGTGGAAAAAAACGACATGTTCAAAAGACTCATTATGCCTTGTAGAATATACACTGGGGAGGAGGAGCAGCAGAATGTGTTTTGGGGTGAAACTGCAAGTATGCATATGCCGTGTGAGAGGAATAACCTATTAATATAACAGTTGTGTGTAAAAAACAAAAAACAAGTTTTATTTACTTTCTTCATTTTCCAAAGAATTGTGGGAAAAAAATTACAGGTTGAAAAAACTCACCATGCATCTTACTAAATACCTTGGAATGTCTACTTTCCAAAAAGGTCTCATTTGAGGGGCATTTGTACTGTCCTGGCTTGTTACCCTAGGTTCACATCTGTGCAGGTGGTGCCGCTGCGGATCTGCACGAAAATCTGTGCAGCCGCACCACCCGCATGGAGAAATGCGGACCCGCGGGCGGGTGCCATTAGCACTGGAAGATGCAACTGTACTGGGAACCGAGGTTCCCATGCGGACTGCGTTTTCCAAAGAAGTGCAGGGACTTCTTTCCCTGCATGTCTCGTGCCTGTGCAAAACGTGGCCCGCACGGCCGCATAGATGTGAACTGGGGGTTAGTGTCTCAAGAAATTAGGCCGTAAGTACATCTGGTTTGATCAGGTGTGTTCAATTTTAAATGATTGGTACCATAGCTTGTAGACTCTATAACTTCCACATAGACCAAATAATACACATCAGTTGGGATTATTGTTACCAAAGCAATGTAGCAGTATACATTTTGGCCCAAATTTTTGAAGAAAAATTACTTATTTGCAAAATTTCATAACCAAAACTAAGAAAAATGCGTTTTTTTAAAATTTTTGTCTTTTTTAATTTACAGCGCAAAAAATAAAAAACCCAGTGCTAATTAAATACAGCCAAAAGAAAGCTCTAATTGTGTGTAAACAATTACCCTACTTAATGCATAATGCACAAAAGAATAAAAAACACAAACATGAATAAGAAATTGTGAAGTCTTTAACCCTTTCACTGTCAGGTCCGTACAGCGTACGGACCTACAGAGCTGCATTCAGCTGTCCAGGTTCGTACACCGTACGGACTGGATTCCTCCTTCTGTTTTAAGCTCATGGTCACTCCAGTGACCATGAGCTTATAGCAGAAACGTTCAGCAGACTCTGCTGAACAAAACATTAGCTCTGATCAGATATTCACCCAAAATATGCCACCTGCCGCCTCTTCACTGAAAGTTCTTATTCCTTCCTCCACCATGCAGGCAGCCCCCCTGTCACGGATACCTTCTGCCTCCATCACCTCTTCATTTGCAATTCTCCTGCTCCCCCCACAGTCACTGATCCCTCCCGCATTGATCCCCCCTGCACCGATGGCTGTTGCTTACCAGCAGCTGCCTTCCCTCTTCTGTCCTCCCGCTGGCTTTTTCTGCTGCAGGGAAGCCACAGACAAATAATTTTGCAGTGTACTCCGCTCTGTTCTGGTTCCCCCCTGTAGTGCCCCCCTCACCAATCTCACAGCACCCCTCTTGGCAGTGCTGCTGGCTGGCTTTCCCTCCTGCCCCTCCCACCTACTGCAGCTACTGCTGGGGTGGGAAGTCACTGTCAGGATGGAGAGCGGGGAGGCTGACATACATGTGTTTATCAGCCCCCTTTCTTTCCTGAATAAATACTTACAGCGATCAGTACAGATCGCTTCTGTATTTATTTATCACTGGAGCATAGTAAACAGTACTATGCTCCAGCTTATGAATGGATAGGAGTCTCTATGCAGAGACTTCTATTCTTTCATATGCAGTGCAACTGTGGCTGCAAAGAAAGGGACTGAGACTGTCTTCGGTCCCTTTCTCTGTCTCAAAAAAGAGACATCAGGGGTCTGTTTAGACACCAAATATCTTTTATTTACAGTTTTGCACACCTTCAGTTTTCACCATTTCACAAAAAAGTGCAATTCAAAATTTACAATTATTTGTTATTTTTTAACTCAATACAATTTTAGCTTCTATATTTAGTGGGAATTTAGCAGGAACTTTGTAAGTTTTACTGTGTTTGTGTCCGCAAATAATGATTTTAGTGTATTTTTAGTGAAATTATTGTTATGATAAACATTTGCGCTAATATCACAGGGACAAAAAAAATTACTAACACCTTATGTTTATTCTAAAGGTCCTATGCTTACAGAAAATGTATGGTTTGGGGGTCTTTCACTAACTCTTAAAGCTGTAAGAGAAAAATAAAAAAGCAATGGAAGAATTGCAATAATGGTCTGGCCACCTAAGTTTAAAAGTGGAGCGCAGGGCCTGTCAGGTTAAAGTGCAAAATAAAATAAATGTCCACACTGGTCTGCAGAATATTTTCACGACACACACAATCCTTCAATCAGGTGCTCCTCCATTAGTGCTTTAGTGTCTAAAAAAAAAAAAAATGAATCTACACACACATATATACAGTCATGGCCGAAATTGTTGGCACCCTTGATATTTCTCCAGGAAATCATGTATTTCTCACGAAACGTATTGCATTAACACATGTTTTGCTATACACATGTTTATTCCCTTTGTGTGTATTGGGACAAAACAAAAAAAGGGAGGAAAGAAAGCAAATTCGACATAATGTCACACAAACCTCCAAAAATGGGCTGGACAAAAGTATTGGCACCCTTTCACAACTGCGGATAAATAAGAATGTTACAAGCATGTGATGCTCCTGTAAACTCACCTGGGGCAAGTAACAGGTGTGGGCAATATAGAAATCACACCTGAAAGCAGATAAAAAGGAGAGACGTTCACTTAACCTTTGCATTGTGTGTCTGTCTGTGCCACACTAAGCATGGACAACAGAAAGAGGAGACGAGAACTGTCTGAGGACCTGAGAACCAAAATTGTGGCAAAATATCAACAATCTCAAGGTTACAAGTCCATCTCCAGAGAACTAGATTTGCCTTTGTCCACAGTGCGCAACATTATCAAGAAGTTTGCAACCCATGGCACTGTAGCTAATCTCCCTGGTCGTGGACGGATGAGGAAAATTGATGAAAGATTGCAACGCAGAATAGTCCGGATGGTGGATAAGCAGCCCCAAACATGTTCCAAAGACATTCAAGCTGTCCTGCAGGCTCAGGGAGCATCAGTGTCAGCGCGAACTATCCGTCGACATTTAAATGAAATGAAACGCTATGGCAGGAGACCCAGGAGGACCCCACTGCTGACACAGAGACATAAAAAAGCAAGACTACAGTTTGCCAAAATGTACTTGAGTAAGCCAAAAGCCTTCTGGGAAAACGTCTTGTGGACAGATGAGACCAAGATAGAGCTTTTCGGTAAAGCACATCATTCTACTGTTTACCGAAAACGGAATGAGGCCTACAAAGAACAAAACACAGTACCTACGGTAAAATATGGTGGAGGTTCAATGATGTTTTGGGGTTGTTTTGCTGCCTCTGGCACTGGGTGCCTTGACTGTGTGCAAGGCATCATGAAATCTGAGGATTACCAAAGGATTTTGGGTCGCACTGTAGGGCCCAGTGTCAGAAAGCTGGGTTTGCGTCCAAGATCCTGGGTCTTCCAGCAGGACAATGACCCCAAACATACGTCAAAAAGCACTCAGAAATGGATGGCAAAGAAGCGCTGGAGAGTTCTGAAGTGGCCAGCAATGAGCCCAGATCTAAATCCCATTGAACACCTGTGGAGAGATCTTAAAATTGCTGTTGGGAAAAGGTGTCCTTCCAATAAGAGAGACCTGGAGCTGTTTGCAAAGGAAGAGTGGTCCAAAATTCCGGGTGAGAGGTGTCAGAAGCTTATTGATGGTTATAGGAAGCGACTGATTTCAGGTATGTTTTCCAAAGGGTGTGCAACCAAATATTAAGTTAAGGGTGCCAATACTTTTGTCCAGCCCATTTTTGGGGTTTTGTGTGACATTATGTCATATTTGCTTTTCTGCCTCTGTTTTATATTTGTTCCAATACATACAAAGGGAATAAACATGTGTATAGCAAAACATGTGTTAATGCAATACCTTTTTTGTGTGAAATACTTGATTTTCAGGAAAAATATCAAGGGTGCCAACAATTTCGGCCATGACTGTATATATATATATATATATATATATATATATATACACAATGCTTGCTTACCTTGACAATTGACCTACAAAATATATAGGTCAATTGCACTATATTTAACAGTAGTTGCAGATCGACCTCCAGCTCATAGCAGCTACTTCCTCTTTAGAATTACTTCCATATGGCTAGCGCTGTTGCCTCCAATATATGTGTAACTCAAAAAAAAAAAAAAAATCTCAGTGCAACACCGTAATTTAAAGCGATTCTAAAGGTTACTTTTTTTATTTTTGGAAAATATCAAACATGTCTATACCTACCTGCCACGTGCAGTGGTTTTGCACAGAGCAGCCTGGATCCTCCTCTTCTCAGGTCCCCCACAGGCTCTCCTGGCCCCTCCCTCCTGTTGGGTGCCCCCACAGCAAACAGCTTACTATGGGGGCACCTGCTGCTCTGTGTGTTCATTCACACACCAAGCCACAGCTTGTCCCCCACCCCCTCTCGTTCCTCATTGGCTGACTGGCTGTGATTGACAGCAGCAGGAGTCAATGGCTCCCGCTTGCTGTCTCAGCCAATGAGGAGGCAGAGACCCGGGACAGCCGAGGCTGTCATGCACATCGCTGGATAGCAATGGGGTTCAGGTAAGTATCGAGGGGGCACTGCTGCACACAAAAGGTTTAGAATACATGAAGGTAAAACATATTGAGTATTTACAACCATTTAAAGATTAAAATAAGTATGCGATAAACCTTATGTGCTCACAGTGACACAAACATAATAAGTACCTGTATGGATTCATTCATAATAGTGCTTTCATTGTAGTGTTCACGTGTCCAACACAGGATCCCACCACCTCTGTGTGCAATACACACTCAGTTTAGTATATGGCCTACAACAAAATAGGTAACACACGCTATATTTGGCATTTTCTGCAATTCCACTTCCATCTGTTGGCAACTACTTTACTCGTAATGTCTCTTTAAGAGACCAGTTTCTGCTGCCCCCATTGGGGTGATTTGTGGCTCAAATGGCCAGCTAAAGAAGTTCCAAAAGTTGCATAATCCGCTTAGCACTTGCTGTATTTCTTAGAAAGCTTCATCACAAGCTGATATGTAGATTTAGGATAGCTTACCTCTGCTCTGTGTTCAAGGAATTGATGTTGTGGGATATCTGAATGATCTTCTGCTAAAGATCCAATCTTTTATATCTGTGATGGACAATGTCTGCCAGGTGGTGCAAACTCTGCAGAGTTTTGGGTGGATCCTCAATCTTTCATAGCTGGACCCATCTCACAGATCGGAGCATCTTTTGCAACTAGACAGGGCCCTGTTGATGGTCTTTCTGCCTGGGCCAACTATGTTCCTTCGCTCTCATGCTCAGAGCCTCTGGGCTCAGAAGAGGCCCTTGGGTCATTCCTGCAAGAGGGTTTTGGGTCTCACTGTTGCCCCCTTTTAGGCTATACCATTTGCTCAATTTTACTCTACAACATTGCAAATGTGGAACAAGCAAATTCAGTCCTTAGACCGTTTTAATGCTTCTGACCCCCAGGGCCAGGCATGGTGGATTTCTAGTCCAGCACTAGAGTTAGAGTGCCTGGAGCCATGTTGCTCAAAAGGAAGCAGATTAGATCCTCTCTAGGGCAGAAAGTTATATTCTGTCCACCTTCACATACGTATCATGGAAAATTGTCAGATGGACTTTCTCAGTCACTGGCACCTGGGTTCAGGTGAATGGGCCCTCTACGTGGAAGTCTTTCAAGCCCATTTCCACAAGTGTGGGATGCCACATGTGGATCTTTTGGTGTCCAGATATAACAACAACAAACTGGACAGGTTTGTCACCAGGTCCAGGGGCCCTTGGTCAGTCCCAGTAAAAGCTCTGGTGACTTTTTGGGATCAGTTCAGCTTGACCTATTCCTTTTTGCCCCTCCACATTCTGGTGATTTTTCTCCAAACTGAATTGGCCCAGGAACACCTGGCATTCAAACAAGCTTATACTCCTGGAAGACATGCTATGGACCCTTCCCAGATCCCCTAACTCCTCTAACGCTCAATCTGGACTTTCCATCGGGCATGTCCACATTCTTTCTCAAAGTCCATTGGACTCAGCCCAAGAGAGTCGCTAGACACTTCTTTAAGTAGGGCCCAGGGGCGGACTGACCATTTGGAAACTCGGGCAGTGCCTGAGGGCCCGGGGTCAGTAGGGGGGGCCACATGAGATGCCCCTGGTACCTTTTTCATAGGCTTTTTTGAGTTTGGGCAAGGACACAGGGGCCCCATGATCCCCTATTGCCCGGGGGCCCTATCAGTTGTCAGTCCACCTATGGAAGGCCTCTTCAGAGATTGACTTTACATAACAATCCAGTCTCAAGTTGAACTACTCTCCTTCTGGCCTTATCTCCAGATTAAGCATTTTTTGAATTAACTGTTCCTTAGGCACAAATATGGGAGAGAACCAAAGTCATATGGATGAGCCACATCAGCACCTTGTCTCCACGATTTCTGACCTTACTGCTAACATAGGTATGACTTGCAAGGTATGGGAGAAAGACCTAGGGGTTAACTTCTCTGGTGATGACTGGGAGTTCATAAACAGTACAGTACATAAATGCTCCCTGAACGTCTATATCCAAAAAGGGGCTCCAAATCCCACATAAAAACAGAATGCCCTCCTTCTTACACAAAAATTACCCACTGGTGTTGAATCTTTGTTGGTGCTGTGCAACAGAGGAGAGGGCATTCCTACATACTGTATATCATGGCAACGCGCTTTGCTCCACTTACACTCATTTTCTCTTCTTCCCAATAACTTCTTCACACATCCCTATTTAACAAACATTACATGAAGTCCCTGGCTATGCATGAGGTCAATGCTGCTAGAATGCGTATTGCGTATAGAGCAACACAATTACCTACTCTGAGAGATTAGTTTGTGAGATTAGACAGAGTAGCAGAGATCAGCAAGAGAGCAGGAAGAACGTATCCACTCTGCCAGGATAGGCCGGCCAAATATAATAAGACATGTGCATGCTGGACATACTACAAATCTACTCTTGAATTCCTGAATGTAAGCCCGATGCCTGAGCTCACAAACTTTAAATAGAACCTCGAGTGTCATGTGAACACTGGATAACCCTGCTGACCACTTAAGGGGATGGGACTCCTGGAGAAAATGCATAGCCACTTTCCATTAGCTTTCCTTGGACCCTATCAGTCCCACTTCTGTTTTGCTATTCCTCCTCTGCCAACGCCCCCCCTTTTTTTTGCCAATCCCATTTATGCCTCACACCTTTCCTAACTTTCAGTCTTCCTGCCCTTTCTCCACACTCTACTTTCCCTCCCAACTCTATTCTGATAGTACTAGGTCCAGCTCAGGAACCCCCTCTAGATACACACAAAGACATGCTTATCGATAATCCCACAATAACAGCTTTGAGACTGACTTACTTCCCACCCATCCCAGATCATTACCTTCCTGCAGCCCAGCTAAACCATCTACACTCGGGAGAGGTGGTCAAGCCACCATGAGACTGGGAAGTCCTCAGGGCAATGCTCCCATTCCACCAGCTAATTTCCCTCTCCTTTTTTATACTCTGCAATTTGTACTTTTATGATGCTCCTTCTTGAAATACATTGTATATTTTTAGATACTAAACCCAGGACCCTGCAGTCACTCTATCTGGTCTCCCACAGTAAATAGAACATGGAAGTGCAATTATTTTAGTAAATATAAACTGCTAAATACCTTTTCTCATCAGCAGTTAGAGCAGTCTTGTGACTTCAGCAGAGCGCTGGTTAAAGCTTGTAGGAGGAGTTTTCTTTCTGCTTTAGGAGGATTTGAAACCTCTAACCCTCTGTCTGGACAGTGCTGATTGACCCTGTCCTGATCACTTGCACCCTCCCAAGAAAAAAAAAAAAAAAAACCTCTCTAGCAATACACACCAAACTGATCATGTGCATGTGACCACGGGTTCAGTCTGTATCAAGTTTCATTTCAACAAGAGGAGGGGCAGAAAAGAAAGGCTCAAACAGCCTTTTTATACAATGTGGAGAATTAACCACTTAGGTTCCACAGTAAGTATATCAAGCATGCTTTACTGCATATACAGACTGATTTTACTGTTGTGGGTTTAGTAATCCTTTAACATCTCTGCAGAATTGTAATTGAACATGTTCAATAAAAAATATTATGGAAAAAATGCTTATTTTAGTCAGCTAAATTTGAAGCATTGCATGTGTATTTAGTTTTTCACCTGTTTTGTTCTTATAGGAAGATGACTTAGAGGCAGATATGGGACAGCTGCTGATTACGGTAAAATACACAGTGCAAATATCATAAAACACATGTTAAAATTCCTATTAACAAATGCTAAGGCTCTGTACAGAGAGGAATTTTGTTACCCTTAAGTTATGAAGATCATTGCTTTTAGCAGGTAACCCCCATTAGGGAGCATTTACTAAGTATTTAGAAAGCAACTGCAGAGCTTAGTCTAACTGTTTCTAATAGCATCTTATTGACCGCGGAATTCTGCTAAATATTTGATAAAGCTATGGCTAACATTTCTGTATCTAGTGATCACAGACTGGAATGAAAGGGAGCTTAGGGGGCATCATGAAAATGTCCTTTTAAAAAATAATGTACATCTTTGATCATATTTTCTTTCTTTGTTTTATAATGTTTGAGGTTAAAAAATAAAATTGCTGATTTGTTAGCCAGCTAAATGTAAAGTATTGCATGTGAATTTTGCATACTTTAGCTTTTCACCTGCTTGGTTTTTACAAATGGATGACATACAGGCAGATGTGGAACAGTTGATAGATGTGGTAATCTAAATTAAACTCTGTGAAAATCATACAACATATGTTACAACACGTTAACAACATTAAGTCCCCGGTCACACTGGATGCGAATTGGCATGCAAGTTGCATGCCATGTGACGTGCAAATCGTGTGCCAAGTCGCACCCTATAGTCCGCAATTACAGCAGTCATATGGGTGCAGTTCTGACTTGGTCGGAGCCGCACCAATTTATAAAGTAGTACATGCTCTACTTTTGGTGTGATTTGCATAGACATCTGTGTCTGATGTCTTGCAAATCGCACCTGAAATTGGCATGTCATCTGACTTTGAAATCGTGCGACTTCACTGTAAGTCGCACAATTTCAAAATTGGGTTTGGTGTCACCATTAGACAGTGTACAGACAAGAATTTGTTTAACCTTAAGTTTTGATTGAAAATCGGCAAATTGGTAAAAAGAAAAAAGCAGCTGTGACATCCCTCATAAAACCCCTCCCACTCCCAGGTACCCTCAGTATTTTGCTAAAGTCCATAGGTGATGGACCTCTTCTTTCTACTGAGTGAAGCTTACCTTCTTATAAGAAGGTTTCTTTCTTTGGAACCTTTTTCATGGTGATTCTTTTTTAACAACATGGCTGCACTATAGTCATTGTGGTGAAGCCAGGAAGGGGTAAATCTTTCTTATTCCTGTAACTAATTGGTGAGTACAGGGTGGAAACATTCATCCCAGGGTGCCCCTCATTGTGTTTTTCCCCTTGGGAATTTATCACTGCTGTTCCTCTGTGGAGTGCAGAGTGTCCAGGATGGCAAGGGTTAACTTTTTGGCACCAGCAATGGGAACTTGTAATACTGGGGGGTGCTAGCATGGTAATGTTATGCCAGAACTGTTCAACCAACTGGCTCATTAGCTAAGACTTTAGCTCATTGGAGGGATGTAAGTACCCTTTAGAAAGCTTTTTCGGCATCTATCGACAGGATTAACACCAACATATTTTGCTCAAATTATCCTGAGAAACTTTCACAACTTGGCACTTTGTGTGGTAGATGCCTTAACAAAACCTTATGGCCCCTCTGGAGGATAAACACAGGTTTAAAAACCCGATAAGATGTTAGAAGCGCTCTTTAAAGCTTTCTTCTCTCTGGTGGATTGTGCCATGCAGCCTGTGGTTGTCCACACGGCAGTGTGCCAGGCCACTGCGGTCTGCACCAAATGTATGGCCTGTGACTCTGGCTCCATCCTTATGAAAATTTTAACTATAGCCTTCTGCTATTGTGGGAATGCTTTGGAAGATACCTTTGCCCAATTTCATTCCAGACCATTGCAACTCAATGTTATGGCAGCATGGGACAAGCAGGCTCAGTCCTTAGACCTCTCCATGTGTCTGACCCCCAGGGCCAGGATATCCTTAGCAAGGTGTACTTCCAACCCAGCATTAGAGCTAGGGAAGCCCTTTCCTCTTCAGTTATGAAAAATTCTCTTGGCAGATGCCAGACTGTTAGACACAGTATCAGAAGCTCTCTTGGTGTGGGGGATGCAGTTGCCGGAAGAAGCTACACTTTCCCTTCAATATCATGGAGCTCAGGGTGTTTTAGTTGTCCATTCAACGCTAGTCTTTCCTATGAGAACACCCAACAAAATCCTCCTAGTATTCAACAACAAACTGGACAAGTTTACTATCAGGTTCAGGATCAAGATGGAGAACATTCCTGTGATTCTCATTGCATTGAATTGACCCAGGAGGACCTGGCACTCAGAGGGCACTCGGACATGCTCAGACATCTGACAGATGCTCCATCAGCCTTCTGGATCTTCTGTTCTAGAAGCCAGTGTTTCATCCTGCTTCTCAGTCACTGGCTGTTATGGGATTGCTGTTGTAGTTACATTCCTGAGGGACGGGGGCTTTTCGGATTCTGTCATCCCTAACCTCTTTAAAGCGGAACTTCACTCTTTCAATCAAAGTTGACTATTTTTAATCCGTACACTGCTAGAATTAGTAAATAGATAGGAAACGTATAGTGGATTTACTTTTATTAAGCTTTTCTTTTTTTTTTTTTACATTTCTTCTGGTGCTTCCTGGTTTCCATGCCTAGACAAATTATGTCATACATCCCAGGAGTTTTCAGAAGGATAGGAGGGGTTTTCTCAGCTAAGCACACCCTCCTGCCTTCATGCCTGAGCTAAGGGTAGATGGATTCCAGGAGCCTGTAACATCTGCCCTCAATCAAGATGGCCACAGTCAGAAATGCTAGTGGGTGTTTTTCAAAGTGATCTCTTAGCAAAATAAACAATGCAGACATGGATGGATGGGTGAGTTTGGTTTGAATTTTAAAAATGAATTGAATTGTGTTTTTGGTTTGTGGGGTTGGTTTGTGTTTTTTGGAGTTGCAGTGTAGTTTTGCTTTAAGGCTAAGTAGTTGACTTCTTGCAAAGTCTACCATTGCACCTGGAAGACCTATTTTGTTTGGTGCAAGGCTGTGGGGTTTCATCATAGAAAATGCTCTGTATTCTGTGCTTCCTCTAGTCTGGCCTGGACATACAATACATCAAGCCTGGAGTGCCATCAATGAACAAATCTTGGCCTTGACCATTTTTTATAGAGACCTCTGACCTCTTGCTCTCTAGTTTAGGGCACAGTTCACATCTCTCTTTCTGTCCTGTCCCCTGTGTCCTCTTGGAGCCTCCATCTGTATCCTGTATGGTGCCCTTCTTGGTGTTGCACAAGGACAAAGTTGTCTTGAGGCCCAGGGTCTTCTTCCCCAAACTAGTCTCTGCTTTCAACCCTTACCAGAATATTATCCTTCCTTCCTTATGTCGTGCTTTGAAGCATCCTAAGGAAATTTTCTAACTGTCTGGACATTGAATGTATTGTGAAAGTTTACCTAGTGTTTCCTATGGAAATCAGATTCTCTCTTTGTGCTTGTTTTATAATCTACTTTATTTATAGGCTTAAGTCATAATACAAGTACATAGAATGATCAATGTCACACTCGAAGAAGGCAGACTTACAACGTTGCCAAACGCAAGTGATCAGGAGAATGACAGTTTGGCAACTCACAAATAAGAGAAATGATATCAACAGAGAAAAAAACATGTCTAATAACTCAGCATGTCAGAAACAACAGTTTAGGCATGAGAGACATAAGTGAAGATATATCTGTCAAAAACAGCAATTACAGTTGTGACCAAAATTATTCAACCCCCAATGCTGTAAAGGGGTTTAGGGACTATAGTGTACATTTGGAATTGTATTCAGAATCAAATCCTACAAGGACGTTGTAACTACCCAAATGCAACTAAAATGACATCAATTGTTTATGTAATACAGTAGTAAATGGTTCTTATGTGGTTTCTTCATTGCCACAATTATTCAACCCCTTAAAGACTACCACTCTGAAGAACAGAGGTTCATACAGGTGCTTTCCATCAGGTATTGAAAACACCTGTGGATGTCACCGAGCAGCAATCAAGCATAATAAGCACCAATTAGGCAGCTTTAAAATGACTGTGATACTCAGCTCCTTCTAGACATTTACTGGTGTGGTTACAAACATGGTGAAGGCAAGAGAATGGTCCAGGAAGACAAGAGAAGAGGTGATTTCTCTTCACAGGAAGGGCAATGGCTATAAGAAGATTGCAAAGATGTTAAACATACCAAGAGACACCTTAGGAAGCATCATTCGCAAATTCAAGGCAAAGGGCACTGTTGAAACGCTACCTGGTCGTGGCAGAAAGAAGATGCTGACTTCGACTGCTGTGCGCTACCTGAAGCGTAGAGTGGAGAGAAGTCCCCGTGTGACTGCTGAGGAACTGAGAAAAGATTTGTCAGATGTGGGTACAGAAGTTTCAGCCCAGACAATAAGACGCACACTGCGTAATGAAGGCCTCCGTGCCAGAACTCCCAGGCGTACCCCCTTGCTGTCTCCAAAGAATAAGAAGAGTCGACTGCAGTATGCCAAAAGCCATGTGGACAAACCACAAAAGTTGTGGGATAGTGTTCTGTGGACTGATGAAACAAAATTAGAACTGTTTGGGCCCATGGATCAACGCTATGTTTGGAGGAGGAAGAACAAGGCCTATGATGAAAAGAACACCTTGCCTACTGTGAAGCATGGTGGAGGGTCAATCATGCTTTGGGGCTGTTTTGCTTCTGCAGGTACAGGGAAGCTTCAGCGTGTGCAAGGTACCATGAATTCTCTTCAGTACCAGGAGATATTGGATGGAAACGTGATGCAGTCCGTCACACACCTGAGGCTTGGGAGACGTTGGACCTTTCAACAGGACAATGATCCCAAGCATACCTCCAAGTCCACTAGAGCATGGTTGCAGAGGAAAGGCTGGAACATTTTGGAGTGGCCATCGCAGTCACCAGACTTAAATCCGATTGAGAACCTCTGGTGGGACTTAAAGAAAGCAGTTGCAGTGCGCAAGCCTAAGAATGTGACTGAACTGGAGGCCTTTGCCCATGAAGAATGGGCGAAGATACCCGTAGATCGCTGCAAGACACTTGTGTCAAGCTATGCTTCACGTTTAAAAGCTGTTATAACTGTAAAAGGATGCTGTACTAAGTACTAAGATTGAATGTCACTTGGGGGTTGAATAAAACTGATAATGCTGTGAGCACAGAAAAGACATTTGTGGTTATTTCATTATAACTGTTATGTTATATTTGTCTGACCTACAAGTGCCTCTTTAATGTAAATGTAAGCAAGATGACTGAATGATCAAAAGCAATGTCAAACTGGCCAAAACACTCAATTTCAGTGGGGGTTGAATAATTTTGGTCACAACTGTACATGTGGCAAGTGCCTCGGCACCCGATGGTTCCATCAATGTGCGAGGTGGTGTGATTAGAGGCCTTGTTACACAGTAAAAGTGCACTCGCAGCTTGACACCTGAGGTTAGGATAGGGGAGGAAAGAAGAGGGAAGGGGGGGGAGAGGAATGGGAAAATGAAGAATGTGGAGGAGAGGGGGTATAGAGACAGGGAGTGCACCCGGGGAGTAAAACAAGGAAAGAAAAATCCTGGATTTACACAGGTTGCATGACCGTGTTCATGTAAGTATGTGTACAGACAAGGTTAATGCAAGAGAGATCTTGTTTGCTGCCAATTCCTAAAAGTAACACCCGGAGTGGCAGCAAACACCAATCGTATTCCCACAACAAGACAAATATGAGATAAAGTAAATGTGCTGCGCTACTCCTTGCTAATATAAAACAACAACTTAACAAAAATAAAGATAAATAACAATGAAAAAACACCTAACAGAGCTCAACATCAGAGCTCATATGGGAAAAAATAGATAACCAACATTAGGTGAATAACAAATAGAATCAGCAAGCAATAAACAGCTGACAGAGACAATACCAAATGGGAAAAAAATATTATAAATGAAGTGTAATGATAATAAGTGAAATAGATCTGTCAGGGATCCTGTCGCCGTGCGATGGTGATGGATCCCCTCAGGCCGTGGTGGTGCCAGTGCGCATGTGCGGGAGCGTGCAGTTGCGCATGCGTGTAAGTGTGCGCATGCACAGTAGTGTACACGTCACCGCTGGGCGGGCTATTTAAACCTGCAGAACAGTAAAATCAATGCCTTCTGGTCTACAACGTCCCTGCACTTATTACCTGATTTTGTTGCCTGTATCCTGATCTGACCTGACCTAAGAAAGAACTCCACTTGCACCAACCTCGGCCTTCCCTGACCATCCGCTTGCCTGCTCCCTTGTACGTGATCTGCTCGCTTAATACTGACCTGGCTTGTCTGACTCTGCTGCACCTACTTACCTGTACCTGCACCGTGCTTGCATCCTGACTGCTGCCATACTTACCTGCTGCTGCACCCACGGTCCTGCACCTGGCCTGCATCCTGGTCACTGCCATACCTGCCTGCTGCCGCATCCACGCTCCTGTGTCCAGTCCAGTCTGCATCCTGATTGCCGCCATACCTGCCTGCTGCTGCACCTACGTTCCTGCATCCGCACCTGGCCTGCATCCGGATCTCCTGGGTCTCCAGCTACCTGCCACCAGCTCCAGACCTACCCGTTACTCGTGCCACTCCTGGCTCTGCGCCGTCTGTTCCCACTATCAGAGGCTCCGATTTGGAGTCATAAGAGGACGCCTTCTCTCCACATCAGGCTCCCCAACCAGGTACGTGACAAGATCATCCATAAAAAATAGTGAGAAATAATATATATACTATAAAAAGGACTTCCCATAGTGTAGCAAATTTCAAAAAGTTTAATGGATAAAAACCAAATAAAATCTACTCAACTTAAAAATGTGGGTCAGCAGACCTATAGCAGCATGGAACTAGATACAAACAGGTGTACCAAAATGGCTGCTGGCTCGTAAGCAGGAAATTATGCCACCATGATTCCGTCCGACGCGTTGCATTGCTTTTTGTAATTTGCTACACTATGGGAAGTCCTTTTTATTTTCTTTGATCCCTGAGGAGGAGCCGAGGAAGAAGCCAGGTTGCCACAAGAGAGTTGGTCTGACATCCAATTATCAATAAGGCGCATTTGACCTATATGTTCTACAGGTCTAATCTTGAGGTGAGCGTGCACGCCAGCAGGTGGAGGATCACCAAGCGTGTTTTTGATTTACAGATCTACAGATCATGTTTAACCACTTGCCCTCTTGAGGATTTACCCCCCTTCCTGACCAGGCCATTTTTTTGCGTTATGGCACTGCGTTATTTTAGCTGACAATTGCGCGGTCATGCAACGCTGCACCCAAATGAAATTTACATCTTTTTTCCCACGAATTGAGCTTTCTTTTGGTGGTATTTTATTGCCTGTGCAGTTTTTAATTTTTGCGTTATAAAAAAAAAAAGAGATGCGGGGTGATCAAAGAGTTAACTGTGTGCTGGGAGTGTTTTATTGGGGGTCGCTGTGTTGGTGCTTCACTGTAAGCACACTGCTTTGGATGGCTGTGCTGTGCACAGCCATCCAGAGCAGTGTAATTAACAATTATGAATAGACAGGAGCTGTGCAATAAAAAAGAAATATAAAAAAGAAAAACAAACAATGCCACAATCTCTATGCATCTGCTGTAAATTGCACCTAGTATGGTGCTAAGTCCTCCCAATAAATGTTGATCAATTAGTGTCCATATATAGACCGTTAAGGCTAATTAGTGGTGACAGTCCTTTTATAACGCTGTGCTGTAACCCATAGATATCTGTCTTCAGCAGGTGCCAGTGAAAAGGAATTTCACCACTAATTTGCCTTAACGGTCTATATATGGACACTAATTGATCAACATTTATTGGGAGGACTTAGCACCATACTAGGTGCAATTTATGTCAGATGCATAGAGATGATTTGATCAAATTGATCAACATTCATTGGGAGGACTTAGCACCATACTATTTATTTATTTCAGGTACTTCTATAGCGCCATCAATTTACACAGCGCTTTACATATACAGTATATTGTACATTCACATCAGTCCCTAACTCTCAAGGGGCGTGCAATCTAAGGTCTCTAACTCACATTCATACATACACATACTAGGGCCAATTTAGACAGGATCCAATTAACCTACCACCATGTTTTTGGAGTGTGGGAGGAAACCGGAGTACCCGGAGGAAACCCACGCAGGCCCAGGGAGAACATGCAAACTCCAGGCAGGTGGTGCCGTGGTTGGGATTCGAACCGACGACCCTAGTACTGCCAGGTGGAAGTGCTAACCATTTAGCCACTGTGCTGCCCATATACTATGTGCAATTTACATCAGATGCATAGAGATTGTGGTATTGTTTGTTTTTATTTTTTATATTTATTTTTTACGGCACAGCCCCTGTCTATTCATAATTGTTATTTGCATAAGTGGTAATTTACTTTTTAGGGGCAGCCCAAACCGACAGGAAGGAGAACTGTTAGTAAACAAAGCAGTCGTCCTCCCCATCGGAGATGCTCGGTAATCACTGGGCTCCGGCGGGGAATCACTGGCCGGGACCCGGTGATTGACAGCCGCGGCCGTGAATGGCAGTGCGCGTGTGGCTTGTGCGTGCCCTCTACCTGAAAGTACAAAATCAAGTATATATATGTGATTTTGCGCACCCCTGCTGCGATCGGGAAGCGGTTAATGAATTTATTCATCATGTGACTGTTTATGTGACTTTCATTAGCTACATTGATCGAATGGTGTGAATTATCTCAGCTGGGTGTTTACTGTCACTTATGAAGATTTATTGCACAAGATTGGGACTATATTTTTTATTGACCACAGTTTATAGTGCATGGTTTTTATGCAGGTTCTCTGCCGGTCATTTATTGCTTTTTCACATTTTTTTTTTCACTCACCTACATGTTTTTTGATGTTTGATGATATTGCATCCTTGATACCCAGGGGGTTATATATATTATTTCTCACAATTTTTTATGGATGATCGTATTTCACTTTTTATCATTATACTTAATTTATAATATTTTTATCACATTTGGAATTGGCTCTGTCAGGTGTTTATTGCTTGATGATTCTATTTGTTATTCACCTAATGTTGGTTATCTAGTTTTTCATGTATGAACTCTGGTGTTAGGCTCTGTCAGGTGTTTTTTTTAATTTTTATTTATCTTTATTTTCATTAACTTGTTGTTTTATATCTGCAAGGAGTAGCTCAGCACATTCACTTTTATATTATATTTGTACAGACAAGGTGCTGCCATGGCATCCAAGTAGACCTTAAAACCTCTTTGATATTGTGTAGGAAAGCTGTAAAGTCTTCCATGTACATAATCTAATTTCTCTTGCTCCTTCTCATGTTTTCTGAAGGCTCATGCAGAGGTCTCCCTGCATCTCACTCCATCATTGCTAGGTGGATTAGACAGATTATTATCAAAGCTCAGTTAACATGTTTGTTAAGTTCTCCTTGGTGGATATTCAGGCTTCTTCTGATTCCAGTTTTGAACATTAGGTGCTATAGACTGCTTTTTGAAGTTTTGGAACCTTCATGAACCACATGATTGTTATGTGGGCCTGTTGGGTTTGTTGCTATGTCACCCGCCCCTCAGTTTGAATGCTTTTTGATATCCCAGTTGAAATTATTTAAAAAAGCCTGAGTTAAATTCTGTAACTGGGTTTTTTTGATTTACAAGTAAAATCTTTTACCTGGAATATAGTAAGGACACAAGACCCTCTCCTCTGTTTTTATTATCTCCCTTTTGATTACTACAAAACTGATGGTAGGTTGGAATGGTGGAGAGGGTTATATGGGGATGTCCCAGCAGGTTTTTTATATATGGTAGCTGTACTGCATATAGCCAAGTTGTAAGGATTTAAAAAAGCCTGTGTCCTGTGTGTCCTTAAGAAAACACATTTTACTGGTAAGTTTACAAATTCCATTAAGTATTTAGACTCAATCAGGAGAAGCATTTACTAAATATTTAGAAAACATCTGCAGAGCTCAGTCTATCCATCTCTAAGAGCATCTAAATGACTGCAGAATTCTGCTAAATACTTGTTAAAGCCACAGTTAGTTTTTATGTATTTAGCTCTCCCAGACTGGAAACAAAGGAAGCTTAGGGGGCTTCAAGAACGTTTCTCAATTTATTTTAAAAATTGTTTATAATGTTCAGTGTAAACATAATGAATATTGTTTGCTAAATATAAATTATTTTATTTTTATATTTCATATTTACCTTAGTTTTTCACCTTCTTTGTTCTTACAGGAAGATGACATACCGACAGACGGCACACAAGAAAATATGGAACAGTTGCTAAAAAAGGTAATCTATAGAATACACTGTAAAAACAACTGTTAGAGATTCTGTAAATAGCACTACAGAACAGAAAGTGTGCAGTCCACATGTGTTTATCTGCTACGTCTCTGCAAATAGGAAACAGGCATTTTATTCAGGAATAAGACAAAGATGCAGCTACAAACATATAAATACTGATATCTACTGGTTGACGAATATACAGTGCTGTGAAAAAGTATTTGCCCCCTTCCATATTTTTTTAGTGCGTATTTGTCATACTTAAATGATTCAGGTCATCAAACAATTTTAATATTAGATAAAGTTAACCCGAGCAAATTCAAAATGCATTTTTTAAATGCTGATTTAATTTATCAAAGGAATAAAGCTGTCCTGATCTTCCTGGCCCAGTGTGGAAAAGGTAATTCCCCCCTCTGGCTAAATCATGAATGAACTATAATTAACCACATTTTTGGAAAGCAGAGCTAAATTTCACTTGACACACTCAGGCCTGATTACTGCCAGACCTGCTGAATCAAAAAATCACTTAAGTAGAAGCTGTCTGACAAACTGAAGCATGCTGGAAGATCAAAAAGCAACACATAATGCCGCAATCTAAAGAAATTCAAGAACAGATGAGAAACAAAGTAATTGACTTGTGTCAGTCTAGAAAGGGTTACAAAGCCATTTGTAAGGCTTTGGGATTCCAGCGAACCATGGTGAGAGCCATTACCTGAAAATAGAGAAAACCTGGAACAGTGGTGAACCTGCCCAGGAGTAGCTGGCCTACCAGAACTACTCCAAGAGCACAAAGACAGCTCATCCAGGAGGCCAAAAAAACCCAGAGCAACATTTACACAACTGCAGGCCTTACTTGCTTCAGTTGAGGTCAGTGTTCATGATTCAACAATAAGAAAGAGACTGGGCAAAAATGTAAAGAAAAAGGGGGTGCTGTTGAGCTTAGAAACAAAATATATAAAAAAAAATATAAAAAATATATAATACCTATACAGCAGCTGTCCTAATTGTGAACTCTTATACACAAAATCTTAAATATATCAAATAGACCATGCTTAGGGCATACAATCAACTAAGTAACAGTGTACAAATTAAAGTGATAACGATAGACAAAAACAAATAAAATATTGGTATTCAGCCCCAACATGTGAATTTTAAGTGCAATGGTGCTGTATTCTTAACGGTGAACCTCCATACTGAGGTGACAAGTGCTTCACTGTGCTCACACTGGTGCCCCACATGGATGTAAACTCCCCGTCATCCCATTACCACCTATCTCTAGGTTAGTCAAATGCGCTTTGGGACTATCCCAGTATGCAATATGGTATTGTTGGCCAATATTCCTTCATACTCTTAACCGTTGTTGCTGGTGGTAACTGGTAACCCTCCACTAGGGCTGCATCAATAATAGAAAGCTCCTCTCCTCCACAGGCAGTAATTAATATTTTCAGCATAAATTAAAACAAAACCAGACATCCCATAGTGTAAAACCGTAAAAGCTTTAATAATGGGGTCAAACAATAAAAATGTCACTCAAAGAAAGTGCCTTTCCTGGCACTAGTTGTATTCAGCCTTGTTAATATGAATGGAAGTTAAAATGGCCGCCGTGTTCCAGCCGGCAGAAGTAACATCAGCGGAAGTTGCGTCATAAGCCCTCAACGCGTTTCAACCAATAGATCGTCTTCAGGAAGTGCAAAATCTGCCATTTTGAAGATGGTATTCATACCCTTCTGTTACCAATCAATTGCTCAATCATACTGCAGCTGTGGCACTCATTTTAAACCAATAACTGCAACATTGTTGAATACAATTAGTGCCCAAATGGAATATGTTCAAGCTATAATATTAATGCTAATTACACATATGCAAAATCTATTTGAAAAGTTGGCACATAGTGGTTTTCTTAAAGGGGAAGGTTCCCTAATGCATATTTATACACTGTGATAGGTAGGGGGAAGTGTGACAGGAGGGGGGCAGTATGAGAGGGAGCAGTGTGACAGGAGGGGGCAGTATGAGAAGGGCAATGTGACAGTAGGGGGGCAGTATAAGGGTAGGACACCTGGACACACTATAATGACTATTTGATTCAGGAATGCTCTGCTGTGGCATGTGCAGGATACGAGGTGGCAGGGGCCTGGGGGCAGGGAGCATTTCTCTTAACTTACCCAGCAGCAGGAGCAGCCTCGAGGCAAGAAGCGGGAGTCGGAGTAAGGGGGCGGAGCTGGGAAATGGAGCTGGCAGTAAGAGCTGTCTGCTTGTCCCTTGTCAACATCACATTGCATCTTGACTCATGCCTGTCAGAAACAGCGAGCACCAGGCTGGATAAGAGGAGCATTGGGGCTGTACATAGAAGATCTGGTCTTCTCCAATTTTTTTCTCCTGGCTTCCTAAGGACTGCAGCTACTGCAGAGGCCAAGAGAAACACTGAGAGGATCGCTTCTTCTATATGCTGCCCCGCCACCCATCTTATGCAGATGTAGACAAGTCTGATAGGGGAGCCTCACAAGCCCCTGCAGCATGGGGCTGGGTCACAAATGGGTCTCTTGCGACCCCTAAAGTTACACCACTGGGCTGTAGGATATTGGTAGAGAGATGAGATCCAAGTAAGCATGTGTGGTCGCAGACCAGTATGAGTGCATAGTGTAAGCAGGAAGTCCCAGGCTACCCTGTTGAAGGCCTTCTCTGAGTCTGTAGAAAGGAGCAGACCCTTGACTGAACCTCTGCGTAAGGAGTATATCACATTAAGGGCTTTGGTAACATTGTGCCTCTCTACCCAGCATGAAGCCCACCTGTTCCAGACCAATAAGTTGTGATAGGTAATTGTGTAATCTATTTGCCAAAACTTTCTCTAGAAGTTTTAGATTCAGGTTTAATAATGAAATAGGTCTATAGCTTTCACAGTCAGCAGGAATCTTGCCTGGTTTAAGAAGCACAGAAATATGAGCCATTAAAAAGTATTAGGGATCAAAAGTGGATCTTTAAGAGAGTTTAATGTATGGAGCAGGAGATCTGTAATTAATGGGGCAAATGTTTTATATTAATGGGCTGAGAAGCCATCTGGGCCTGAGCTCTTGCCTGGTTTCAATGTTTTAATTGCCAATAATAACTCTTCAGTTGTAGTGGGTTCTTCCAGGTCCCTTGACTCCTTTTCACTCAAGGTAGGCATGCCACTCTAAATGAGATATTCCTGTATAATTAATCCCTTCTACAGTGGGAGGTTTATGTGATGGTGGGAAATTATATAGTTTGGAATAATAATTATGAAATTCTATCGCAGTCTGATCTGGCGCATATGTTATCTTATTGCCGGAAGTATTCTTTATGGGAATATGGGTGCTGACTCTGATCTCTTTCAAAGCTCTGGCAAGAAACTTGCCGCTTTTATTTTCATTGTCATAAAAGAACCCTTTTTTAAAAAATAAAATACATTTAGCCTTATGTCTAATAGAGTTTTTAATTCCCTGTGTGCTTCTAACAGCTTGCGTGTGGATTGAACTGCTAATGAATGTTTATTTTGATTTAGCTTTCTCTGAAGCCTTATTGATTTGAGAGGCAAGGCTAATCCCTTCCCCTCCCACAACACATTTATGGGCCTCTCATAGTGTTAGATATCTTCCAGTTTTCATGGAAGTAAGAACTGATTGTTTTCCAAATGCGCATCATGTTCAAGGGACCCATTAGTAACAAGGAATTTAATCGCCAGTTGCATGATTTGGCAGAGATGGTTGGCAGTTCCAATAAGACAGATGTTGGGGTGTGATCAGGAGTCTGGATTTCTGTTAGCCTCCACCAATGAAGGCAAATCTCTTTGAGATATAAAAATATGGGAATGTATTTATTATGTGCAGTGGAAAAGTAAGTGAAATCTCGCCCAGTTGGATTTACAACATGCCATGAGTCTACCAAGGTCAAAGATCCCAATAAAACCTACATTTTTTAAAGAATTATGAATGCAATGGTTGATTTGCCCTTGGAGGAAGTATCCTGGAGCAGATCTATAGGGATATTAAAATCACTTCCCAGGATCTAGTGCTCAGAGGCAAACCATGTAAGTTTGTCCATTACCTTACACCAAACAGAAATATGAGCAGTGTTAGAAAAATATACATTTGCTAATGTTATCGGGATATCTTTATATTTCCCTTTAAAAAAAATAAACCTGCCTTCTGGGTCTGCTAGCTGTGGAATAAGTTAAAAATCTCCCCCCACCAAAATGGAGACACCTCTTGTTTTTGGGGAAGGGTTCGTAGCATGATAAACCCATGAAAAATAATTATTTGTCAGTTTGGGTATTGAATGGGTCACAAAATGTGTTTCCTGAAGAAAAACAAGCAAGGGTTTCTCTTTCTTAAGTTCACATAGTAATTGTACCCTCTTTTCAGGTATATTTAATCCCTTAACGTTATGGGATATTAAGGTAGATGTTTACTATATGAACTTTATTTATGACTTATGCACACACAGTTGATATATGGAGTTTTAAAAAGTTGTATATAGGGAGCTCCACATGTTTATTACTAATTATTTCCACCGTGTTCCAAATTATTATGCAAATGATATTTTTCTCATTTACCTAAATAATTGGTGTAAATAACAGTCAGCATAATTCTCATGTTATCAACTATTAAGAGTACAATTCACATTTTATTGAACAAACCTCCTAATGATAACAGGATTTTTTTAAACATAAAAAACTTACAATGCACTGTTCCAAATTATTACGCACAGTAAGTTTCAAAACACTTTATAGGTTGTAAAGAACTGAAAATTGTCATTTGTTGTGTTTGCAGCATATTTACTGAAATCAAAAGCTATTTCAATCAAACGTTTTAACAACATTTTAACTTTTTAAACATTTTAACAGGTCACGTTACATTTAACATAGGACCCCTTATTTGATAGCAGCTTCACAAATCTTGCATCTATTGAACTTGTGAGTTTTTGGACAGTTTCTGCTTGAATTTGTTTGCAAGATGTCAGAATAGCCTCCCAAAGCTGCTGTTTGGATGTAAACTTCCTCCCACCCTCATAGATCTTTTGCTTGAGGATGCTCCAAAGGTTCTCAATAGGATTGAGGTCAGGGGAGGATGAAGGCCACACCATGACTTTCTCTCCTTTTATCCCCATAGCAGCCATTGATGCAGAGGTATTCTTTGCAGCATGAGATGGTGCATTGTCATGCATGAAGATGATTTTATTACGGAAAGCATAGTTCTTCCTTCTGTACCAGGGAAGAAAGTGGTCAGTCATAAACTCCACATACTTTGCAGAGGTCATCTTTACACCTTCGGGGGCTCTAAAGGGGCCGGCCCGCTCTGTTCCCATGATTCCGGCCCAAAACATGACTCCACCACCGCCTTGCTGATGTCGCAGCTTTGTTGGAACAGGGTGGCCGTCCACCAACCATCCACTACTCTATCCATCTGGACTATCCAGGGTTCCACGGCACTCATCAGTGAACAGGACTGTTTGAAAATTAGTCTTCATGTATTTTACTGCCCAATGCAGCCGTTTCTGCTTGTGAGCATTGGTTAGAAGTTTTATGCACAGTTGCAAGACTCTGGAGTACTCTACACCTTGATGTCCGTGGGACTCTAGAGGCACCAGCAGTTTCAAATATCTGTTTGCTGCTATGTAATGGTATTTTAGCAGCTGCTCTCCTGATCCGATGCATGGATCTGGCAGAAAACTTCCTCAATGTGCCTTTATCTGCACGAACCCGTCTGTGCTCTGAATCAGCCACAAATCTCTTAATAGTACGATGATCACGCTTAAGTTTTCGTGAAATATCTAATGTTTTCATACCTCATTCAAGACATTGAACTATTTCACTCTTTTCGGCAGCAGAGAGATGCTTTTTCTTCCCCATATTGCTTGAAAATGGTGCTCTGCTTAATAATGTGGAACACCCTCCTTTAGTAGTTTTTCCTTAAATTGGGCTCACCTGCCAATCTAATCACAGGTGTCCAAGATTGTTTTCAGTGATCAAAAGAGCCCTGACACACAACGCCATCCATGAGTTAAACTGAAAAACAAAATATTTCATCTTTGTGACACTTAAATAGAATTTCCATAATAATTTGGAACGCGGTGCATCTGTTATGTGCAGGAACACATTATGATGTTAGCAGCACCCTAGATATGTGTTTACTAATTGTTTGATATATTTTGTTACATTTTAGGGTTTTTTTGTGATTGTGATGAGTTTTCTAGGTATAGATAATTATTATTTTGTAGAACACACAGTAGGTAGCACGGAAGTTTCACTAATATAAATAACAGAACATCACCAAAATCCCACGGCTCTATCAAAATTCCAATCAAACTAATATCTCCTATAATTTCAATAAAGCAACCATCAGGGGTACAAGCCTGCACTACTCAAGGGAGAACTTTACTAAAACAGTGCGGTGCGTGATGTAAGGGGATAGGGCAGTAATAGCGAAAGCAGACCTCTTGGACCCACCACATAGCCCACAGCACATCCTCCTTTGTGGTAAACAGTATAAAACCTGATCCCTATAGGGAGGATATTATATCTGATGAACAGTAGTAATTCAAAACCTTTCCACAAGTGAAAACTGTTATATCATTATGGCAAATTACAAAGAGCACAGTCAGTGTATGTTACACGGTGGAGTCTCACCCCTCCACTGGAACAAATCCAGGAATAGGGTGGCCACCATCTGGGATGCATTTTTCATGCATTTGTTCTGTTTTTTTTTTTTTTTTTCTTTTTTAACTGAAAAGCCGATCAAAAATTGATCAGTGTGAAAGGACCCTTAAAGTGTATTTCAACTTTACAGTCAAATTTGAGAAAACTCCACTATATGTTTGTGTTTCCATTCACACAGCATACCAATTTTTAAAAAAATATATACAGTATATATATGTGTATGTATATGTGTATGTGTATATATATATATGTATATGTGTATGTATGTGTATATATATATATATATATTTTAACTTTTATAGGTTTCTCAGATGAAGGCCTCATAGCTGACTTTGAGGATTTTTGAACAATGTTTGAGTGGGTCTGTCTGCAGCAGACTGCAGCAGACAGACTTGTTAGTTCTCAATGGAACACAAGTGCAGTAAACTGAACTCACAGTCCATTGACGCTTTCTCCAGCTTTCTAACTGAAAGTCAGTACCTTAGTTCAGACAGAAAGATTAAGTAAGGAAGGGCCTGCAGGAGCCTGGCACTGCACCCACCATGCACTGATGACAATGCTTAGCAGGCTCATTTGCAAAAAAACAAAAAAATAGCAAATGCACATTTTTCTTTATGAAATAGATGTGTGCATTTTATTTTTTTTGGAAAACGAGGACCTTTTTTAGGAGATCTAGGGTCATACAATAAAATTGTATGTTAACATCAACATTATAATAGCAATGAAAACAATAGTTATATTTTACAATCCAATAAAAGCTTACTTGAAAAATCTCAATTTATTGTTGTGATTTCTGATTGTCTGCTGGTCATCTCTTTCCACAATTTCCTGGATACCCTGCATGCTTTGCAGCTTCTCCTCTGCTTCTTACTTTCAATTTCTAAGAATTGCATATCCCCTGACACCTTGCTACCTGTGAGGAGTGATTCCTGTACTGACTCCACCTCCTGAAACTCCTTCTCTCAGCAACTCTGTAGTTCAGTGACACTATCCAAATTAAATTTGTATTTTTTTCGCACAGAGCCTCCTTTTGGTGGTATTTAATCACCATTGGGTTTTTCAATATTTGTTATATAAATGAAAAAAAAACAGAACATTTTGAACAATATTTTCTTGTTTCTGTTATAAAACATCCAATAAAAAAAATCTTCATAAATTTAGACCAAAATTTATTCTGCTACATGTCTTTGGTAATAAAAAAATCCTAATAAATGTATATTAATTGGTTTGTTTGAAAGCTATAGCGTCTACAGACTATGCTATATATATTTGAAAATTGATTAGTCCTGATGTATTGACAGCAGATCTCATTTCTTAAGGCCTTAACCACCTCCCACCTTACCAATGTACATAAACAGGCAGGTGGGAGCTTCCCTGTTCTGAGTGGACGTTCCTGTATGTCCCTCAGAACACGTGCCTGTGCACAGTCCCGAGGCCGCACTGCAGCATGATTCTGTGATGGCTGTGTCCTCAGACACAGTCCATATCGAACTGGGCTATGGGCTCTCTGATTGGCCCTCCCGATCACGTGATGGCTGTGTCCAATCACAGCCATCTCAGAATGTCAAGAGAGACATGTGTACCTGCAGTTGTTTTCCTCACTGAAGCTCTGTGAAAGCTCAGTGAGGGGAGGGGAGATGCTGCAGACTGTGAGAGTTGATCTGTGTAGCTGATGATTTTATTCATCAGTTACTCAGATCTGCAGGCATCCCACACCAGTGCACCAAGCACCATTTGTCCCTGTCCACAGCCCACATGTCAACATCTGTCACAGTGTCCCACAAACATCTGTCAGTGTACAGTGCACAAATAAATAATAATAAAAAATATTTAAAGTACCCTCATCCCCCCTTGCTCACGTGCAAAGGCGAACGCACACATTGGTCTCATACACATACATAAACAGCGATCGCACCACACATGTGAGGTATCGCCACGAACATCAGAGTAAGAGCAATAATTATAGCACCTCACCTTTTCTGTAACTCTCGGTGTGCCTGTGTCCACTGGACAGTGCAATGCTGCACGGCAGAAGGGCTCTCTGATTGGACATTCTGATTACATGATGACATCATGTGATGTCCACAAAGACACCAGTCTGTTGACCAGCTCTGCCTCTCCTCACCAGAGCTCACTAGAGCCCAAGCAGCACAGCACTCCCAGAAGATAGCAGCAGAATGTATTTTGGGGTGTAATTTTTGGTATGCACATTTATGTGTTAGAAATATCTTGTAACTGGACAACTTTGTGTAAAAAAAAAAAAAAAAAAAAAAAAATTAATTTTCTTTCCACATTTTGTGAAAACTTGAGTAAAAAAATTATATGTTCAAAAGACTCATTATGCCTCATAGAATATACATGTTGACAAAGCTAGTGTGAACATAGCCTAAAACGTTCACACAGACCAAATAATACACACTGGTTGGGATTATTTTTTCCAAAGCAATGTAGCAGTATACATTTTGGCCCAAATTTATGAAGAAAAACTACTTATTTGCTAAATTTTATAACAGAAACGAAGCAAAATGTGTTTTTTTTCAAACTTTTCGGTCTTTATTATTAGCTCAAAAAATAAAAAAACCCCCCAGTGCTAATGAAATACAACCAAAATAAAGCTCTATTTGTGTGAAAAAGGGACAAACATTTCATTTGGGTATAGTGTTGCATGACTAAGTAATTATTATTACTTAGTCATGCACTCGTTTGGCACCCGGAAATCTACAGCAGTTTGCCGGCTGCCAAACGGCTATTGGCCGGGCAGCTATTGGTTAATCAACTGTAGTATATGGCTGCAACATAACAAAATTGAAAAAAAGTGAAGGGGGTCTAAATACTTTGAATGCACTGTATACTGTATATACACATTACAAATACCTTTTTTTTCCCTTTTTAAAAGCGATCACATACCCTCTGTTCTCAGCTGCATAAGGAGCTCAGAGAGATAGAGGAGGAGAAACTGGGCTTCCCACTGAATGTCTGTGCAGGGGAGGGGGGGCATTTCAGGACAAGTATAATCATCAGAGGAGAGCAGACTCCCAGCACAGCCAGAACACTGACTACAATGTGCTCTCATGCCTAGTGTGGTCAGATTTTGTTAGGAAAGCAGAGGGACTGGCAGAAACACCAGGGATTTCACACAAAGAAAACAATACAAGGAGAACATAATACTTTTCATACAAGTACATGGTACAGCAGACACATATCAGGAATATGAAATGTTTGGTTTACATATACATTAGGTTATGCTATGTGAGTGAGAACATGTAATAAATTCAAATTATGTCTTAACACAAATTGGCTGCAGAAGTAGAAATAAATGTTAAAATGGTAGTAAATTCTCATTTCTATTTTTACTTTATAATAAAGCGTACCTGTAGGTAAAATGAACATCTCCTAAACATGCACCATTTAGGAGATATTCTACAGAGCAGCACCCAGTGCCATAACCGGCGCATGTGCTCTGAAGGAACGGCATACCCATGCCATTCCGTCAGTGCTGTGTGCCGTGGCCGAAACTCCTGTGCGCATTCGCAGGTATTGTGATGTCATTGGCAGCTCATCCATTCAAGCAGCTGTAGCCCAGGAACCCGAAAAGAAGATCGAGTGAAGATGGAAGCCCTGTCAGAGGTAACAATACGTCGCTGGAGGGCTTTGTTTTAGGTAAGTTTCACATAATAAATGCAATGCATACTAGCACATTATGATATTACATTGCAGGGGGAAACTTTTTTAATCACGTTTACTACCGCTTTAAGGTATCTTCTGCTCATACATTATCTTTATAAGGCTCCATGCACACTGGGCATTTTAGTGACTCTGGTAACGTTACCTGTGTAAAGTCACATTAAAAACGTGCGTTTCTCAGCGGTTTTTAGCATTTTTGCATTAGCATTTAGCGGCGTTTTGCTTAGTTTTTTCGCATTTGTGTTTTACCACGTTTTTCAGTGTTATAGCATTTTTACAGCTAAAAAACTCCTCTAGAAACTCACTAGTTCTGGGGTTTTTTTCCAATCAAAAATGCCCCTGCCAAAAAACGTTGATTACAATCTACAGGTGAAACTCGAAAAATTAGAATATCGTGCAAAAGTTCATTTATTTCAGTAATGCAACTTAAAAAGTGAAACTAATATATGAGATAGACTCATTACATGCAAAGCAAGATAGTTCAAGCCGTGCTTTGTCATAAATGTGATGATTATGGTTTACAGCTCATGAAAACCCCAAATCCACAATCTCAGAAAATTAGAATATTGTGAAAAGGTGCAATATTCTAGGCTCAAAGTGTCCCACTCTAATCAGCTAATTAAGCCATAACACCTGCAAAGGGTTCCTGAGCCTTTAAATGGTCTCTCAGTCTGGTTCAGTAGGAATCACAATCATGGGAAAGACTGCTGACCTTACAGTTGTGCAGAAAACCATCATTGACACCCTCCATAAGGAGGGAAAGCCTCAAAAGGTAATTGCAAAAGAAGTTGGATGTTCCCAAAGTGCTGCATCAAAGCACATTAATAGAAAGTTATGTGGAAGGGAAAAGTGTGGAAGAAAAAGGTGCACAAGCAGCAGGGATGACCGCAGCCTGAAGAGGATTGTCAGGAAAAGGCCATTCAAAAGTGTTGGACATAGACGGATCCTGGACATGGGCTTCAAATGTCGTATTCCTCTTGTCAAGCTGCTCCTGAACAACAAACAACGCCAGAAGCGTCTTACCTGGGCTAAAGAAAAACAGACCTGGTCTGTTGCTCAGTGGTCCAAAGTCCTCTTTTCTGATGAGAGCAACTTTTACATCTCATTTGGAAACCAAGGACCCAGAGTATGGAGGAAGAATGGAGAGGCACACACTGCAAGATACTTGAAGTCCAGTGCGAAGTTTCCACAGTCTGTGTTGATTTGGGGAGCCATGTCATCTGCTGGTGTTGGTCCACTGTGCTTCATTAAGTCCAGTGTCAACGCAGCCGTCTACCAGGAGATTGGAGCACTTCATGCTTCCTTCCACAGACGAGCTTTTTGGGGATGCTGACTTCATTTTCCAGCAGGACTTGGCACCTGCCCACACTGCCAAAAGCACCAAAACCTGGTTCAATGACCGTGGGATTACTGTGCTTAATTGGCCAGCAAACTCGCCTGACCTGAACCCCATAGAAAATCTATGGGGCATTTCCAAGGGAAAGATGAGAGACATGAGACTGAACAATGCAGAAGAGCTGAAGGCCGCTATTGAAGCATCCTGGTCTTCCATAACACCTCAGCAGTGCCACAGGCTGATAGCTTCCATGCCACGCCACATTGAGGCAGTAATTGCTGCAAAAGGGGCCCAAACCAAGTACTGAGTACATGTACATGCTTACACTTTTCAGAGGTCTGATATTGTTCTATGTACAATCCTTGATTTATTGATTGCATGTAATATTCTAATTTTCTGAGATTGTGGATTTGGGGTTTTCATGAGCTGTAAGCCATAATCATCACAATTATGACAAATCACGGCTTGAACTATCTTGCTTTGCATGTAATGAATCTATCTCATATATTAGTTTCACCTTTTAAGTTGCATTACTGAAATAAATGAACTTTTGCACGATATTCTAATTTTTGGAGTTTCACCTGTATGTGTGCATGGACACATAGGATAACATGCTGGGGAGTTTAGTGGCTGTAGAAATTAATGCCAAACGCCTAAAACAGCAGTTGTAAAAACGTCCAGTGTGCATGAGGACATATAGGGGTCTGGGAAAGGAATAGCTGAAAAAGTTGATTTTCCCGCTCTTCACCAGCAGCTTTCAACACTCTGCTAGCAGTTCAGTTCTAGGTGTACACTACACACACAGTATGTTTACTGTAGGTACAATATTCCACCAACAGAAACACACTTGTAGAGGGAGCTTGACAATAGGAACTGTGACTGTGTGCTGTACTGGGCAACCCTGCGTCAGCATCTGTGTTGGCTATGCAGAAATCCAGCCATGCTTATGCAACAAAAAAGATATGTATTAAACATTTTTATTCTTTTTTTTTTTCTTAAATAGTTGAAGAAGTATCGCCAAGAGTACGAAAAAGAATCATCCCTTTTGGAAGAGGCTTCTTCAGACTGCGTTTTAGAACTGTACAGTATTGCTGATGATGTGGACAAGTTCCATAGGAATGCTGTCATCGCCAATGTTGCAGGAAGTGCAGTTGGGATTGCCGGTGGTATCACCACACTTGTAGGCATAGCTCTGGCTCCAGTGACACTTGGCGCATCTCTGGTTGTAAGCGCTATTGGAATTGCTGCCGCTACAGCTGGAGGAGTCACTGGAGTATCTGCTTCCATAGCTGATTCTATAAATACCAAAAAGAAATGTGAGACAGTAACTGAGAAGGTAAAGGAAATTGACAACATGATAAATGCAGTACAAAAAACTGCTACAAATATCAATGCCACAGTTAAAGCGATCAAGACTGCACCTTTAGCAGACCCCGTCAGAATGGGGGGTAAAGGAGTGTTTGTTGCAGTGGAAGTAGGCAGATTGCTTCAGCTGGGGAGGATAGCAGCAGCTACAGCTAAAGGGGCTAAGTTAGCAGCACAGGGCGCTCGAGTAATTAATGCCATTTCTGGAGTATTTGCTGCATTATTTATATTCATTGATACAGCTTTCGTTGTAAGTGGAGCAGTAGAGCTTCATGAAGGTGCCAAGACAGAGACAGCGGGCCAGATAAGGGAGATTGCTTTTCATTTGCTGGAAACAAGACATGGCATGCAAGCAAATAATAAAAACCTGCTTGCTGAAATTACGGGACTCATCTCACAAGTTGGTTATGAATAGTATGCATACCTGTATATACAGTATGTACACTGCTCAAAAAAAATGAAAGGAACACTTTTTAATCAGAGTATAGCATCAAGTCAATTAAACTCCTGGGATATTGATCTGGTCAGTTAAGTAGCAGAGGGGGTTGTTAATCAGTATCAGCTGCTTTGGTGTTAATGAATTTATCAACAGGTGCACTAGATGGGCAACAATGAGACGACCCCCAAAACATGAACGGTTTTACAGGCGGAAGCCAAGGACATTTTTTTCACTACTCAACTTTTCTGACTGGTTTTCACTAGTTTTGCATTTGGCTAGGGTCAGTGTCACTACTGGTAGCATGAGGTGATACCTGGACCCTACAGTGGTTGCACACGCAATCCAGCTCCTCCAGGATGCATGCCAATATGTGCCATTGCCAGAAGGTTTGCTGTGTTTCCCAGTACAGTCTCAAGAGCATGGAGGAGATTCCAGGAGACAGGCAGTTACTCTAGGAGAGCTGTACAGAGCTGTAGAAGGTCCTTAGCCCATCAGCAGGACCGGTATCTGCTTCTTTGTGCAAGGAGGAACAGGATGAGCACTGCCAGAGCCCTACAAAATGACCTCCAGCAGGCACTGGTGTGAATGTCTCTGTCCAAACAATCAGAAACAGACTTCATGAGGGTGACCTGAGGGCCCAGCGTCCTCTATGCTCACTGCCCGGAACCTTAGAGCTTGATCGGCATTTCCCATTGAACACCAAACTGGCAGGTCTGCCACTGGCACCCTGTGCTTTTCACAGAGTAAAACAGGTTCACCTGGAGCACATGTGACAGACGTGAAAGGGTCTGGAGAAGCCGTGGAGAACATTATGCTGCTTGTAACATCATTCAGCATGACCATTTTGTTGGTGGGTCAGTGATGGTCTGGGGAGGCACATCCATGGAGGGATGCACAGACCTCTACAGGCTAGACAATGGCACCCTGACTGCCATTAGGTATTGGGATGAAATCCTTGAACCTATTCCTCCTGGTGCATGCCAATGCCCGGCCTCATGTGGAGACAGTATGCAGGCAGTTCCTGAATGATGAAGGAATTGATACCAATGAATGGTCCCTACTATTGCCTGACCTAAATCCAATAGAACACCTCTGGGAGATCATGTTTCGGTCCATCCGACGCCACCAGGTTGCACCTCAGACTGTCCAGGAGCTCAGTGATGCCCTGGTCCAGATCTGGGAGGAAATACCCCATAACATCATCCATCATCTCATTAGAAGCATGACGCATTGTTGTCAAGCATGTATACAAGCACATAGGGGCCATATAAACTACTGAGTACCATTTTGAGTTGCTGCAATGAAATTTCAACATAATGGACTAGCCTGCTGAATCATTTTTTCACTTTGATTTTCAGGCTGTCTTTGAATTCAGTCCTCTGTAGGTTGATAACTTTCATTTCCATCAAACGATGGGGCATCCTTACGTTCCTAACATATTACCCAGCCCATATCAGTATAGATATCCAGCATGAGATTTTTTCCCCATTGAGATCTGATGTGTTCTTAAAGTGTTCCTTTAATTTTTTTGGCAGTGTATATATGATATACAGTATGTATATTTATCAGCCATTCCTAACCAGTAGATTGCAAACCATGATGTTGCTTACAGAATTTGATTATCATCAGTCTGTTGAATGTCTGCTTAAAGCATATCATATATTCATATTCCACATTGTATTTCAATTATTTCTAGCCTACTCCTATTGCTCTGAACAATCTTTAAGTTTGCAAACTTACCTTGTGAAGATCCCCTCATTTTATTTCCTTGAATCCTGTGTCATGTAATCACTGTGTCCTGTTATGCACAGGTGTGTCATATATTTCGGAGAGCCTGCCTTTTGGACTACAGAGGTGCTAAGGGGAGGAGTTTCAGGAGGCAGAGTCAGTACAGGGATCACTGCTTGCAGTACCATGGGGCATGTAGTCCTTAGAAGTTGAAAGTAAACAGCAGAGACAAGGGTGCATGCAGAAAATCCAGGAAGTTGTGGAAAGAGATGATGAACAGACAGGCAGAGCTCACAACATGAAAGGAGATATTTCAAGTAAGCTTATGTTGGATTATCAAATATAACTATTGTTTATATTGTCACTATGTTGCTGATGTTATAAAATAAAAGTGTATCTGTGACTGTAGATTTCTTTTAAGATTACACTTTTTGCAATCATACTAATGTTATTGAAGCTTTTCCAGTAGCGTTTTCACAGAATCACTTGTCTTGAAGACCAATTTCTTTTGAATGAACTCATACACAGAAAATTTGTATTTTATCCTGTTATGAGAAGAAATTCTATCCACAAAAGATGAATTGTGGAATGATAGTTAGCTATTAATACCTATTGGTTCAAAGCGTTTCACGGCTCAACAATGAATAAATATGTCTCTCTTTTAATTATTTCTGGAAATTTTGCAAATTGTTTTTGTCGCATTGTTAAACAGCAATTCTACCCAAAGAAGGTTTCCAATTTTTGAATGGAGTGGGCTTATTGGGAATCCAGCAAGGAATTCTCTCCGCACACCTGTCCTGAGGCTAATATAATGGTTTCCAATGCTGACCTCCTCTTCTGAAAATGTTAGCTGCTTGGTAATATATTGGCTTCCGTACTTCACTGATCTGAACCAAGCATGCAGATCCAGAGTTCTGATATTACGTAGTACATACCTGTTTCTGGGTCAACTACTTACAAAATCTAAAGCCATACTTGGCCATGCAACTAGCATTTTCTGAAGGAGGTCAGTAGAGGTATATTTCTCTCTGGACATGTTTTCTTTACTCCATACTAATCTAATTCATGTAAGTTTTCTGATAGTTATTAACAGAGTTCATAAATACATGTTTTTTTTTTTTATATCTGTAATAGGCACAATGGAGTGAGTTACCAAAGGAGTAGGGAATGGTTACTAGCCTAGTGATAAAGCTGGTTTGTCTTCAGTCATCCAATCAATCAAGCAAAACATCCTGTTTTTTTTTCATTCCTTTGCGCATGAATGAACATTTAAAGTGAACACCGCTCCACCTTCTTCACTAAACCAAGCAAACAACTTTGTTTGGTGATCACTCATGTTTGCTGTTTATATATGATAATATCAGAAGCTCCACTGCATTTCATTGTTACAATTTCTTTAGTAGTTTCATAAGGTCTGACAGTCTGCTAAATTGCCCCTCAAGCTATTGTCAGATCCAGGGGCTCCTTTTTAGAAAAAAGATGAATCCAATATTGGTGTTTCTCCTTCTGAAAGGACACATACTACCCACCTCCAGCTTTGCAAATAAGCAGTAGGAAAACATTTGTAAATGCTGATCCACACATGTGCAGTGCAGATTGAAGCTCAGGTTTCACATCTAATTGACACAGTTGCTGTTCACCGGTACACATAATAGTTACATCAGGTTCAAAACAGGATTAGGTCAGGGTTTTATCCTGTTCACATGTGCGGTTTAGAAAAGGTTCCTATAGAAGTCAATAGCCTGTAATCTGCACCTGAACTGGACTGCTCAGAAATCATACATGACTCTTTTTCAAACCGTGCTGAATCCGCATGGAATCCACACCGGCAGTGCACTGGACATATGTGAACAGGCACCATAGGAAGAAGTGTTATGTCACATGTCACATGTCACGTGGACTCGATGCGGTTCACACCGCATCCAATCCGCATATATGTTAACGGGCACTTAACAGTGTCCAGTCTCTTGATTGAACATGACACAGAAATCACAAATGTTTAAGTGCCGTTAATATATATGCACATTGGATGTGGTTTGAACCACATCCAATCTGCATGATATGTAAAATAATATTGCTTCCTATGAGGCCTGTTCACATATGTCTGGTACACTGCCGATGCGGATTCAGTTCTGTTTAAAAAATGTAATATTGTACATGTACAATATTTGAACATGTACAATTTCTGAGCAGTATGGTCTGGTTCAGGTGCAGATTCCAGGCTATTGACTTTTATGGGAACCATTTCTAAATCTGACATCTGCGAACAGGATAATCCTGAGAGCTATTCCTGTCCTGAACCTGATGTAAACCTGACGTGTACCGGTGAACAGCTACTGTGCCAATTAGCTGTGAAACCTGAGCTCCGCACATGTGTGAATCAACACTAAAGGTTGTTTTTTTTTTTTTTTTTGCTGATTATTTGAATTATTTGATACTCATTGGAGTTGTGTTACTGAAGACGTATAGGCTGTTTTCTTAGCAAACTAAATTTTCACTTTGCAAGAAATTTTCAATTAGCTTAGTGAATGGGGTGAAGCCCTGCAGATGTCAATCATCCAGTCATGTGCAAAGAAATATTTACTTTTTCTTTCCCACAGTCGGGCATATTTGCCGCGAGGCAAACTAGGCATTTGCCTAGGGCGGCACTTTTCAAGGAACACTTCCGTGGGAAAGGGACAGGGGCAGGACCGCCATGGCTGAGGGACTGGCTGCAGAGGAGAGCGGAGTGGTGGGCTGATCCCCAGTGTGCGCTCAGTGCGCGTGAGGGGCGGGGCCCGCTGTCAGTCTGCCGGGATCTGCAGGAAGGCCAGAAGGTGCCAGCGAAGGAGGAAGCAGAAGAGGATGAGTTCAGGGGGGCGGAGCTGACCCGCTCCTTTGCAGCCGCCGCCGGAGATCGTGGGGGAGAAGGGACACAGGCACCTGTCCTGGAATGAGCCTGACACCATCTGGAGGAGCCGCTGCTGGACAGGTAAGTGCTTGGAGGACTGGTGCTCCCTCGGTCCTGTCTCACTGTCCCCTGATACACTGCCCCCCACCTGTTCTACTTCCCTCCCCCATCCCATTGCCCCCCATCCATCACACTGCCCCCTGCCTCCACATGTCACCCTGCCCCACACCTGTTACACTTCCCAGTCCTGTCCCCCACATTGTCCCACTACCACCCATCTGTCCCCACTACCACCCATCTTCGCGACTTCCCCCCACCTGTCCCTCTGTGCTTCTCCTGTCCATCTGCCCCTCACCTGTCCCTCTGCGTTCCTCCTGTCCAGCTGCTCCCCTGATCCTGTCCCATTCCCCCTGTCACGCTGCCCCCCATCTATCCCTCTGCGCTCCTCCTGTCCCACTGCCCCTCACCTATACTTCTGCGCTCCTCCTGTCCATCTGCCCCTCACCTGTCCCTGTGCGCTCGTCCTGTCCAGCTGCCCCAATCCTGTCCCATGCCCCCTGTCACGCTGCCCCCCACCTATCCCTCTGCGCTCCTCCTGTCCCACTGCCCCTCACCTATCCTTCTGTGCTCCTCCTGTCCCTCTGTGTTCCTTCTCCTGTCCCACTGCCCCTCACCTGTCCCACTGCTCTCCTCCTGTCCCACTGCCCCTTACCTGTCCCACTTGGCTCCCCCTGTCCCACTGCCCCTCACCTGTCCCACTGGGCTGTTCCTGTTCCACTGCCCTGATCCTGTCCCATGCCCTCCCCCCCATCACACTGTTCCCCGTCTGTCCCTCTGCTCTCCTCCTGTCCCACTGCCCCTCACCTGTCCCACTGCGCTCCTCCTGTCCCACTGCCCCTCACCTGTCCCACTGCCCCTCATCTATCCTTCTGAGCTCCTCCTGTCCCTCTGTGCTCCTTATCCTGTCCCACTGCCCCTCACCTGTCCCACTGCGATCCTCCTGTCCCACTGCCCTTCACTTGTCCCTTTGCGCTCCTCCTGTCTCGCTGCCCCGATCCTGTCCCATGCCCCCTGTCACGCTGCCCTCTACCTGTCCCTCTGCGCTCCTCCAGTCCCACTGCCCCTCACTTATCCCACTGCGCTCCTCCTGTCCCACTGCCCCTCACTTGTCCCAGGGGCAAATTTGCCACGAGGCAAACAAGGCATTTACCTAGGGCGGCACTTTTCAGGGGGGCGGCACGGCGATGTAAGTATAATTGGTGTCAGTGGGAGTAATAGTGCCCCATCATTAGTGTCAGTGTGGGAGGAATAGTGCCACCTCATTGGTGTCACTGACACCAATGAGGGGGCACTTTTCTTCCCACTGACACCAATGATGGGGCACTATGCCTCCGGGCCTCCCACTGACACCAATGATGGGGCACTATTCCTCCCACTGACACCAATGATGGGGAACTATTCCTCCCCCTGACACCAAAGATGGGGCACTAATCCTCCCACTGACACCAAAGATGGGGCACTAATCCTCCCACTGACACCAAAGATGGGGCACTAATCCTCCCACTGACACCAATGATGGGGCACGATTCCTCCCACTGAACCCAATGATGGGGCACTTCCTCCCACTGATAGCAATGATGGGGCACTATTCCTCCCCCTGACACCAATGATGGGGCACGATTCCTCCCACTGACACCAATGATGGGGCACGATTCCTCCCACTGATACCAATGATGGAGCACTATTCCTCACACACTGACACTAATGATGGGGCACCATCATTGGTGTCAGTGGGAGGAATAGTACCCCATCACTGATGTCAGTGGCAGGAATCATGCCCCATCATTGGTGTCAGTGTGAGGAATAGCGCCCCATCATTGGTGTCCGTGGGATGAATAGTGCCCCATCATTGGTGTCCGGGGGAGGAATAGTGCCCCATCATTGGTGTCAGAGGGAGGAATAGTGCCCCATCATTGGTGTCAGTGGCAGGAATCATGCCCCATCATTGGTGTCAGTGGGAGGAATAGTGCCCCATCATTGGTGTCCGTGGGATGAATAGTGCCCCATCATTGGTGTCCGGGGGAGGAATAGTGCCCCATCACTGGTGTCAGTGGGAGGAATAGTGTCCCATCATTGGTTTCAGTGGGCGGAGCTCTAATAGGAAGAGGTGGAGCCTAAAGATGAAAGGGTGGGACAAATTTAGATGCCGGGGGGGGGAGGAGTTGCCCGATTTTAGTTTTGCCTAGGGCAGCACAAAACCAAAATACACCACTGCCCACAGTAGGATATTATTTGCAAAGTGCATTACACTGCATTCAGTAAGCTGAGTGAAAACTCTTTGGCAAAGTGATAATTCATTTTGCAAAGTAAACATCCTTTCTGCTTTAGCAATTCAACCCCAGTATGCCCATTTAGGGGACTCAACTTTGAACTAAGGTACACTGGGGAAATTCTGGCATTTGGCCAATGATGTTACAAGGGATTCCTGGCAGTGAACTTAAATGACCACAGCCAGAAATTTGTCATTCAGTAGCGGGAGTGCTGCGTATACAGACTGACTTGGATTACCTGGTTGGATGACTTTATTGATGGAACATTACTAGATACCATGACTCACACTGGATTTATTCTGGGATCATTAAAAGGTTTATTTTAAAAGATGTTAGGTATGTGTTTACCCGCAATGATACAAAGCCCAAGGTGGCACTCTGTATGAGAACCACGTCTCAAAGTGTTTGAGCAGACTTCATTTACAGTCCTTACTCATTGGCCAAGCCCCTTGTGCTTTATTTTTTTTAAAGGATTTTTAATTTTGTGGTATTTTTTTTTTTTACTTTTAACCCTTTGTTAGAATGAGTGACAGATACTAATATACTCCTGTACACAGATGGCAGATGCACAGAGTGTAGATATAATAGGGCACAGAGGGCAGATATAATAGGGGCAACCCCTATTATAAGTGGGGCTTCCATATTCAACATAAGTCCCCCATTTCACTATTATCCCACTTTTTTTTGTAGGAGCACGCAGAGTTGGAGAAAACACCCTTCTCCCTCTACATTGGGGCAAGGGTACTTTGAAAGTGGGTCAGGTCTGATAGTAGTTGTAGTGTTTTATGGAGGTGACTGGAAAGTCTAGATTGTATTTATACTAAAGAGATAGGGGTGAATGTGTGGTGCTATAATGCAAATGAGTTACCATACAGCAATGTGGGCACCGTACTGTACACAAATGGGAAGCTGGACAAACTGTTCAGCAACAAGTATACTGTATGCTGCACATCCAAACTTGATTAAGGCCCTAGCAACATTGAAAAAATATTTATATATACTGTATATATAGTATTTATATACACAGAGAGAGTATATGTGTAATTTTTTTAACCCTAGAAGATATTCAACGAAAAAAAGGACCCCAATATATTACAAAAGAAACAAAAAAATATCATACTTGTTGCTGTGACAGATGTCCTATAAAGGACTTTTGAGAGGATGAAGTGCCAAAAGATATATGGCCCACCACTGCAATCCATAATATAACATAGTATCTTTCCCTACATTCTTCCCAGCAGCTCCAACACACTCTGGCAATATGGCTGCTCTGAGACCTCCCTTTTTATACAGGGGCTGGGTTATCCGTTTCTACAGATTATTGGCTTTTGTGACATAGGTGATTGGGGGCAAAGGATATACATTGCACTATTGTGGAAAAATGGAAAACATTGGAAAAAGTTTGACATTTGCAATACTAACAAAACCAAGGTATTTGCCTCAAAACCAAGGTTGCAGTGAATCTGAATTCCATTCCTTAAAGTGTTACTAAACCCACAACAGTAAAATCAGTAGTATTTGCATTAAAGCATGCTTGTTATACTCACTGTGGAACCTAAGGGGTTAATCCTCTGCATTGTGTAAAAAGGCCTTTTGATCCTTATTGCTCTGTTCCTCCCCTTGTTTAAGCTACCACCTCTTATTCCCTGATAAGACAGACTGAACCATAGGTATTTTGCACATGCTCAGTTTGGTGTGTATTGCTAGAGAAGTTTTTTTTTTTTTCTTGGGACAGTGCATGTGATCAGCACAGGGCCAATCAGCACTGTCCAGACAAAGGTCAGCGGTTTAGCATCCTCCTAGAGCAGAAAGAAAACTCTTCCTACAAGCTGTAGCTAGTGCTTTGCTGAACACTGATAGAAGCCACAACACTGCTCTAACTTCTGATGAGAAAGGGTATTTATCAGTTTTTATTTACTAAAGTAATTGCATTTCCATGTTCTGTGTACTGTGGGAGACCAGATATAATGAATGCAGGGTCCTGGGTTTAGGAACACTTTAAAAGGATTTAAGCTAAATATTGTTACTGCAACACAGAATAATGTGTGTTACTTGCATTAGTGCTTTGTGGTGCATTATGTGTGTTTTGCATAGTGCTGTTAAAATGTTGTATGCATGATTTTTGGTGCATTAGGCATCACATCCAAATTGATGGGCTGCCTTGATGTTGCAGATGTTAAATCGTGTGCTTTTAACACTACAGTGGACTGGGCTAGTGTGAAAGGGCCCTTAGTACATCACTCAGGCCTCTTCATATGCTAAGAAACCTCTCTCTGCTATGGAACTGGGATATTTCACAATATATTGACAGAATATAATCCGTAATGCTTTGGACATTCATCTAACTGACCCTTTCCTGGACAACACTCTGGCCTTTGAGATCCTTACAACTCGGCATACTTCAACGGTATGGCCTCGGGCCTCCACACACGTATCTTTTATCAGCTGATATCAGTACAGTATGTATGGACAACCCCTAATCCATGTGTGCTGCTGCCTTCTAACCGGCACATGTGCAGTGATGCTGAAATATCCAATACATGCACAACAGCATTTAAGCAAGGCACAGGGAGCCAAGTGCCAGACATGACCATCACAAATAGGCTTCCTCTCTCTCTCAAAGCTGCCAAAGACACAGCAAAACTATTGTGTGCATACAAAAAAAGACAATTTACAGACAAAGAGAAACAACAGTTGTAAAGGGTATTCAACATTTTTTAAACAAATATTTTTGGAACAAAAAAAATGTCAGAATATTACTCTGCATCCTGCTTTTCACCGACACATATTTTTCAAGCCAATAACAATTGAAGATATACTCTCTAGGGAGAAAAAACATTCCAACTTTGTTCCAAAATACTCTGTCAACATTTGCGCATTCTGTTCGGAAACTTGTCACCACCATTGGCAGACCCACCCTTATCTCACCTAAGCAAGGCAATGCTAGACAAAAAGCTAGAGACTTTTCTCAGCAGCTGGTTCTGCACTCTGCACATTTTCTACACTTTGCAATAGCTGATCTGCATTTCCAATTTGTATCTCTACCATTTAACTACAGAACATTTAAAAAAAAAATAGGACTTAGTGGTACTCTATACAGTCATTATATACCTCTGTGTACAAGCAGGGTTCTTTTTCTCGGAAAATAGGTGCAGGAACTTCTGAATCACGTCTTGTCTCTGCCCCCCTACCCACCTCTGAGCACAGTACCTTGGTTCCACCCTACCCACCTACCAGTACCACTGCTTATAGAGAATGCACAGCCAAGTGTTATTTTGTGATGCAAAGTAATTTTTATAGAATTTGTTAGTGATAACAAGAAAAGCATTAAAATAGATCCCCCGCAGCCAGCAGAAACAGACCCCCCCAGTAACAATAGATTCCCCCAGGTACAATGGACCCTGACAACAAAAAAATCACCCTAGCAAAAATAGACCCCCATCAGCAAACAACAGATTTCCCAGAAGCCAGCAACATTAGACCCCTTCCTCAACAGTAGACCTCTTCCAGACACAATATATCCCCCACCAGCATCAATAGACCTCCCCAGCAACTATAGACCACTATGAAAAAATAGAATCCCTCCAGTGACATTAGATCCCGAGCAGCCTGCATCAGTAGACCCTCCAGCACACCCCAGTATCCCTTGCCATTAAATACATTCAGCGCCGGAACTGCGTTCCCCCACGTTCCCACTGAAAAAAGCCCTGTGTGCAAGTACTGAGACACATACATAATTATTGTTTAATAGGTTATTATTACAAAACTGTATTCTGTATGGGGACTTGGAAGACCACAGGGGACCAGGTCGGGGCACACTTTGCCAACTGCCACATCTGGGCAGAAAAATAAACAGGGATGTTACAAGTTTATAATCAATTACAGTAGCAGCATGCATATTATTCCGTATAGAAGTCTTTCTACTCACAAGCGGGTAGTGAGATGGACTTCATCTTCACTGCTTGCAATGTTTATGAGTATTGGAGGGTTTTCTCAGCGAAGCACAACTTCTTGCCTGCATGCCTGAGCTAAGGGCAGATTGATTCTAGGAAGTAAATTCTCCATGGATCCTCTGCACTTACTTAAGATGATTGCATCTAGAAATGCTAGGGGGGTGTTTTTCAAAGTGAATTCTGAGCAAAATAAAGCAAGGACACATGGATGGATAGGGAGTTTGTTATGAATATAGATTTAATTAAATGGCATTGTTTTATTTGTGCTGCTCAAATGCAGTGTAGTTCCGCTTTATTAAATGTCTGTTTAGCCGTGTTTGCATAACGCGTTTATGCGTGTTTGTGTTTAGAAGCGTTTTTTAAAGATAAGCACAGGAGAACCTCCCAAATGCCCAGAATGCACGGAAAAGTGGTAAATTATTAACTATTTCAGACTGTTTCAGAGAAATACAGAGAGTAGAATCAGAGACAGCAGTATGTGTTGAGATTAGCTTAGTGAGTTGCTCATTAACATTTCTTTTGTTTCCAAGGGTGGGACAGGTGTCTGGTGGATTGAGTCATTAAGGTCACCTGGCAGGGGGTCTTCATGAGGAATTTGAGGTGTGAATGGTCATTAACATATCTTTTGTTTCCAAGGGTGGGAGAGGTCTGAGGTGTGAATTGGTCTTTACAATGTGTGACAAGCTTGGTGGGAACATCCTGTGTTCAGTGTTTTGTCCATTTGAGTACCTTGAAAACACATTGCATGCATTTTTTATGATGAAAAAAGGCTCTGGATAGCATCGGGAACTGGAAGAGTTAACAAAAAATTTTCAACCGCAAACGCTTATAAACGCGATATGCTTCATTTAGCCACGTTTACAAGCGTTTTGCATTTGAATCGCTGATAAAATCGACTGCTGAATGCAAGTTTTCTGCGTTTAAAAAAAATGACTGTAAACTTAAATGCCTGTAAACGACTGTAAATGAAGATGTGTACATTGACACATAGAACACCATTAGGGAGAGTTCAGGGGCTGCTGAAAAAAACGCTGAACAGCTCCTAAACGTGAGTTTATCAGCTGCACTGTACATGAGCCCTTAGAATAGTTGTTCATATTTTACAATGTGGTGCCCTTTTAAAATCATGGACAGTCTAGAGGCACCCCATTTTACAATGGGGTGCCTTGGGGGTGTCCATAATTTTAACGGGTGCCTCGGGGGTGTCCATAATTTTAAAGGGTGCCTTGACTGAAAAAAGGTTGAGAAACACTGGCCTAAGGAGCTATCTGTAGTAATGCATATTATGGACCACTAGGGGGCCTTCCAGCTCCTCAACAAGTCACATCCAGGTTCCTAAAGAGATCAAGTAGACATAGCATACGCTAAAAATATATTCATGTAGTAATCCAATTATCCACCAATTATTTTATATTCACATATTGCACTCTTGGTTACTCCTAAGCTTACTTATAAAACGATAAGGACCTCCTGCGCTACTCAAAATGGACTAATGACAATTTTGGGGAGGGGACTGCTAACACCCAACCATATACCAAATGGGTATTGTGCAATATGTAAAATAAATGGTGCAGCGCTACCCCAAATACTACCCTACTTCCACACTAACGTATCCCAAAAAAATATCAGATGAATAAACGAATAAATGATGTAACATACCAATAGACAATACATGTGTAAAATAGAATAGAATGCACATAAAACAGTTTGAATCATCCAAAATGGCTCATATCAAACTTTATAAGTGACTAATGAATGCCACCAGTGCTATTCAGTGAATACAAGAAACCAATCACTCACAGATCATAAAGTGAACTGATCCACTAGGGGATCCATAGTGGGACAAAAAAGGAATTGATAATGTATAGATGAAGAAACACCAGTGAAAGAAAATAAGTCAAAAAGTCCTAATGGGACTCCAATAATTATGAACTATAATAATCAACATAAAAGGTGAATCCCTGAAATATGGGATCAATTATCACACTGATAATAATGGTGACCACAGAGGCTGTAAATTAGCGAAAAAATAGTGAAAAGTAGTGAAAAAAGATCCGTGAATCTCTAAATGTGGGATTAAATATAACACACAATAATGACAAGTGCAGTGATTAAAAGACAAAAAATAATTAATAAAATCAAACATTATTTAGGTGATATCACAACAAAAGTGATATTCAAAGAAACCACTATTAAAGTGTCGCATAAATTTGTCCAGAAAAATAAAGTTCAAAGGTGCGTATAAAATACCAACTAATCCAACAATTCAGAAAGTGCAGGTGATATAGTTACATTTGCATGACAACCAGAAGGAAATACTCCATAAAACGGCTGAATTGCCCCCTTACCTCCTTGAAGCGACCCAAAGGGCCAAAACGCCTGTTAGAAAACAAGAGTGACCTCCACAGTTTGGTCCACCCTTCTCGGATAGTATCGGTCTTCAACAGTGAAATCCCCTTCACTGATAGCATGAGGCCATACCTGGACCTAAGAGGTTGCACAGGCAGTCCAACTCCTCCAGGATGACACATCAATACATGCCATTGCCAGAAGTTTTGCTGTGTCTTCCAACACAGTCTCAAGAGCATGGAGGAGATTCCAGGAGACAGGCAGTTACTCTAGGAGAGCTGGACAGGGTCGTAGAAGGTCATTAACCCATCAGCAGGACCGGTATCTGCTCCTTTCTGCGAGGAGGAACAGGATGAGCACTGCCAGAGCCCTACAAAATGACCTCCAGCAGGCCACTGGTGTGAATGTCTCTAACCAAACAATCAGAAACAGATTTCATGAGGGTGGCCTGAGGACCGATGTTCACTAGTGGGCCCTGTGCTCACTGCTCAGCACCATAGAGCTTGATTGGCATTTGCCATTGAACACCAGAATTGGCAATTCCGTCACTGGTGCCCTGTGCTTTTCACAGAGTAGAGCAGGTTCACCCTCACCACATGTGACAGATGTGAAAGGGTCTGAAAAAGCTATGGAGAACATTATGCTGCCTGTAACATTGTTCAGCATGACTGTTTTGGTGGTGGGTCAGTGAGTGTCTGGAGAGGCATATTCATGGAGGGATGCACAGACCTCTACAGGCTAGACAATGGCACCCTGACTGCCATTAGGTATTGGGATGAAATCCTTGGACCCATTGTCAGAACCTACGCTGGTGCAGTGGGTCCTGGGTTCCTCCTGGTGCGCAACAATGCCCGGCCTCATGTGGTGAGAGTATGCAGGCAGTTCCTGGAGGATGAAGGAATTGATACCACTGAATGGCCCCCATGCTCGCCTGACCTAAATCCAATAAAACACCTCTGGGATATCATGTTTCGGTCCATCCGATGACACCAGGTTGCAGCTCAGATTGTCCAGGAGCTCAGTCATGCCCTGGTCCAGATCTGGGAGGAAATACCCCAGTACACCATCTGTCGTCTCAGTAGGAACATGCCCCGACATAGTCAGGCATGCATACAAGCACGTGGGGGCCATACAAACTACTGAGTACCACTTTGAGTTGCTGCAATGAAATTTCAGCAAAATGGACTAGCCTGCTGCATCATTTTTTCACTTTGATTTTCAGGGGTGTCTTTGAATTCAGTCCTCTGTAGGTTGATAATTTTCATTTCCATCAAATGATGGGGCATCCTTACATTCCTAACACATTACCCAGTCCATATCAGTATAGATATCCAGCATGAGATTTTTCCCCATTGAGATCTGATATGGCCAATAGGGCACCCCCTTTCTGTGAGCTTCAAACTACTTCAGCATCACAGGTTGTAGTTCCTACTCTTTTTGTGCCCCCCCCCGCTACTAAAGTATCCAAGATGACTCTAACTTGCTGATTGTCTATGTAATACATTCATTCTACGTGTGCTATATTGCAGAGACCTTGTATTATATGTTCTTTTGACTGAATGTGTGTGACATATTTGCATGTCTTTGTCAGCATTGATGTTAATTTATGCCAATTTCAATACAACTGAAAACTCTTTTGGATTTAAAAAAAATTGCAAACAGCCATACAACACTGAACAAGGAATCACACAATCTTAGACAAGCAAAACATTTTTTTAAAATTTCCTTTGCACTTGATTAAGTATTCAAAATGAATATAGATCCAGCTTAAAATAAGTGAGCATTCACTTGCAAGTGGATGTTGTCATATATTACAGGGATGAGGAGTAATTATTATTATTATTGTTGTTGAGGCAAGAGTTAGCTAGCCTATATGTAATGTAAAACTCCTCTATCCAAGAAATGATTTTATCCCACAGCAACTTGGGTTTCCAGCGAGGCTTCCATTTATTGGGTCCCAGCACAGAGTCCACAGAATGTTGGCAATCCTGCTCTGATGATACATTAGCAGGCATAGAGGTATTCTACCTGTCCAACATACTGTATTTTCATTCTATAATATACACCTGGGTAGCTTCCTGGCATGCAATAATGAATAATTACTTTTTAGGCCTATGCTTTCATCATGATGTAGTGTCAGCAACAAAAAAATCTTTTCTTGATATACAGTTTCTTACCCCCTTCTAAAAACAGCTGATGGGTTGGTCAAGCACTTTTTATCGTAACATGAAAAGACCCTACTTGCATTTTACTATAAGCAACAACTAAGACTTACAATGATGCTACAGTGTCTACAACCCCTGTTACCCAGGACAATAAACAAGTGAACATCTGGCCAATTAACATTTTTCTCGATACAGTTATACAAGTACCATCTGCCTACTAAGAAGTATTATCATAGGAGTAGTCTGCCAGCTCTATCAATCTTAACTTGCCCTCCAGAGGATTAACCCCCCTTTTTTTGCGGTATGGCGCCGTGTTACTTCAGCTGACAATTGTGTGGTCATCCAACACTGTACATAAATTTAAATTTATGTCATTTTTCCCCCCACAAATAGAGATTTCTTTTGGTGGTATTTGACCACCTTGCCAGTTTTTATTTTTTGCACTATAAACAAAAAATACCGACAATTTTGAAAAAAAACAATATTTTTGACTTTTTGCTATAAAACATGTAAAATAAAAAAACCTAAAAAATCTAATTTCTTCTTAAGTTTAGGCCAAAATTTATTTTGCTACATGTCTTTGCTAAAAAAAAATCCCAATATGTATACATTAATTGGTTTACGTGAAAGTTATAGTGTCAATAAATGGCAGTATATATACTGGAATTTTTATTTATTTTTTTTTTTATACTAGTAATGGCGGTGATCAGCGACTTATAGTGGGACTGCGGCGGGCATTCTGACACTGGGGGGGGAAATGACTAACTGCCACTGACATCCCCAGTGACACCAATACAGTGATCAGTGCTAATAAAAAGCACTGACATTGTACTAAAGACACTGTGCAGGAAAGGGTTAACATCTGGGGTGATCAAAGGGTTAACAGTGTATTGTGTGTGCTGTTTTACTTTGGAGACATGCTGTTTTGTATCTCTCTGCTGTGCAGAGATACAAAGCAGCATGTCCATGCAAACAGGTCTCTCCCCTGTCAGCTTTCCCGGCAATCACCGAGTGCCAGTCGGGAATCGCCGGCCGGGACCCGATGATTGACATCTCCAGCTGCCAATAGTGGTGCGGGTAGGTCGGCGTACGCGCACCCTACCCGGAACTGCAAATCATGTATATATACATGAGGTTGCACAGCCGTGCCGCCCTGTAGCAGTACTTCTGGTATAGGGCGGAGGGCAAGTGGTTGACCTCCCTTTTAATGTGTAAATTGGCTAGTCACTGGCCTACGTGTGTTCATTCAATATCTATCTATCTATTTATCTGTCTGTCTATCTATATATAGCTAGATATTTATTACACACAATATACTACAGTGGACAGTCTCTATCCCTTTAAGAAATCATCCCCACTGGGTGTCCATTTAAGCTGAAATGGAAAAGGTTACTTTAAGGCATTTCACTGATATTGATATTTCAAAGGGGGCATAAACTATTATCTGCAAATTTTCAAGCAAATATACCCACTTAAGTTCTGTAGGGATCTGCTGCCCTCTTCTATTAGCTGCAAATATCAATGTTCTACCTTTGTCCTTCCTTTAGATTGTAAGCTCCATGAGCAGGGCCCTCCTATTCCTTCTGTACTGAACTGTATTGTAATTGTACTGTCTCCCTTATATTGTAAAGCGCTGAGCAAACTGTTGGCGCTATATAAATCCTGTATAATAATAATATATAATTGTGTATTAGAACTTCCTGTCTCTGGGAGGCTGACTTTGAAAACCCCGGAAGAAAGAAGTGGAGAAAGAGAGAGTCTGAAGCCACATGACTTTTTACACACAGAAGATTATTATTATACATTATTATACAGGATTTATATAGCGCCAACGGTTTACTCAGTGCTTTACATTATAGTGGGAGACAATACAGCAACAATACAGTTCAATACAAGAGAGATGTGAGGACCCTGCTCCTTGGAGCTTACAATCTAGGAGGGAGGGGTGAATGGTACAGTAGGTAGTCACTGTGGGGGATGGAGTGGTTGGAAGAGTAGAGGATTTCAGAATTAGCAGAGGGCGGGATAGGCTTCCCTGAAGAGAACGGTTTTCAGTGATTGCCGAAAGGCAAGTAGAGTAGGTGATAGTCTGATAGATTGGGGTAGGGAGTTCCAGAGGATGGGTGACGCCCTGGAGAAGTCTTGGAGATGAGCATGGGAGGAGGAGATAAGGGAGCTAGAGAGTAGGAGGTCCTGCAAGGAGCGGAGTGTACAGTTTGGGTGATATTTAGAGACAAGATCGGTTATGTAAGTTGGGGAAGTGTTGTGGATGGCTTTATATGTCATTGTTAGAGTTTGGATTTTATCCGTTGGGCAACTGGGAGTCAGTGGAGGGATTGGCAGAGAGGTATGCGGATACAGAATGGTTGGTGAGGTGGATGAGTCTGGCAGCAGCGTTCATGATAGACTGGAGGTGGGATAGCCTACGATGAGGCAGACCAATGAAGAGGGAGTTACAGTAGTCGAGGCGTGATATGACAAGGGAGTGAATAAGTTGCTTAGTGGTTTCTGGGTTAGGAACGGTTGTATCTTGGAGATGTTGCGGAGGTGAAGTCTACATGATTTTGTCAGCGATTGGATCTGGGGCTGGAAGGACAGATGGGAGTCTAGGATTACACCTAGTACCCTGGCGTGAGGGGATGGACTGAGGATGGTGTTAGCAATATTTATGGTGAAGTCAGTGGGGGTGGCGCGGGCAGGGGGGAATACTAGGAGCTCAGTTTTGGAAAGGTTGAGTTTGAGGAAGTGGAGTGACATCCATGCCGATATGTTGCTTAGTAGGCTAGCGATGCGGGTGGAAACTGAAGGGGTGAGGTGAGGGGTAGACAGATAGATTTGTGTGTCATCAGCATAGAGATGGTACTTGAAGCCGTGGGAGTTTATCAAGTGACCAAGGGAGGAGGTGTAGATGGAGAAGAGAAGGGGTCCAAGGACAAAACCTTGGGGGACCCCTACAGAGAGAGGAGTAGGTGGCAGCGTTATAGGTAACACTAAAGGAGCGCTGAGATAGATAGGAGGAGAACCAGGAGAGAGCGGAGTCGCTGAGGCCAAAAGAGTGTAATTTTTTTGAGGAGGAGGGGATGGTCAACCGTGTCGAAAGCCATGGAGAGGTCGAGTAGTAGGAGTATTGAATAGTGGCCGTTGGTTTTTGCAGTTAGTAGGTCATTAGAGAGCTTTAGTAGGGCAGTTTCGGTGGAGTATAGGGGGGCGAAAGCCAGACTGTAAGGGGTCGAGAAGGTTGTTGTCAGTGAGGTGGGAGCTCAGACGATTGTAGACTAATCGTTCTAGGAGTTTAGAGGTAAATGGCAGCAGGGAGATGGGTCTAAAGTTGTTCAGGTTGGTGAGGTCTAGGGAGGGTTTCTTAAGTATGGGAGTGATGTGCACGTGCTTTAGAGGGGAGGGGAATGCACCTGTAGAGAGGGAGAGATTGAAGATGTGAGTGAGTGAGCATAGGATGGAAGAGGAGGGTGAACAAAGGAGTTGTGAGGGGACAGGGTCCAGGGGGCAGGTGGTGAAGTGGGCTTCTGAGAAGACCTTAAGGGCCTCCTGTTGTATTTCATTCAAGCCAGAAGCAGAGACAATTATATAATTATTCCTATGTTCTAAAAGTTTAACTGTAGCTCCCTATAATGCATGTGTGTGTATCTAAATCCTTGTGACAGACTTATATCTGTCCTATTGTTATTATGTCACATGCACAGTGCCAGAGAGCTAGGTCTGGGCTACTGTACATGGAACTTCCAGGGTCGCAAAGGTCACACTTGCGACCGGGACCTGGCGTTCTACCACAGTGGGGGTTCCCAGCCTGCCTCTGATGACGATACATGTCGAAACATGTTAGGCAGAGCCACGCTCTGAGTGAAGTTCCCCGCACTGAGTCTGCTTTGACCTGCAGTCTGTATTTGGGGCTGGGGCCAGCGGCTTTACTTGGATATGTACTTAGGTTGTACGCCCCTTGAGGGTTAGGGACTGATGTGAATATACTATATATATATATATATATATATACAGTGGGGATCGAAAGTTTGGGCACCCCAGCTAAAAAGTTGTATTAATGTGCATAAAGAAGCCAAGGAAAGATGGAAAAATCTCCAAAAGGCATCAAATTACAGATTAGACATTCTTATAATATGTCAACAAAAGTTAGATTTTATTTCCATCATTTACACTTTCAAAATAACAGAAAACAAAAAAATGGCGTCTACAAAAGTTTGGGCACCCTACAGAATTTATAGCATGCACTGCCCCCTTTGCCAAGCTGAGACCTGCCAGTGTCATGGATTGTTCTCAATCATCGTCTGGGAAGACCAGGTGATGTCAATCTCAAAGTTTTAAATGCCCAGACTCATCTGACCTTGCCCCAACAATCAGCACCATGGGTTCTTCTAAGCAGTTGTCTAAAAAACTGAAACTGAAAATAGTTGATGCTCACAAAGCTGGAGAAGGCTATAAGAAGATAGCAAAGCGTTTTCAGATGTCAATATCCTCTGTTCGGAATGTAATTAAGAAATGGCAGTCATCAGGAACATTGGAAGTTAAAGCAAGATCTGGAAGACCAAGAAAAATATCAGACAGAACAGCTCGCAGGATTGTGAGAAAAACAATTCAAAACCCACGTTTGACTGCACGATCCCTCCAGAAAGATCTGGCAGACACTGGAGTTGTGGTACACTATTCCACTATAAAGAGATACTTGTACAAATATGGTCTTCATGGAAGAGTCATCAGAAGAAAACCTCTTCTACGTCCTCACCACAAAAATCATCGTTTGAACTTTGCAAATGAACATATAGACAAGCCTGATGCATTTTGGAAACAAGTTCTGTGGACTGATGAGGTTAAAATTGAACTTTTTGGCTGGAATGAGCAAAGGTACGTTTGGAGAAGAAGGGGCACAGAATTTAATGAAAAGAACCTCTGTCCAACTGTTAAGCATGGGGTTGGATCAATCGTGCTTTGGGGTTGTGTTACAGCCAGTTGCACAGGGAACATCTCACGAGTAGAAGGAAAAATGGATTCAATAAAATTTCAGCAAATTTTGGATGGTAACTTGATGCCATCTGTGAAAAAGCTGAAGTTAAAGAGAGGATGGCTTCTACAAATGGATAATGATCCTAAACACACCTCAAAATCCACGGGGGATTACATCAAGAGGCATAAACTGAAGGTTTTGCCATGGCCTTCACAATCTCCTGACCTCAACATAATTGAAAATCTATGGCTAGACCTTAAAAGAGCAGTGCGTGACAGACAGCCCAGAAATCTCAAAGAACTGGAAGACTTTTGTAAGGAAGAATGGGCAAAGATACCTCAAACAAGAATTGAAAGACTCTTGGCTGGCTACAAAAAGTGTTTACAAGCTGTGATACTTGCCAAAGGGGGCAGTACAAGATATTAACTCTGCAGGGTGCCCAAACCTTTGCAGACGCCATTTTTTTGTTTTCTGTTATTTTGAAAGTGTAAATGATGGAAATAAAATCTAACTTTTGTTGACATATTATAAGAATGTCTAATCTGTAATTTGATGCCTTTTGGAGATTTTTCCATCTTTCCTTGGCTTCTTTATGCACATTAATACAACTTTTTAGCTGGGGTGCCCAAACTTTCGATCCCCACTGTATATATGTGTGTAAAACGCTGCGTAAATTGACTGCGCTATATAAGTACCTGAAATAAATAAGAAATGTGCATACCTCCTTAGTGTTGGGCATGACACATGGCAATGTGAGTGTACCTATGATGGTTTTTATTAATAAATAATAGATTGTTTTACGCTATGTAGCCTTCTCTTCTATTTTTCTACATTCTGGCAAATGGTCTGGAACTGTGAAAAACTTGCAAGCCCATTAATGAAAAGAGTGGATCTATTAACCCATCTTTGGCTGTTAAAAATTGCATAGTGCTACAGCAAGATTGGAAGTGGATTGCATTGTGTATGATACCTTTTAAAGGAAAGAATTTTTACTTTGTATTTTAAGTTGTGTTGAAACAATTTTATTTCACTATATATAGCTTTTTTTTTTATTTCTGCACATATTGTATCTGATGGTGGACATTAAGGGCTTTGTTTATTCGGATTTAATAATAATTATTATAGATACATTGTTTGTGAACTGAGTTGCACAATATTTTGAAAGTGTATATTTTGTTGATACATTTTAGATTTTATTATTATTTTAACACTTTTTCTTGTTTTAGATGGTTTAACACTTGAGATTTTGAGTGCGGTCATACACATATTTGTTTCTCTACATTCACATATATATCAACAATATGTTCAGCAGCCATGTGGCCTCCATGCAGTAACGTAGGGCTCTGATCAATAAAATTATTATCATATTTAATATTAGAGCTGATCGGGAACATCACCCGTATCACATCCTGATCGGCATGTCAACAGAGAAGGCTATACATTGTCAGGTAACCAGCGTGGAGCTCAGCTGTTTACAACCAATAGTGGCAGCCCTCTCGCACATGTCCCCATCAGTCATAATGTAGCCAGTACTAGGTCCTAATATACTGCTGTCGCTGCCATGGAGACAGAGTGGATGAATAAATGTTGTCAATAGCAGGAACAGAACAGCAAGAGGGCCTGTTTGCAAATGCGACCTTTGCGACTCTAGTAGTTCTACCACTGCGTTAGACCCTTATATGGAGTTCCCTGGTGTGCATCTCTTGTTTTCTGCCACCATGGGGAAGCCCCAAGATGGCAGGAAGGGGGCCCGCTGCAGAACATGTGAAAGGGTCCTGCTCTGGGTCTGTAATAAAGGGCCCTGCAATTGGAGTAAAAGGCCCCAGGATCAGTGGGAAGAGCCCCAGGCTCAGAGGGAATGGGCCTGAGACCGATGGAAAGGGAAAGGGGGTGTCAGGTGGGCCCTTCATGGTTTATTGCACTGGGGCCTGAATGTTCTAGTTATACCTCTGATGTGTGTAGTGGTTGCCTTCCAGTATATTAGTAGGTGAACCTGTTTATTGCAATACAATTTATATGCAGTTCCTGTTATTTTAGTTGATCCTGTCCCTTCTGGTCTGGGATTCTATAGCTAGTTTTAGCTTAGGGGTCAATAACCAGCAAAGGCCAGAGCCAGATTAGGCTTCTGACAGCTAGTTTTGTTAGTTAGAGATCTGGTTGCATAGCATATTAGAAAAGATTAGGGACTAAGATGCAGAGTAGAATTCCAGTGCCACACCCCAGTTTCTACTGGTGAGAAGCTGCATTCCAGGCTGGTTGGACAATGGTTTGAGAATCTCCCCATCACCGTGATCTTGTTTTTAGGTCACTGACACAAAGGAAAAATGCTGCATCATGATCATCCTCAGGGGCCCCTGCAACTGAACTATCATCTGAAGGCATCTTTTTTAATAACTGTATATACCTGAGTATAGGTGCATTTCCACCAAGACTCCTGTTGGGCCCTGTGCTGATAGTACATGTTTGTTCATTGCATGTGTTTACTATTATCAATGTTTTCCTATATAAAGCTTCTACTGTTTTCATGCTGGTGTTCATCTATGATATATACAGTACTTATGGTTAATGTTATAGGTTAGTTGCAGTAGTTCCTCTAGTCCCAATTACTCTGATTACATAGCTAGTTAATTTCCAAGGAAGGGAATCCCCACTGTTCACAGGGAACATGTCCTGGGTGGAGGCACTACCAACTTTATTATCAAACCCACTCTTCCAGTTAGCAAAGGTTCTGGTTCTCTTATTTACCTATAGGCTTAGCACACTATCCTGCTTGGGGAGGGCCATTTCTCATAAGCCACCCTGAAAAGAGGGCTACAAGTCACATAAATTAATATACAGTCAGATATATATTGCACTAACAGCCTCCATTTTCATAGTCTTACCTTCACTTTCCTGTTACAGCAGTAAATAGTCATCTATATGCTGTATGTTAGGATTGTAGTGGTCAGGGTCTAATCCTGTGTGTGGCAAAGGGAACAAGTGTGTTCAGGAAGGATGAAAATGAGCTATTGTGGTCATGAGTGGCCAGGTTAGGTCAGGACAGGGGTGAGATTTTGTCATAGAGGTAGTCTGTTGCAGAATAGGTAAAGAAGGGTTTAAGTGGCAAGGGTTATTTGGTAACTGTTTGATGGTTGCAGGGATAAGAGGCTGAAGACAGGAAGAGTGTGAAACTGATAAGGATGTGATCGAAGAGGAAAGGGGGTGTTGGAGAGGTTGCAGAGGTGGGATAACACAAGGCCAAGGGTGTTGCCCTTATGTTGCCCTACAGTAAGTAGAAGCGTATGTCCAATAGATCAAAGGAAAAGGTTAGACTGAGGAGTTAAGAGGTAGATGACAGGAATGGTAAAGTCACCATGGATGATAGTGGGTATTTTCTTGAAGAAGAAATAGTTTAGCCATGCAGTGATGTCTTCAGGAAAGTGTGACACCAGTCTAAGAGGCTGATAAATCACAGTAATCAGAGAAGCTGGAGAAAAAAATTCAGCTAGCTTCAAAAGAGGAGAGGGATAGAGATGGAGCCATAGGAAGAACTTGAAAAGTGATTTGTGGGCATAGAAGGATTCTGGCTCCAACTCCCTTTGGTCCACTAAGTCTGGGTGAATCAGTCCAGTGGAGGTCACCATGAGACAGATCAAATAAAGAGGCATAGTCATATTCCTGAAGCCAGATTTTAGAAAGAACAAGTAGTTTAAAGGAGACAAAAAGGACATTGACAAAGGTGCGCTTGTTACACACAGAGTAGGCATTCCAGTGGGCACATGAGAAAGGGCTGGCTCTTTGAAGCAGGGGAATAGAAATTAGAGTGTGTGAATTGCAACTGCTGCTAGAGAAAGGAGGGTTTTAAGCAGAGGTTGTGAAAGTAAGATCGTAGAGAGCCAAAGTTAGGTGAAATAACCCAAGATTTGAAGAAGCAGGAGGATGAGGAAGGTAAGATGGGAGCAAAAATGTATTGAGGACACATGCTCTAGTGGCCTGAGGGTTATGTCAGCATGTGGGTTCAAAACAAGCAGGAGGTGATGAGTGCAGTAAGAGGGAGAGGGCAGGAATGAGAATTATATATATATAACTGTGGGGTGGAGAGGAGGGTAAAGGAAATAGAGAAGGAAAGGTAGAGAGAGCATAATACAGGGTGGAGATTATAAACAAAAAAATCAGATTTGATAAGAAAGAACTGAATGGGATAAAACAGATTCATTTGCATTGTCTGGATAGGAACCCTGTTTATAATTGCATTCTTAGTTGAAGTGCTATGTTATAGTGCTAACATATTTGTGCAGGAATGATAAATTACAACATATATTCCATGCCCATGTCTTCCCTTATGAGTTTATCTTAATAAATACTGAAATGGTGTAGGGGAGTGTTTGTCAAGTAATCATTAGGAGATGTGAACACATGGATAGCATGCATTCACATTTGTATTGTAAATAGTAGCTGGCTACTGTAATCTAATTTTCAACCCTTTCCCATGCTACTAAAAGCAAGTGTTCTTATTGCTACATTTGTTCTATTTTCACCCTGTCCCAGAATTTACCAATTGTCAGAACAGTTAGTGAGGGAAAATCAATCCAATGGAGGCCTAGGTGTCAGGGCAGGAGCTGAGGAACGGACAGGCAGGCCTAACAATGTAACGCACTGGCTGACGACAACCACCACCCACAGACCGAAGTCGCTCAGGGCGCGGAGTCTAAGTCCCAGGCTGCCCTTCACCAGGGCCCCTGATGGTGGGGATGGACTTGACGCAGCCAGGAACCAGGTCGCGGCCCCCGAGACACCTCAGCTGCGGTAATGGCCGCCGCCAATGGCGTGTAGCTGGTGGAAGAGACAAAAGAGTAGTCAGACAAGCCGGAGTCAACAACAACAGGACAGAACAGTACAGGACAGCAGACGAGAATCACAGGTCACGAGCCGGGTTCAGCAACAGAGGGTCAGATCAAAGGAGAATACAAAGAATAGTCAAGACAAGCCGAATCAGATACCAGGAGAGTCACGAGAGTCAGAACAGAGTAACAGCAACACAAAGACACAAGACACAAGTGCAGTGAGCATGTGCGGGCCACAGGCTTATATGTCATCAGCCACACCCCTCTGGAGGATGGACCACAGAAACCTGAAGGCATAAAAGGACTCCCATCAAGCACAGCAGAATCCAAGATGGACGCCAGCACATGAAGTAACCTAACCTCAGGGAAAAGGTAGGACCTTGACAGTACCTCCTCCTCAAGGGCCCCTCCCCCTCCGCGGCTCAACAAAAGGTTTCTGAGGAAAGCGGGTATGAAAAGCGCGGAGGAGGGCAGGAGCATGGACATCCGCGGAAGGAACCCAGGAACGCTCCTCGGGACCATAACCGCGCCAATGAACCAGGAACTGTAATCGACCGCGCACCAATCGAGAGTCCAGGATCCGGCTCACCTCATACTCCTCATGACCGTCAACCCGGACAGGACGGGGCCGAGGAAGAGAGGTAGTGAAGCGATTGCAGATCAGAGGTTTCAACAGGGAAACATGAAAGATATTGGAGATCCGCATCCCAGACGGAAGGGCAAGGGCATAGGCCACCGGATTCACTTTGCGGAGAATGCGGAAAGGACCGACAAAACGGGGAGCCAGTTTGGGTGTGGGCACCCGAAGATTGAGGTTGCGAGTAGACAACCACACCCGATCGCCGACCTGGTATGAAGGAGCGGGCAACCGTCTGCGATCAGCCTGGAACTTCTGGCGCTGAGCTGAGTCCCTCAAGGCCCTCTGGATCTGCCCCCAAGAAGAACGCAGGGCAGCAAGATGGTTCTCCACAGCCGGAATGTCCTGTGGTGAGAACCTCTCAGGTAATACCGCGGGTTGAAACCCATAGTTGGCCATGAAGGGAGACATCCCGGTGGAGGAGTTGACCGCTGAGTTCCTGGCAAACTCTGCCCATGGCAGGAGATCGGCCCAATCGTCCTGATGGTCTGAAATATAACACCGAAGGAATTGTTCTAAGGCCTGATTGGAACGCTCCGCAGCCCCATTGGACTGCGGGTGGTAGGCTGATGAAAAGGAGAGACTAATACCCAACTGGGAGCAGAAGGCACGCCAGAATCTGGACACGAACTGACTCCCGCGGTCTGAGACAATCACCTTAGGCAACCCATGCAGGCGAAAAATCTCCCTGGAAAAGACCGTGGCCAGTTCTTGCGCTGTGGGTAATTTCCTGAGTGGAATGCAATGGCACATCTTGGAAAACCGATCGACGATCATGAGGATGACCGTATGACCCCGAGACACCGGGAGGTCTACAATAAAGTCCATCCCTAGATGTGACCAAGGACGCTCCCCATTGGGAATGGGTTGCAGAAGACCCAAAGGGAGATGCCGTGGAGACTTATTCTGGGCACAGATCGAACATGCCGCTACATAAGAGGCAATGTCAGCACGGAGGGTTGGCCACCAGAATAAGCGAGAGACGACCCAACACAGCTGGTTCTTCCCTGGATGCCCGGCAGTTTTGGCATTATGGTAGGTACGCAGCAGGCGGGTGCGCAATCCCTCGGGTACGAAACATCTACCCTCCGGCCTCCCGGGAGGAGCATCAGTTTGAGCCGCCAAAATCTGCTCCCCAAGGGGAGAGGTCAGACTGGTGCGAATGGCAGCCAGGATCTGATCTGGAGGTATAAGTGAGATTGGCTCAGAGTCCTCCCTGGACAACTCAGAGTATTGCCGTGATAACGCATCAGCCCTGACATTCTTGGAACCAGGCAAATATGAAACCACATAGTTGAAGCGTGACAAGAACAGAGCCCATCTGGCCTGGCGGGGTGTCAATCTCTTGGCCTCCGAAAGATAAGTCAGGTTCTTGTGATCGGTAAGAATGAGGACCGGAACCGTGGAACCCTCGAGCAGGTGCCTCCATTCCTTGAGAGCCAGAATGATGACCAACAACTCCCGATCTCCAATCTGGTAGTTGCACTCAGCCGAGGAAAGCTTCCTGGAGTAGAACCCGCAGGGAAGTAGGGGTCCATCGGGCGACCGACGCTGAGACAGGAGAGCCCCTACTCCCGTCTCGGAAGCATCAACCTCGAGGACGAAGGGCAACCCAGGATTGGGATGCGAAAGAATAGGAGCCGAAGCAAAGGCAGCTTTCAGAGCCTCGAAAGCTATGATGGCCTCGGATGGCCACTCGTGAGGGTTACTCCCCTTCTTGGTTAGGTCAGAGAGAGGCTTTGCCAATGTGGAGAAGTTCCTGATGAACTTCCGATAGTAGTTGGCAAAACCCAGAAAGCGCTGAATGGGCCGAAGACCATTGGGACGAGGCCACTGCAGAACCGCCGCAACCTTCTGAGGGTCCATGGAAAATCCCTCCGCGGAAATTATGTAGCCCAAAAAGGCAACCTGGGATCGATGGAACTCGCACTTCTCGAGTTTACAAAAGAGTCCGTTCTCACGCAATCGTTGCAGCACCTGCTTAACATCCTGGACATGGGACTCCATGGAGGTAGAGTAAACCAAGATGTCATCCAGGTAAACCACTACGCATTGCTGCAACAAATCACGAAGGACATCGTTTATGAATTCCTGAAAGACCGCGGGCGCGTTGCACAATCCGAAGGGCATCACCAGGTATTCGTAGTGCCCAGTTCTGGTGTTAAACGCGGTCTTCCACTCATCCCCCTGTCTGATCCGTACGAGGTTGTACGCCGCCCTAAGGTCGAGTTTGGTAAAGACCGTTGCTCCCTTAAGGCGGTCGAACAACTCAGAAATCAAAGGAATTGGATATGCATTTTTAATGGTAACCCGATTGAGACCCCTATAATCGATGCAGGGCCTCAATTCCCCACCTTTCTTCTTTACGAAAAAAAACCCCGCTCCTGCTGGGGAAGTAGACTTACGAATGTGCCCCCGGGAAAGCGCATCCACAACGTACTCCTCCATGGCCTTATTCTCCGCAACCGAGAGAGGGTACACCCTGCCACGTGGAGGAGTGGCCCCGGGTTGCAAGGATATGGCGCAGTCGTAAGGACGATGCGGTGGTAAGGTACCAGCGCGTACCTTATCGAACACGTCCCGGTATTCCCCATAGTCGGTGGGCAACGCAGAGTCCGAGGAGGCACACAATACCTTAACCGGCCCCCGGATGCACCCGGCCCCACACTGTGGAGACCATGAGAGAATCTCGGCTGTTTGCCAATTGAAGGTTGGATTGTGCCTCTGGAGCCAGGGATACCCCAAAACCACCGAATAGTGTGGGGAAGAAATCACCTGAAAACAGGCCAACTCCCTGTGAACAGCCCCAATGGCTACCTCTATTGGCAGAGTCTCGTGGGTAACCTGCGGCGGCTGCAGGGGCCTGCCATCTATTGCTTCAAGAACCAATGGGGCAGCACGAGCCTGCAGGGGAATGGAGTGCTGCGCAGCAAACGAGCTGTCCAAGAACAACCCACCGGCCCCAGAGTCTACCAATGCCTGGGCCGTCACCGAGCCCCCCGTCCAAGAAAGGACCACGGTGAAGATCTGTCCCCGACATGATCTCAGGTGCGAGCGTTTCCCGGACGGACCGGACAAGACTGCCGAAAGTGCCCACCGAGACCACAGTACAGGCAGCGACCCTCCCGACGCCGAGCGGCCCGCTCCCCCTCGGAAAGGCGAGCAAACCCCAGCTGCATGGGTTCCCCACCAGACAAGCTATCCCCAGGAGGCGTGGGAGGAGAGGGAGGAACGGGTGGGACAGAAAACGCAGGTGCCAGTCGATTGGAAGGCCTCCGCAGGCGTTCCTTGAGTGAAGGCCTCTCCCTGAGCCTGGTGTCAATCAGGATCAGGAAAGAGATGAGCTCCTCCAACACCACAGGCAGTTCCTTAGCTGCAATCTCGTCCTTCAATGAGTCAGAAAGACCATGGGAAAACGCAGCCACCAGAGCCTCATTGTTCCAACCGACCTCTGCCGCCAGGGTACGAAACTCTATAGCGTACTCGGCCACGGTCCGTGAACCCTGATGCATGGTCATGAGCAGCTTGGCCGCCGAGGCGGAACGGGCCGGTACGTCGAATACCCTACGGAAGGCATCGACAAAACCAGAAAAATTTTGAATCACCGGGTCGTTCCTCTCCCATAAGGGATTTGCCCAGGCCAAGGCCTTGTCTGAGAGTAGTGAGATGAGGAACCCCACCTTTGACCTCTCAGACGGAAAGGCGTGGGGTATTAATTCAAAATAAATACCCACCTGGTTGAGGAACCCACGACACTGACTCGGCTCACCCCCAAAGCGCTGTGGAAGAGGGGCAGAACCAGTCATACCTCTGGGCGCCGCTGATGCCGCCGTCGAGGTGGTGGACGCAATAGGCGGAGAAGCAGGGGGAGAGACCACCGGAGCGACTACCGGCCTAATAGCACCAGGAGCAAGGTGTGCAGTGCGTGCAAGCAGAGTTTGCAACGCCTGAGCGAACTGATCCAACAGGTGATCCTGTTGATCGAGTCTGGCGACTAGCGTTGGGAGCGAAGGCGTGCCTGCACCGTCAGGGTTCATGGCACTTGTGTAATGTCAGGGCAGGAGCTGAGGAACGGACAGGCAGGCCTAACAATGTAACGCACTGGCTGACGACAACCACCACCCACAGACCGAAGTCGCTCAGGGCGCGGAGTCTAAATCCCAGGCTGCCCTTCACCAGGGCCCCTGATGGTGGGGATGGACTTGACGCAGCCAGGAACCAGGTCGCGGCCCCCGAGACACCTCAGCTGCGGTAATGGCCGCCGCCAATGGCGTGTAGCTGGTGGAAGAGACAAAAGAGTAGTCAGACAAGCCGGAGTCAACAACAACAGGACAGAACAGTACAGGACAGCAGACGAGAATCACAGGTCACGAGCCGGGTTCAGCAACAGAGGGTCAGATCAAAGGAGAATACAAAGAATAGTCAAGACAAGCCGAATCAGATACCAGGAGAGTCACGAGAGTCAGAACAGAGTAACAGCAACACAAAGACACAAGACACAAGTGCAGTGAGCATGTGCGGGCCACAGGCTTATATGTCATCAGCCACACCCCTCTGGAGGATAGACCACAGAAACCTGAAGGCATAAAAGGACTCCCATCAAGCACAGCAGAATCCAAGATGGACGCCAGCACATGAAGTAACCTAACCTCAGGGAAAAGGTAGGACCTTGACACTAGGGTACTCTAAAAACCTTTTATAGCAATTTCTACTATTTCCTCCTCCTTCCAAAAAAACAAAAAAAAGGTTTTGCAGACAGAACTTTATTGAAATTGGATTGGTTGTGAACCCTTTTTTGGGCCTTTGTCATTGGCAGCGATAGAAGAACTGTTATATATTGTGATCAACTCACAGAAACGTAACACACACACAGTATTTTCAATTCAGTATCATATTCAGAACTGGAACCTTCCTTTCATAAAACTCACTTTCTCAGTTTACTAAACCTGGTTTAAAAGATTATGTCAAATCTGTAAAATAATCACACCTTGATGTAAACCAGCCCAATGAAAGTCTCATCACCTTGTGATAGCAATAAAGAATCTAAAAAAGTGTAATACAATAAATAAAAATGATGAAAAAATACAAAGGACCCCAGCACGCTGCACAAATGCATGTGTAAGGCACATATGCATACATAAACAAACAAACAGCAATTAAGCAACACTTATTGGATATCGCCATACATGCTGAAGTGAGATAAATAATTTTCCCTTATTTACAGTTAATTCTAAACTGATGAGCTATAAAGCTATTTAAAGCATCTCCTATTGATAAATATGGGTACCATCATTTTTTGTGATTCCACAGGTGCATACTGTGTTGAGGCCTACCTCATTTAATATCTATTTACTTTACACAGCCTATTATGTTTTACAAAAAATACAGTATTTTGTATTTGTGTACACTGACATTCATTTTAGTGTATTTTTCCTGAAAATATAGATTTGATAAACATTTGCGCAAATATTGTGCAACATAAAACATTTCAACTACCATATTTTTATTCTACAGGGCCTAGATTTCAGAAAATATATCATTTGCTAGGGGTTTTAAATAGTTTTCTAGCTAAAAAAAAAAATCAGAAAAAAAATATATATATATCTCCGGAGAGGCAGTTGTTAAACTAACAATGTTCAATATAGAATTGCTTGGAAGTAATAACTTTTGCAAGACAATTTCACCAAATGAAAGCATTTTTCTGGAAAAAAAACAAACAAACTGTATGTATTACTTTGTAACTTTAGATCAGTGGTCTCCAAACTGTGGCCCAGGGGCTGGTTGTGGCCCTTTGCTTGCCGTTATCTGGCCCTCAGGGCATTTTTCCTCCCACTGGTACAAGACACTATTCCTTTCCTCCCACCAACAATAGGGCATAGTTACTGCTACTGACATCAACAATGAGGCACTATTTCTCCCATTGACACCAACTATAGGGCACTATTCCTTCCACTGACATCAATGATAGGGCACTATTCCTCCCACTGACACCAACGATGGAGCACTATTTCTCCCACTGACATCAATGATGGGGCACTATTCCTCCCACTGACACAACTGGGCACTATTCCTTATGCTGACACCAACAATTGGGCGCTATTCCTCCCCCTAATACCAAAGATGCGTTGTTTACTCCCACTGATGCCGGGACAATTTCTAGTCCCAATGGCCACAGTCCGGCACCCCGAAAGTCTAATGAACAATAAACTGGCCCTATGTTTAGAAAGTTTGGAGACCCTGCTTTAGATAATGTCAAATTGTTTCTATCCCTGAGGCAAAATTGGCCACTTGTTCCCAAGTGAGCTTCTTTTTTCTTCTCTGAACCAAAACGTATGGGGTTCATAGAAAGCTGAACTTATGTCTATGTATTTTGCCTACTTATTACTAAAATTAACCTTCGAGAAGAATATAGTAGAGAAGTATTGATGATTTTATATTTAGACCCAGTGTTTAAAATGTCTCTATGCTTACGGTACTTACATTTACTATAGTGCAGAGCATATCTGTTGTCAAGGTGTAACGTAAATAGAAAGATGAAATAAATGTTTAATCCATTTATTGCCACAGGAACCCATATAACTGATACATTGCATTCAAATATTTAGTATGCATTTTTGACAGAAACAAAAGAAACATTTACTATTGAAATAAAAACGACATAAATTGACAGTCTGTAGATAAATGAGTATTACACCATCAGCTGAAAATTGACAGCAGTTACTGTTTGTAAATGTAAATCATGTAAAGTTAAAGCAGCTGGGAAGTAATCTATCAAACACTTACAATTCATTACACCATTATGTGATTAACGTATTCAATATTTTTCTGTGTCAAAAGCTTTATGTTAAGGCTAGGAGCACATTGGCAATATTTAGTAGTTCAAACATGTTAATAAAATTGCTAATAGTAGTAGTGTTGATTGACCACTACACATGTAGAACAAATGGCTATGGATTGAGGAACACAAGTAGCATGCAGAAGTGACTGAATGATTGACAATGCTCCAAATGTGTGGGATTAATCACTATTACAAGCTATTACCTGCTACTTGTATACCTCACTCCATAGAGAGGTTTTTGTAACAAATGTGTAATGACTGATTAATCACTGGCGGTTTTAGTAGTGCTTCCAGCCTAATCTACTGATTTGTCTAATAATTATTATTTTAAAGTCAATATTTATGCAGCAAACATGTGGTCTAATATCCCTTGAGCATTAGGGAAGCAGACGTAGTCCCCCTCTGTGATGTTCCAAGCCTGCATGCCCATATTGTGAATGGGTTTTGAGAAGATGTGGCACAGATAACAAAGCATCAGACACAAGCCTAATGAAACCAGTTATGCTCTTCAAATTCCTTTCTCAACTCTTCCTCATTAGATTGTAGCTCACTTTTGAGTTTTCTAAGTTTTTGAGCCAGGTCCCTAATCTCAGCAGCTTCCTTTGTTTTACAACCCTTTTTTAGATCTTGTGCTCCCTTTACAATAAAAACTGTATCAATAATTAAAAACAATCCAGCAAGAACACCAGAAACAGCCGTAATCACACGGGCCCCTTGGGCTGCTGTTTTAGCACCTTGAGCTGCAGTTGCAATTATTCTGCCCAGCCGGACCAGCCTGCCTACCTGAACTGCTGCACTTGTGAGTACAACCCCAACTGTGGCAACATTACGAAAGTCATTGATACCATGTTTTTGAAAAACACTGTTCATTTTTTCAGAAATCGTTTGTACGTGCTTAATATGATTCTGAATTTCTTTTACAATTTCTTCTACTCTTTTGAGTTTCTTTTTAATGTTCTCATTGTCTGCTATAGAGGCCACAGCACCAGTGAGTCCTCCTGCTGTAGCCACACCCATTCCAACTGCACTAACAATCAAAGAAGCACCAAGTGTAAAAGGTGTCAGAATCAGGCCTACTACAGTGGTGATCCCTCCGGCTATGCCCACCGAACTTCCAAAGACACCAGTAATGGTAGCCTTTCTATGAAATTCATCTATGTACTTTGCAATGTCAAGCAATTCCTCGATACACATACTAAGGCTCTCTTGCAGCACATTATGGTTTTCTCCGAATTCTTTCATGTATTGTCCAATCTGCAAAAAAGAATTAAAAACAGAAAGTATATAAAATACATGCCAAGAGAAAAACATCATCTTTGTAGTAATCTATTTATTAGGATATGTAGAGTATATGTACACTGATCACTGCTGTCATCATTCTCTAGTTTCATCATTGTTTTAACTTTTAAAACTGAAGTTTTGTCATTTTTTTTGGAGGGGAGGGGGGGAGATACAACAGTTATGTGTTATGATGCGTATCCCGTATCTTGCAGAAGGATGTTTCTTGTGACCATAATCTCCTTATGTCACTTTTATAGCCATCGGATATTCCTGAACAGTTATTTTCCAGTGCTGTATATATTAAAACAGGAGTATTTAATGAAATCAGAGAGCCTGTGTGCAAGATCATACATTGGGCACCCTGTCCTTCAACCACTTGCCCTCCAGAGGATTTACCCCCTTTCCTGACCAGGCCATTTTTTGCGTTACGGCACTGCGTTACTTTAACTGAAGATTGTGCAGTCATGCAACGCTGCACCCAAATTAAATTTACGGCCTTTTTTTCCCACTAATTGAGCTTTCTTTTGGTGGTATTTGATCACATGTGCGGTTTTTATTTTTTGTGCTACAAAAAAAAAAGACAGACAATTGTGAGAATAAAAATATTTTTTACTTTTTGCTATTAAACATGTCCAGTAAATAAAATAAAAAGCTAATTTCGTCATAAATTTAGGTCAAAATGTATTCTGCTACATGTCTTTACTAAAAAAAAAATCCCAATACGTGTAAATTAATTGGTTTACGTGAAAGTTATAGTGTTTACAAATGGCGGTATAGATACAAGAATTTTTTTTTTTTTACTAGCAGTGGAGGCGATCAGCGACTTATAATGGAACTGCGGCAGACATTCTGACACTTGGGGGAACTGACTTGGTGTCACTGACATCCCTAGTGACACCAATACAGTGATCAGTGCTAAAAAAATAGCAGTGGCATTGTACTGAGCAGAAAGGGGTTAACATGAAGGGCGATCAAAGGGTTAACTGTGTGCAGGGAGTGTTTTACTAGGGGGCCGTGTCAGTGTGCTTCAGTGTAAGCACACTGCTGTGGATGGCTGTGCTGTAGTACGCCGTACTACGCAGCCATGAAGGTGGTAAGGTGGAAGTTGCAGGAGATGGGATGCTCACCATTACATCAGTTTCATCTGGTCTGTTTGTAACAAAGTAAAATTTATGTTACTGTTACTGCATGTGTCATAAGGTAGATTCTGGGAAAGGGGACACTAAATGGTCCAGTGAGTTGCCAGAGGACTTTCAGGGCCTGAGTATAACAGATTTTCTATTAGGTTGGCATCTTACAAACATAAAAAACAAGTTCACTTTGGTTGATAATTGTGTACACATTATTTTGCTTCTAAGAGAGTATTACTTTAACTACAGTATATCTGTAATAGGGTTTATTGATATTGACTTGTTTAGATATGCACATTTAGGTACGCTAAAGAAAATGGGTGTAATACTGAGCAAGAGCGAGAGTTTTCTTATCAGTGATATCATGCCAGAGCCCTCATTCACCCCTGTAGGTGTAGGCATTTTAGAAAAATTTGTCTTCAAAGTTCACAGCAGAGGTACCGAAATTACATTACTTTTCCTTTTTTTACTTTCTATGGCAGCTTAGGAGCCTGCCAGCCTTCTAATGTACAGCAAGTGTAGGCTGTTAGGAACAGATTAAAATTAACTTAAGAGTCTTTGTTATGATCGTTGAGGATTTTGGAAAATGAATTACTACACAGTACATGCAGCTAGAGAGGTCTGACCACAGATTAATATTAAATACTTCTTAACATTTCTAGTACAGGAATAATTCTGGCTGTGCAGTATTTACTTTTTATTTTTGATATGGTCTAAGGGCCCATTGTGTACTTGGCAGTTGGTACCCAGTGTCATGACATGACAGGTGCTTAATCTTGCTATTTGTGGCCTGATCAGTAGACAGTCTGAACCCCTTTGCATTGCCTGTACACATACTGCCTCACTGAAGTGGATCTTCTCCTGTGAGGCTGCCTATGTGTACCTGTGTTTGTGCTGGGAGCGCACTGCACAGCATGCTGCCAACACAGAGACTGGACTCTCACTGAGAGCCCTGGGTCTCGTACTAACATTTGGGAATTAGAACCCCCCAGTGGCTCTGAGGAAGAGGCAAGTCCTCAAAACGCGTCAGCCTATTGGATGTCTACATTCCCCATTACGGACTGTTACTCAGCGCGGTGTTGACCCAACTGTTCTTTTATGATGTGCCTTGACTTTATTGTCGTTTGTGAGTACAACACCTATTTTATTTCTTATTAAACATTTTTTATGGTAATGCACTAGGCCTGTGCACCCTCTCTTTGTTCTTTCCTCCCCCAGTACCCAATCCCTGATCGCTTGGCTATCACAGTGGTTAGTCACTGTGCAGCCCACCCATGTGTCTTCTTCCTCCTCTGAATGGACAAACAACAACTAGCATATACATATTTGGTAATGCTGCACTCGTCAGGAACAGGAAAATTTATTATGGGTTGTTCTTTAGTGATAAATGATGTTAATAGGAAGAAATATACAGCTAAATGTAACTGCTTCCCATCCTGTATAAATGGCCTAAGGTTGAAATGGTTATACCTGGATCATGACTGCAGCTACAGTCATGATCCTGGTATGCAGTAATTTTTTAAATACAGCGATTCTCTTTAGTAAAAGTAATCCAAGTGGCTAAACAGCCACTGGATTACTTTTACAGGCGGTGGTCCCCCCCTTCTAGCGCTACCTTTACCGGACTCTACCATCCACATGGCTCTAGGCAGTCAGTGAGAGGAATGGATGTTGTTCCTCCCACTGTGTGTTATCATTAACTGGAAGTGACAGTGCTGTGCTTACTTGCTGGTTACCGTCCAGTTGATCAGACTTATCTGTGGCTGCATTGGAGGATAGAAGAGAGATCTGAGGTCTAGTAGAACCTAGATCTCTTGATAAAGAGGACCTGTCATGCCTATTGCTATCGCAAAGGATGATGTTCATCCCTTGTATTAGAAATAAAGTTGATAAAAAAGGTACAGTGAAAAAATAAAAAATAAACTTAAAAAAAAATGTAAAGCGCTCCCGTCCCCCCATGCTCACACACAAAGTAAATGCTGATTGCACCACACATGTGAGGTATTGCCATGAATATCAGAATGAGAGCAATAATTCTAGCACCAGACCTCCTGTGTAACTCTAGGCTGATAAACCCATAAAGGCTTTTAAACCGTTGTCTATAGATATTTGTAGGTACCGTAGTTTGGCGTCATTCCACGGTGTATGAAATTTTAAAGTGAAACATGTTTGGTATCTTTTATATGTTTACCAAACAATTATTATATTTTGTTTTTGTGGATTAAAACTTCTTAAAATGTATTTTTTTTAACAATTGTTTTTGAAAAACTGACGCACAAATATCACGTGGCATAAAAATATGCAAAATCCACCATTTTATTCTCTAGGGCAGGGGTTAAAATTTCAAGTCCAGACCTACTAGCCAGTCACAAAACTTACTCTCCACCAGTTGCCCCACCCAACCTTGCCCAGATCCGCCCCCCAACCCCACCTGAGGCTTGGAGCGCAGGTGCAGTCGCTCCATGCTTCATCTGTGCTCGCTGCAGAGGAATTTCTCCTCACATTTGGCGAGTGGCTTTTTCAAGCCCTGCTCTAGGGCCCCTGCTTATAAAAATGTATAATGTTTGGGGGTTCTAACTAGTTTTTAACAAAAAAAAAGCTTTTTTACATGTAGGAGAGGAATGTCATAATTGATCCGGACTGGAAGTGGTTAAAAAAAGTGTTTTTTTTTGGTTTGTTTTTTTATACTATAATGGGTCAGTTTTCCTTTGATAATTAAAAAAAAAAATATCCTTTACCAATTACCACGAAAAGAAGGTCTGATTCGTTCTAAAATAAAAACAAGGTATTTTTTGCCTGGACACAAAAAGTAGTTACAATGACATGTACAGTTCTACTAAGACATGTCAAAGTTGCTAAATTGTGTTCAGGCACAAACATTTGTTTTAGCCTAGCATGCAGATATAATTCTTTGAAATATATAATCGGCTCCGCAACATCTCCAAGATATGCCTGTTCCTAACCTCGGAAACCACTAAGCAACTTATTCACTCCCTTGTTATATCTCGCCTTGACTATTGTAACTCCCTCCTCATTGGCCTACCTCATCGCAGGCAATCCCCTCTTCAGTCTATCATGAATGCTGCTGCCAGATTCATCCACCTTACTAACCGTTCTGTATCTGCCACCCCTCTCTGCCAATCCCTCCACTGGCTTCCTGTTGCCCAACGGATACAATTCAAAACATTAACAATAACGTATAAAGCCATTTATAACTCAGCCCCAAGTTACATCACCGATCTTATCTCTAAATATCACCCAAACCGTACGCTTCGCTCCTCGCAGCTCTCTAACTCCCTTGTCTCCTCCCATACTCATCTCCAGGACTTCTCCAGAGCTTCTCCCATCCTCTGGAACTCTGTACCCCAATTTATCAGACTATCGCCTATTTTGCTCACTTTTAGGCGATCTCTGAAAACCTATCTCTTCAGGGAAGCCTATCCTGCCCTCAGCTAACAATGGAATCTTCTACTCTTCTAACCAGCCCATCCCCCGCAGTTACTACCTTTTTGTACTACTAGCCCCTCCCTCCTAGATTGTAAGCTCCGAGGAGCAGGGCCCTCCTATCCCTCTTGCATTGAACTGTAATGTTGCTGTATTGTCTCCCGTTATATTGTAAAGCGCTGAGCAAACTGTTGGTGCTATATAAATCCTGTATAATAATAATAATAAAGTGGTTCTTCACCCTAGAATCTAAAAATACAAATACTGTAGCTAGTGACTTTTGAAAATAGGACACTTTCCTGTTCAGGAATCCAGCGCCGTCCTCACCTGGGCCAGCTCTTTGCTAGTGTTCTGGTTACCGATGCTGGCATGTTTACTTTGGGAAGCTGACTGTGACTGCTTGCTGCTCCACAGTTGGCTTCCCACTGCACATGCGCAAGTGCTGCACTTTGTGAATGGTCACGCAGCATTCTGGGGCTTGTGACGCATTCCAGAAAGCAGTGAGCGAATGGGGGTTCAAACTTCCACTCAAATCGCCTAAACCAAGGGTAGGCAACCCGAGAGCTGCAGGACTACAAGTTCCATCATGCCTCTGCAAGTCATAGCTGTAACTGTCAGTTTTGTAATCTTTGCAATGCCTAATGGGACATGTAGTTCCACAACAGCTAGAGAGCCACAGGTTGCCTACCCCTGGCCTAAACGATCCAGGTAGAAGTTAGAGTGGTTACCTGTCAAAAGCAAAAACAAAGTGCAAAAAGTTAAAGAGTAGGGCAGAGGACAGACAAACGGAACTTACCATTTTGGGTGAAATTACACTTTAAGATATGCAGATATCGGACCTCATACAATCACTGCTGAGAGATCTCCAGTTTCTGGTCAGCCTTTCATGTTTGGTTTTTATATTGTGTATATATACACTATATTGCCAAAAGTATTGGGACGCCTGCCTTTACATGCACATTAAACTTTAATGGCATCCCAGTCTTAGTCTGTAGAGTTCAATATTGAGTTGGCCCACCCTTTGCAGCTATAACAGCTTCAACTCTTCTGGGAAGGCTGTCCACAAGGTTTAGGAGTGTGTCTATGGGAATGTCTGACCATTCTTCCAGAAGCACATTTGTGAGGTCAGGTGCTGATGTCGGATGAGAAGGCCTACCTCGCAGTCTCTGCTCTAATTCATCCCAATGGTGTTCTATAGGGTTGAGGTCAGGACTCTGTGCAGGCCAGTCAAGTTCCTCCACCCCAAACTCGCTCATCTATGCCTTTATGGACCTTGCTTTGTGCACTAGTGCGCAGTCATGTTTAAACAGGAAGGGGCCATCCCCAAACTGTTCCCACAAAGTTGGGAGCATGAAATTGTCCAAAATGACTTGGTATGCTGATGCCTTAAGAGTTCCCTTCACTGGAACTAAAGGGCAAAGCCCAACCCATAAAAACAACCCCACACCATAATCCTCCTTCCACCAAGCTGTACACTTGGCAAAATGCAGTAAAGAAAGTACCATTCTCCTGGCAACTGTCAAACCTAGACACGGAACACGTCTCCACTGCTCTAGAATATTGTGGTGGCGTGTTTACACCACTACATCCGATGCTTTGCATTGCAATTGGTGATGCAAGATTTGGATGCAGCTGCACTGCCATAGAAACCAATTCCATGAAGCTCTCTACGCAATGTTGTTGTGCTAATCTGAAGTCCACATGAAGTTTGGAGGTCTTTAGCTATTGAGTCTGCAAACAGTTGGTGACTTCTGCGCACTGTGAGCTTCAGCATGCGCTGACCCCGATCTGTCATTTTACGTGACCTACCACTTCATGGCTGAGTTGCTGTTGTTCCCAGTTGCTTCCACTTTGTTATAATACCACTAACAGTTAACTGTGGAATATTTAGTAGCAAGGATATTACTTGGATGGACTTATTGCACAGGTGGCAACCTATCACGGTACCACGCTTGAATTCACTGAGCTCCTGAGAGCGACCCATTCTTTCACAAATGTTTGTAGAAGCAGTCTACATGCCTAGGTGGTTGATCTCATACACCTGTAGCCATGGAGGTGAGTGGGACACCTGAATCCAATGATTTGGAGGGGTGTCCCAATACTTTTGGCAATATAGTGTATTTACACTCACCGGCCACTTTATTAAGTACACCTGTTAAATTGCTTGGTAACACAAATTGCTAATCAGCCAATCACTTGGCAGCAACTCAGTGCATTTAGGCATGTTGACGAGGTGAAGACGATTTGCTGAACTTCAAACTGAGCATCAGAATGGGGAGGAATGGGGATTTTAGTGACTTTGAACGCGGCATGGTTGTTGGTGCCAGATTGGCTGGTCTGAGTATTTAAAAAACTGCTGATCTACTGAGATTTTCACACACAACTATCTCTAGGGTTTACAGAATATGGTCCAAAAAAGAGAAAATATCCAGTGAGCGGCAGTTGTGTGGAGGAAATTGCCTTGTTGATGTCAGAGGAGAATGGTCAGAATTTGGCATAAACAACATGAAAGACTAGATCCATCATGCCTTGTATAATCTGCGCAGGCTGGTGGTGTAATGGTGTGGGAGATATTTTCTCGGCACTAGCAAGGTGTACCTAATAAAGTAGCTGGTGAGTGTATATCTTCATTGCTATTATTGGTTTTACATGAACATAAAGTAAATAGCTATTATATGATAGTAAAAAAATACATCTACTTGAGAATGTAGCAAAATATTAAACAATTACCTCTGTCTCTAGCGCCAACATCTCATACTCTGAGATTTGAGAGTTATTCGACTCAGAACTTGGGTCCATCATGTCAGCTGCACTTTCCTCTGCTTTAAATCAATAAACATTTTTTTAATAAATGTGTGCTAATCATTTTAAATCTTATAAGCCAATACACCAAAATAAATAAACATTGCGCCTTCTTCCACATAAGCCCCCCTCACATGAAGAGCAGAAATATTACATTGTATGCATATCCCTTAGTAATTGTTACTTAAGAATTTGTCCTTCTGAACAGCTGTAATGCAGTTTTTGAGGAATAAAATGGTTGAAATGAAAAAGTTGCTGAGAGTTACTGTGTGTATGTATGCATTGGAGGAGATTTACTAAAACTGGTGTACACAGGATCTGGTGCAGCTGTGCATAGTAACCAATCAGCATCCAGGTTTTATTGCCAATTGGACTCAAAATGCACAAGCTGAAATTAGAAGCTGCTTGGTTATAATGCACAGCTGCAACAGATTCTGAGTGCACCATTTTTAGTAAATCCCAACCCCCCATTGTGTTTGTATACTCTAGATCATGTAATCTGTTTAGACAAAATCTTTAAAGCTGACCTTCATCTTACTACCCATTAATAATATACCGGCACCATTATACAGTTTGTGAATTGGCTGCTGAATCTTTTATTACCTTTTTTGCTACTCATATTAACTGAGAGCAGAAGATTCAGTCCCACTTCTGTTCTCAGAATTGGTTTCAACCCCCCAGGGATGCACAGAAAGATTTTGGACATGCTCCACTACCCAAAAATCCTATTCTTTAGATAACACTACATCTGAGATCTTCAAAAAGTTCATGAGATCATGCAGCACACAGCCAACATCTCTCCCTGGAAGGCAATGGTGGCATAGCCTTCCCAGGGTACTTTTGTGAATCCCTGGCTTTGACACCAGTGCCTCATTCAACCTAGAAGTGGAATGCAATTATCAGTTAAATAAATATTTGATTTACAAAATGACTTGAAGATATTTTGGGAAGTGCATGCAGAGCTGCATGCAACTGGAATTTTTAGAATGGGGGGAAATTGTCCTCTAAGGTTGCATTCACACTTGAGCGTTTTGAGGCTTGAAGCTCACAAATCCAAAAAAGCTGAAACTTAAAAACATCAATTGTTCACTATTGTGCCTGTTCACACCTGATCAGTGAGCAGGCACCACAGAGAGCAATTGATCTTTTTAAGTTTGAGCATTTTTGGAGCTTCAAGCTACAAAACGTTCAAGTGTGAATGCAAGCTTATAAAACAGGGAGAGGCTTGAAAATGACCAGTTTATGAACTAAAGTGTTGCTGGTACGATAGGGTGCACAAGTGATTGCTAAACATTCATCAAACATAGGCCCCTTTCACATGGGCAGAATCCACTCGCTCAGCAAGGGATCTGTCCCGAGTGGAGCTGATGGATGACAGGTCCTTATCCGCTCCGCTTATGCAGAGTGGACACAGCCTGCTCTGCTCTGTGGGCAGTCAGGTGTACACAGACCAGCTGTTCATTTACACCCGACAACCCTCCGTTCTGAACCACCTAGACAGAGGGGAACAGATCCCCTTCTGTTTATTTTTAGTGGGACAGATTAGTAGTAGGCAAGTCCATTTACATTCACTGCTCTATAGATGGGAATGAAGGGTCCAATTGGGTCCACCTGTCCATTTTTGTGACAGACCAGATTGGACCCTTCATTCACATCTATGGGGCGGCAGATGTAAATGGACTGATCATCTGAATGGGGCCTTAAATGTATAATCTTTAATTATTAGAGATCAGTATGAAGCACAGTTCATGGGGAAAAAAAGTATGTAAATTTAATTTTGGTGCAGCGTTGCATGATCACGCAATTGTCAGTTAAAATGATGCAGTGCCATAACACAAACCGCTTATGTAACCGCTTCCTGACTGCCCTATAGCAGAAATACTGCTACAGGGCGGCACAGGTGCACAAAATCACATATTTATACGTGATTCGCACTCCTCTGGTTTTCACGCCCCTCCCAGATAGCGTTGGCTTGCCGTCAGTACACCAGTCATCACATTTAACCCCTTGATTGCCAGGAACACGCTCATACATAATAAACCTGCATTGCTAGTATAGTGTCGGAACAGATCAATATCTTTGATCAAATCAGCACTATATCAGCGTTCACATTAGTATAGTGTCCCCAAAAATGCAGCATTAGCGGGATCAGCCCCGGCACCTACCAGCACCTGCGATTAGCCCCTACGCTTACCCCCCCCCCTTCTCCCCCAGCAAGTGCAGTGTCAGTAGGTCACTGTCACTTGATACATTGCACACAAAACCGCAGTGTTCGCAGAATCAGGCCTGATCTCTGTTAGCACTTGCTGGTAAATTTTGATGACTCTCATACGCAGCAGAGTGCCAGTACTAGTGCCGCGCTACCTTTTGGTGAACTGGTGAGCACTAGTGGCCTAGTACATTCTGGTCTTTCACATACCTCTTAGATTGTAAGCTCCAAGGAGCAGGGCCCTCCTAACCCTCTTGTATTGAACTGTATTGTTGCTGTATTGTCTCCCGTTATATTGTAAAGCGCTGAGAAAATTGTTGGCGCTATATAAATCCTGTATAATAATAATACCAGCACTGCAGTATCACTTGGTGAGGTGGTGAATCCCATAAGTGCAGTACAAGCTGGTGCAGTGGCGAGCACAAGTATTGTCCCACAACCACCAAGAATTCACACACAAGCCCATAGAGCCCCTAGTATCCTTCAGGATGTGCTTGCAAATCTTGATTGGTAGCCCACAAATTCTGCAGCACCCGTACTTCCCCCATTCACTGCCCAACCTGGAATTCGGGTGGAAATAGCAAATTTAACTACTCCCTTTGATTTTTTGGAGCTGTTTTTCACGGAAGATCTGTATGCATTGATTGTGGATCAAAGCAATTTATATGCACAACAATTTATCGCCACCAACCCAAATTCAAACCTTGCCAGACCATTTGCATGGAAACTCATTACAGTTTCCAAATTTAAATTTTTTTTTGGACCTAACCCTCAACATGGGCATTACAAAAAAAATGAATTGCGGTTGTATTGACCCACAGACCTGATTCATTATATCCAGTGTTCTCTGCTGCCATGGCCAGGCATAGATATGAGAATATAATGAGTTTTATGCATTTCAACAATACACTCTGTCATCCTTGAGGTGACCCTGAATTTGACCGGCTCCACAAAATTTAGCCCCTCGTAAATCACCTTAACCAAAAATTTGCAGATGTCTATATTCCCCAGCAAAAAATCTGCATTGATGAGCCCCTCATTAATTTTTCTGGCCGCATTGCATTCAAACAATTTCTCCCCAGAAAGTATACCAGATATGGGGTCAAGATGTAGAAGACCTGTGAGAGGGCAACAAGCTATACTTATAAGTTTCAGATTTAGAAGGGAAAAGATAGTCATACTACATGTAGTGACAAGATAGTTTGGGACTTGGTGTCATCCTTTTTCCATATGGGGTACCACTTATACATGAACAATTTTTGGCACCGTGTGACCTAATGTGTGCCCACCATTAGAAGTGGGTGGATGCAGGGTGGTATATTCTAATGGTGGGCATACCACACACTTTTTCTGGCAGAGATTTCTTCTCATTTTTTCAATTCAGTCCAAAGGCCACATACAAAAAAAAAAAAAGAACATAGCATATATACCCAACAAGGACCAGTGAGGAACTGGTACATCACTGGACTTTGAATGGTTATACCAGGATGATGCCTACAGCTGAAGGCATCATAATGGTGTAATTTTTTTCAGCTGGCGATCGGCTTTCATGTAAAAGCAATCCTAGTTGCTAATTAGCTGCAGGATTGCTTTTACAAGTAGCGGGAGACTATGCCCCCTCCCCCGCTGCCTTCCACAGGCCTTATTGGGCAGTCCCGTGTCATCAGGGGAACCTGAAAATGCAGCCGGTGTTTCTGCCAGCTGACCATAGAGCTGAATGGAGACCAGAATGGTGACAATCATCTCTATAGCCTAAGAAATCGGAATCTACGAGCATTTCATCACTTTAGTCTTGCAGGATATAAACCGCGCCATTTGTAAATTGGGAAAGCAGCTGATCACACCGATCTTGGTTTGATTAGATAATGTAAGGGCAGAGAGATATCTAGATTCTGAAAGAACCCAGATTTCTCAAAAAAGAATATATGACAATGCTCATTGAAGTTATAGGGGATATTTGCATTCCCTGTGATAGCAATAAAAGTGATAAAAAAAAAATTAAAGGGACAGTGTAAAAATAATTTAAGAAATCAAAATATTACAAAAAGTACCCTCGCCCCACCTGCGTTTGTGAGCGCTGACCCTGTGCCAGTATGGAAACAGCGTTTGCACCATGCATATGAGGTATCACCACGAATGTCAAATCAAAGGCAGTAAATCTAACACTAGACCTCCTTTGTAAATCTAAAATGGTAGCTTGAAAAGGCTTTTAAAACGTTGCCTATGGATATTAAAAACGTATGCAGTTTGTCGCCATTGCATGGGGCATGCGCAGTTTTAAAGCATGTCATGTTCGGTATCTATTTATTCGGCATACCATCATATTTTTATTTTACCAAATAATTGGCCAATATATTGTGTTTTTGTGCATTTAAAGTAAAATAAATGTATTTTTTTTTTAAATTGAGTTTGAAAAATCACTGCGAGAGTACTATGTGACATAAAAAATTGCAGCACCCACCATTTTATTCACTAGGGTGTTTTCTTTAAATAAAATATATAATGTTTGGAGTTTAAATTCATTTCCTAGAAAACATACTGATTTTTTTCATGTGAACAAAAAGTGTCAGAAAAGGCTTGGTCTTCAGGTGGTTAGAAGAGTGAGTGATGTGTGGCATAAACTTCTAATACTGGGCATAAAATGCCCCCAGCCTCCAAAACCCCTTTTTGAAAAGTAGACACCCCAAACTATTTGCTGAGAGGAATGTTGAATCAATAGAAGAATTTATTTTTTTACCACAAGTTTTTGGAAAATGACAAAAACATTTTCTTTTTTTTTTTTTACACAAAATTGTCACTTAAATGATTTATTGCTCACACATGCCATGGGTATATGTGGAATTACTCCACAAAATACATTCTGCTACTTATATGGGGGTACCACATGTGAGAGACATTTTGGCAGTCTAGCCAAGTACAAAATCCAATAAGCACCTTCAGGTTTTTACACTTCCTGACTACCTATCACAGTTTCGGAGGCCCTGAAATGCCAGGATAGCACCCCCCCCCCCAAATGACAACTTTTTGGAAAGTATACACCCCGTGGAATTTTATAAGAAGCATGGTGAGTATTTTGCAGATCTCGTTTGTTGCCACAAGTTTTTGGAAAATGAAGAAAAAAAGCAAAAACATATTTTTTTGTTTCTTATTTTATATTTTCTTATTTTATATTTCAAAACCTTGTGAGAAAAAATGAGATCTGCAAAATACCATGCCTCTTTTTAAATTCCTTGGGGTGTCTACTTTCCAAAAAGGGGTAATTTGGGGGGGGGGGGGGGTTTGGTGCTATCCTGGCATTTCAGGGCCTTTGAAACTGTGATAGGTAGTGAGGATGTGAATTTGAGGAAGTTACGCACCTTCGGGCTTTCAAAGTGGTCATTTGATTTCAGGCTCAGTCTCACATATGCGGTATCCCCATACTTGGTAGAAGTAGCAAAATGTATTTTGGGGTGTAATTCCACATATACCCATGGCTTGTGCAAGAAATATATCATTTAAATGACAACTTTGTGTAAAAAAAAAAAAAACGTTTTTTGTCATTTTTCAGACATTTGTGGAAAAAGAGTAAATCTTCCATGGACTCAATATGCCTTTCAGCAGATAGCTTAAGGTGTCTACTTTCTGAAAAGGGGTCATTTGGGGGTGTTTGTGTGAAAATAAGAACATTTCATTTATGTACCGTATTGCATGACTGCGTAATTCTCAGTTAACCGTTTCAATACCGTGCAATTTTACACCTTCCTGCCCAGGCCATTTTTCAGGTTTCAGCGCTCTCACACTTTGAATGACAATTGTGTGGTCATACAACATTGTACCCAAACTAAAATTTTATCATTTTCTTCACACAACTAGAGCTTTATTTTGGTGGTATTTAATCACCGCTGGGGTTTTTATTTTTTGCTAAATTAACAAAAAAAGAGCAAAATCAGTCTCTGGTCATCTCCTGCACTGTGTCCGCAGTCCCTGGTCATCTCCTGCACTGTGTCCGCAGTCTCTGGTCATCCCCTGCACTGTGTCCGCAGTCTCTGGTCATCCCCTGCACTGTGTCCGCAGTCCCTGGTCATCTCCTGCACTGTGTCCGCAGTCTCTGGTCATCTCCTGCACTGTGTCCGCAGTCTCTGGTCATCTCCTGCACTGTGTCCGCAGTCTCTGGTCATCTCCTGCACTGTGTCCGCAGTCTCTGGTCATCCCCTGCACTGTGTCCGCAGTCTCTGGTCATCCCCTGCACTGTGTCCGCAGTCTCTGGTCATCCCCTGCACTGTGTCCGCAGTCTCTGGTCATCCCCTGCACTGTGTCCGCAGTCTCTGGTCATCTCCTGCACTGTGTCCGCAGTCTCTGGTCATCTCCTGCACTGTGTCCGCAGTCTCTGGTCATCTCCTGCACTGTGTCCGCAGTCTCTGGTCATCTCCTGTACTGTGTCTGCAGTCCATTGGTTCAGAATATTTTTTTTCTTGTTTTTCACCTCTAAAACCTAGGTGCGTCTTATGGTCAGGTGCGTCTTATGGAGCGAAAAATACGGTAGTTTTTCTTCAAAATTTTCGGTCTTTTTTTGTCTATTGCGCGAAAAAAAAGCGCACAGGTTATCAAATACCACCGAAAGAAATCTCTATTTGTGTGAAAAAAAAGACGTAAATTTTTCTTGGGTACAGCATTGCATGACCATGCGATTATCAGTTGAATTAGTGCAGCGCCGAGTAGCAAAATGAGGCCTGGTCATTAAGGGGGGTAAATCCTCTAGAGGGCAAGTGGTTAAGGCATAAAGAGTCTTTTGAACATGGAATTTTTTTCCACAAGTTTTTGGAAAATGTAGAAAGAAAATGAAAAAGTATTTTTTTTACACAAAGTTGACAATTTATAGGATATTTCTACTCAAAATATACATTTTGCTACTCTTCCTGAACATGACAATACCACATGTGATACTTTTTCACAGCCTAGCTGAAGAAAGATAAAAAAAAGATTACCTTTGGTTTTAGTAGAGCAGTTGTCCGCAGAGGAGAGCATTGTACTAGGAAGCACGCAACAGCCACAGGAATCACCCAGGTAGCAGGCAGGAATATGGTGATAAACAGGCCAGAGTCAGAACAGGCAGAAGGCTGACATCCAGGCAGCAGGCAGAAACATGGTCCATAAAATGTCTTAGGTCAGTACAGACATTAAGAGGCGATATGGCCAACACAGCCAAATTATTGGTCTAGGCAACAGCCAGGAACATGGTTCATAAAAAGTCTTGGGTCAATACAGACAGCAAGCAGAGATATGCTCAGCACAGCCAAAGTATTGGTCCAGGCAGCAAGCAGAAACATCAAGCTTAGGTCCTCGGTCAGGTAGGACCAGGCCACAGGGGTAGAGGTTTCATCCCATCCAATCTCTTTGAAGCCTCCAGACAAACAGACCTTGTTCCGGGGATTAAAAAACCCGGAGAAAACCAAAAACTGTTTTTCTCTATTCAGAACTCTACTCTGAAGCCCCTCACATATGCGAGACCCCTATGTTATCTTGAATCCTACTACTACAGTAGCAGGGCAAAAGATCAATTCAAGTGGCAGGCAAAAAACATTGTCGATTTAACAGGCTGAGGTCAGTCCAAGAAAAAGGCATAAACGTGGTTGATAATCCAGACGGCAGGCAGAACCATAGTTGATAAACAGGCCAGGGTCAGCTCAGGTGGAAGGCAGAAATGTGGTTTAGAAACAATCCAGATAGCAAGCAGAGGCATTGTTGGTAAACAGGCCAGGGTCAGTTAAGGTGGAAAGCAGAGGCATAGTCAATCAAGGCAGCAGGCACAGGATCAGCACAGATAATAAAAATTGGGAAATTGCAGGCTGTTAAAAATAAGTGGAACTAATATTTTAGTAACGTGTGATAATGTTGGAAGCAGTCTCTGATGTATAGGCCTTGTTGGGAGGGACATTGGGGACAATAAAAACTGGTGTCTCTCCTAACTCCTCCTCTGTTGCATACCCTAAATTGTTTTTGGCTTCTTCATCCTGTTTCTGATGGTGGAATGTTCTCAGGGAAATGGCGATCATGACACAATTGGAGCTAATGTTTTGTGGTGGAGATCCTTGCTGATAGATTAGGGTAGTGACAACATCTTCTATAAAATTTGAGGAAGGTGGTAGGTCTTTCCACTGACTTGTTAGGTGATATATGCATTAAAAATGGCCATGTGGAAAAAGTATATTCCAACTTTTTTATACCAGAAGAGGGACTTCCTTGTTGATAAATAGGGCTGCCGCATCTTATCATTTAAATCCACCCCTCTCATGAATTGACTGTAATTGCAGATACACTCTGGCTTTCAGATGGGACCTTGTCTTCTGTGAATTTCCACCATGGTGTCATTGTGGATAGTGGACAGGGTGTAAACATCTCTCCTATCTCTCCACTTCACGGCCAACACTTCCTCGTTCCTCATTCATGCAGATTGCCCCCTTTGTAGCCTTGTGTTCACTAGATTTTGTGGGAAGCCCTTCCTGTTTGTTCGGGTAGTACCACAGGCCATTGTTTTCTCAAGTTACAGGTGGAGGAAAAGGGGCAGGCTTATGTAATAACTGTAGGTAGATGTGATACCCCTTTTGGAAAAGTGGAAAAGCCAGGTCCCAAACAATTTTTCCACTTGTGACAATATAGGTTGGGCACCCAGGGGGCTGAAGCTGGGGGTCTTTGCCTTTATACACGTGGAAGGCATGCACATATCCCATGGCACTTTCACAAAGCTTTTTGAACTTCAGTCCATACCTAGCCCTTTTACTGGGAATGTTTTGCTTACTTTCCATGACAGGAAAGTAGAAAGAGATTCGTCCACACAGATATTTTGGTCAGGGACATAAAGTTCAGCAAATATTTTAGAAAAAAAATTATTTAGCAGGGGAATGTATTACATTACAGCTGGAAAGATGGGAATGTGATGGATGGGGTGAGTGGACCAATATGAATGCAATACATTTTTTTTTGTAAGCCCCATATTGATCGTAAGGCCCAAAAACAAGTTAAACTTCTCTACTGTTAGCCGTCTCCATTCAAATAGATGGGCATAGCATACATTTGTGCTGATTGTGATATATTGTTGAGCAAACAGGTTAGTCTGATCCACAATAAATTGAAGGAAATTATCAGGAGAAAAATAAATTTAAAAAATCAATTGGGGAAAAATGTTCTGTGTTGGGCTGCACACCTGGTTGTGCAGTGAAAGGGGGGATTGTAGCTGATCCTGAGCTGGAAGGCAGCCATAAAGGGTTTGCCAGAGCATCTGGGAGGTTTGTTTGGGCCCTGAATTTTGGGGTCTGGTGTGATATTCCAGTGCTGGTACTTTCATCCTGGGGTCTTGCTCTGTTTGGCGCTGCTTATGGTTGCCTGCTCTTCAGAGCATCTTACTCTTTTAGGAGGGACTGCTTCCTCTTCTGATTCGGTCACTGATCCACTAATTTTAACTAGCTCGTATTCCAAATCAGAATCAGATGGTGCGAGCTCCCCACTGCTCTCGTCCATCATGCAGAGGATTTTAAAAGCCTCCTCACTAGTGAAATATTTTTTTTTACATCTTGGTTGTATGACAGGCAACTGTGTTGGGTACACTGCTGATGGGTGGCAGTGATGGCAGCTCTGTGATGGGTACACTGATTAGGCTGCACTGATGACAGGTACACTAATAGGCTGCACTGGTGTGTGTGCTGACAGGTACACTGATAGGCTGCACTGATGGATGTGCTGACAGGTACACTGATGGGCTGCACGACAGGTACATTGATGGGCTGTGCTGACAAGTATATGATGGGCTGTGCTGACAAGTATGCTGACAGGCTGTACTGACAGGTACACTAACAGGCTGCAGGACAGGTACACTGGTTGGCTGTGTTGTCAGGTACGTGATGGACTGCGCTGACAGATATATGATGGACTGTGCTGACAGGTACGTGACGGGCTTTGCTGACAGGTACTTGATGGGCTGCACTGACAGGTACATGACAGGCTGCACTGACAGGTACATGATGGGCTGTGCTGATAGGTACATGATGGGCTGTACTGACAGGTACATTGACAGGCTGCGCGACAGGTACGCCAATGGACTGGTGACAGGTATGCTGATGGGCTGGCAACAGGTATGCTGATAGACTGGCGACAGGTATGCCGATGGACTGGTGACAGGTATGCTGATGGGCTGGCAACAGGTATGCTGATGGACTGGCGACAGGTACACTGATGGGCTGGTGACAGGTACACTGATGGGCAGCTGTAACAGGCATTCAGGGCAGTGTGGTGCACAGTACTGAATGCGGTAACTCACTGTTCCCCTTCTCCTTCTCTTCCGTGTGTTACAAGGAGAAGCGGTAACAGCAAGTTACAGCTGTTTGTTTACATTTGTGATGGGCTGTGATAGGACACAGCTGATCACATGGTAAACAGCCAATTTCATTTCACAAGCTTAATTATGGCATGCAATGCCAAGCTGCGGTTTCTAAAGCGAGCAAAATCCTCTCTTGTATTAAAAGAGGTATATACTCCAGAGAGAGAGATATCATATTACCCCTGTACAAATCATTAGTAATACCTCATCTGGAATATGCAGTGCAGTTTTGGGCACCAATTCACAAAAAGAACATTGGGGAACTGGAGAAAGTACAGAGAAGGGCAACCAAACTGAGAAGAGGCATGGAGGAGCTCAGCTATGAGGAAATATTAGAGAAACTGAATTTATTCTCTCTTGAGAAAAGGAGATTAAGGGGTGATATGATCAACATGTATAAACACATCAGTGGATCATATAGTGAACTCTGTGGGTATAGGATTAAAACTTGTTTTGATTTTTTTATGGTTGAACTGGATGGACGTTTGCCTTTTTTTAAGCCAGACTAACTATGTAACTATGTAATTTATTCACAGGAAACTGTGAATAAATTACCCAGCTGTGTTGGCATAGCCCTTAATGGCCACGCTATTTTCAAATTGTGACAGTGGAGGTGAGTATTGGGGGGTGTGGTCTGGCCATGAAAGCGTGAGGACATGCAGCCTGAGAGCTCCCGTCCACCCAGGGCCATTTACCGCTTCACAGAGCGCGGGCGCTGATATACATATAACTGACAATGCCAAGAAAGCAGCGGGCATATTCCACACCTGCCCGGGCCCCACAGACTCGCTCTGGAGCCCTGGATTCCTACTTTACTGGGACCGCGCCATGAGGAATCCAAGATGGCACCGGATCACCATCTGTCCTCTGCCTCTTCTCCAGCTGCTGCCTCTGACCATGGGGATGCTGCCAGCTCTTCTCAGTTATGCTGTGATAGCCCTACTCCTTCACATACTTCTACACAGCCCTCGACAGTGGGCTCTGTACTAGATGACCTTACAGGAGACTGGGACATTAAAGAGCATATTAGGGCCCTCCCTACTAAGGCTGATATGGTGCAGCTGATTGCAGCCATGGAATCTTCCTTTAAAGAGGCCTTGGATAAAGTGCGAGCTCATACCACTGCTATAGGTCATCGAGTAGACACTTTAGAAACGGCTCATGAAGATCTATCCCATACGGTGACTAAACTGGGGGAAGCCTCCCATACACATGACACCATGATTGAATCCCTTTTATTACAACTGGATGACTATGAAAACCGCGAGCAACGGCAGAACATACAGATTCATGGTTTGCCTGAGGCTACCCATGCGCAAGACCTGGTACCCACACTCCAGGGGATCTTCAGTCTTATCCTGGGCGAATCTGCATCAGCGCCAGTGGAAATAGATTGTACGCACAGGGCCTTATTACCGCCACCCCAGGATATAAACAAACCCGGGACATCATCTGTAAGGTGCATAAGTATGTGGTTAAATGGGCCATCATGACTGCCATGCGTGGAAAGCAATTTGTGGAATTTGATGGGGCTTGCCTGCTACTTTTTCCTGACCTATCTAAACGCACCCTCATGATGAGATGGGCCTTGGGTCCTGTGCTGGCGGGTCTTTGCCAGGAGGGGGTGACATATCGATGGGGCTTCCCCTTTCATCTTACCACACGCAGAGATGGGAAATCTGCCACCCTACGCAACAAGGATGATTTCCGTAAATTCCTAGAGACACTGGAACTCCCGCAAGCTGATTTCCAGGATTGGCGCTTTACAAGTGAAGTGTACATCCCCTGAGGCCCAGTATGCTGGCAACCAGCACCCCAGTTCTCTCGCCGGCACCAACGCCAATAGAGAGGGGTCTCCTTGGACTCCCCTAGCAGGACCCTTGAGGGTTTCCTAGTTTCAGAATCAAATGTCTTCAGATGCTCTTTTAAGGCCTTACAGTTTGTTTCTTTCCAACGTTCCTGCAGCCTCATAACTGAACATTGACTACTGAGAATCTGTGTCAGGAACTCTACAGTTGCTCTTATTTTATGTTCTTCTATTTGGTGGTACGCATCGGTGTTCCACTACATATCGCACTGGAGACGTCTGCTCCTGACTATGCATCACCTAAAGATACTACAGTGCTTCTACTCTGGTATTGAGAACAATGATTGCTCTGTTTTTGTTTACGTAGGCCTTCCCCCGCATGGGTAAATCTCCATTAAACGAAGATTATTCTGTAGATTACAGTTGTTTGGGGGCTTCGGCTACGTACCCCTTCGGGTGCACATGCGAACCCTCTATCCTCCTTGTTCACAGTTGGCAAACTTCTGTATTGGTTTACTGTTTTTTCTCTATGTTTAGATTTTATTCTATGCTTTTTCCGATTCATCACCGGTATACTTGGAGGTTTTTTCTTAATTATATGTGGTTTGTGCTGCCTTCTTTACATGTGTTGTCTCCTGGGCTGGGACTCTCAGGGTGTGGACCCCAGCCTTCCCCACCAACTGACAATATGGAGTCCACATTGTCGGTGGTTTCATATATTGTCCACCAAATGTGCTCACCATCTAAGAGAGGGAAATTATGGCAGGAACTCTGCCTATTACACCCAACAATGCCACTTCTTCAGGAGACTCATTTCACGGTGACTTCCACGCCCAATCTCCCATAATCAATATTTAACCAATGGTTCCTATGCCCTTTTCCAATTCCTAAAGCAAGGGGAATGGCAGTGGCCATCCATAAGTCGTGTTCTTTTATCCCTCTCACCTATATAGCTGTCCGGGAAGGCAGATATTTGTTCCTCAAGGGCACTATTAATAATAAGTTATACACTATAGCTAATGTTTATGCATCTAACACCCGAACCATTGATTTTCTCTCCACTGTATTGAGGAACCTCCTTGAATTTTAGTAAGGCCTCCTCATACTTGGGGGGGGGGGGGGGGACTTCAATCTAACCCCCGACCCTCAATTGGACACCTCATCAGAGCAATCGTCCTTGTCTTTTAAAGCTCTGAAACATTTCTGGAAACATCTACAGGATCTTCACTTAGTGGATAGTTGGAGAGTGGCTCACCCTTCTCTTAAAGATTATAGCTATTTCTCCCATGTCCAAAACTCTTATTTACAGTTTGATCAGTATTATCTTTGCTTAACTTAACAATACGGATATTGGCCCAACAACTATTTCTGATCATGCCCCTGTTTCTTTGAACCTGTCTATGTATGCCTCCCAAAGACCTGCTTGGACTTGGCTTTGAACGAGTTTGTGTTGGATGACGATACCACCTGTACCGCCATTGAATCCTCCATTACCACATATTTCCAACTTAATTCCACTGATGAGGTGTCCACAGGGGTGTTGTGGGATGGGCATAAGGTGGTGATAAGGGCATCCTGATAGTCTATGGATCAAGACTTAAAAAAGCTATAGGTACAGAAATTGATGATTTGGTTATTAAAATTCGCTTACTTGAACAAACACACAAGAATCAACTACAACATTTCCGACTTGACTGCACTGACAGATCTTAGATCCAAACTTTCTGCGTGCCTTGAAAGGAAAGCGCAGAATGAATTACGTTACTATGCACAAAAATTTTATGAACATGGGAATAAATGAGGTGCCTTCTTGCCCACTACCTTCGCAAATGACAGGCACTTTCTCATGTACAAAAACTGATGGCTTGTGACAGACAGCTAGTGGACTCTGATCGCATTGCTGAGGCTTTCCGGACTTATTACAGTCCCCTATACAACCTTAAACCTCCATGCGACTCATCCTGGGCCTACACCCATAGCACCTTCATTTGTCAACACCTACAGGAATAATAATGACAATAATGATGACATCAGAGGGGTACTTATTGGGTCTGAAGTCCATAAAGTTTCTGCTTATTCTGACGATATTCTGTTTTACATATCCCAGCCACTTACCACCTTGCCAGTTTTGATGTCCGAGCTTCACACGTATGGTTCTCTCTCCAATTTTAGTATTAACTATGGGAAGTCTGAGATTCTATCAGTCACGATTCCCTCTGATCTTATGCTATCACTCAAGACTAATTTGCAGTTAGTTTACCTGGAAATCACAAACACTGCCCTATCTAGGCACTGATATCTCTTCAGACCCCAAATTATTGTACGCTGCAAATTATGGTGTACTCTTACAAGGGGTAGAAAAAGATTTAAGTGCTTGGCAAAATACTGCCCTCACGTGGATGGGTCAAATTAACATCTTAAAATGATGATCCTGCCAAAAATTTTGTACTTGCTCTCCACAATCCCCATACACCTGCCACCTTTGTTTTTCTGTAATTTACGCCGGTTATTTACAACTTTCATTTTGCAGGGGAAACAGCCTAGGTTGGGGTACTCACTTCTTCATCGATGCAAAGAAGAGGGGGGCCTTTGGGGTGCCTGATATATCTCTATACTATAAAGCTGTGTCGTTGGTTCGTATTATAAACTGGTGTCATCATTTGAAAGAAGATATGGGTTACCTTTGAAAAGTCTCTCCGATAGGAACTTGGCAGGGGCCCCTTGGATCCCAGGTATGGCTCGTAGACTGTCCAGTTGGACGAGTCCATTTATACTGAACACTCTGAGAGTCTGGGATCAAGTCAATGGAACAGGAATTCTTTCTCCTCCAACCTCACCTCTGGCACCAATGGGGGTTTTCCTTGGTTCCCTCCTGGAGAAGATATCTCCTTTTTTAACTCCTGGGGTAGAGAAGGGAACACTACATGTTTGAATTTGGCCTTTGCGGGCCACCTGCTGCCCCTGGACAGATTGAGAGGTTCCTTTGGGACATTCCCCATGCACTTCTGGCACCATAGACAGCTACATGATTTCTTCCAGAAATTAGTCCCTAAAGTACGTCAAACGACTCACTAACTTCTTTCAAATCTATATGTATGAACCTTGGGGAATTTCCTCCTAGATAACTCCCCACTCTGTTAGGAAATGGGAATTGGAGCTGGGACTTGATTTTACGCCTCACCAATTACAGAAAATAATCAAATTATCACGTCTCCTCCATCTGCTCGAAGACCCAAGAGTCGTTCTATAAATCTCTGTCTCGCTGGTATAGGACAACCTCACAGTTGGCTAAGATCTTCCCTGGGGTTGATCGTGGCTGTTGGAGAGGCTGCCCTCATGAAGGCATCTTTCTGAATATATGGGGGTATTACCCCATGATCCAAAAAGTCTGGAGAGATATTTCCCCTTAGATTCAGAGGACAACCCTTAAACCTATTAAATTTACCCCCCTTCATTATTTATTTCACGCTACCCCCTCCTCTATCAAATCATATAAACATAGTGTCACCCCTCATCTTTTGAATGCAGCCAAGAGCTTGATACTGAAATTATGAAAAACAATCTCAGTGTCCTACCATGCAGGACTGGAGGAGGGAGGTGGAAAAGATACTAGAAGCTGAACGCTGGGTTTATACAGTTAAGAATTATCTTGAGAAATTTTATGACATTTGGTCCATCTGGATGTATTACTCTATGGAACTGGACAGCCCAGATAACCTTATCCCTGGCAATATAACTCTATAACCCCTAGAGCTTTTTTGGGCAATTTTGTTTGGTAATGCCCCTCCACTGATGATTGTTGCCACATGCCTGACAGACTCACTCTGCTTAACCGCTGGACGATACATAACTTCATGGTATACTGATCTCTCACCCACATACTTACCCACTTACCTCACATCTAAAATGGTGTTATGCCCTGTGATCAGAGTTATTTTGCAGTTGCCTATCATGGCTCCTGCTACTTCTCTTTCTTTTCCTCATGTTTGTACCCTGAATAATTTATTATGCTCTATTTTTATGTCGCTATCAAACATGTTAGTTTATGTTTTTGTTATGATATAATGGTTTATTGAAACGCAACCAACTGTTGCCCTGGAACTGCCATGTGCAGAGGTATAGCTCCTGCATGGCCACCAGGTCCCTGGGTGGTATAGAATTCATCTATACCTACTGTCCTGACAGCGAGCAGGTAGTTACATGACATGTGGATATATGGTTACAACATGTCTGTTCTTTTGCGCCTCATGTTTTTGTTTTTTTATCTTGTGTTTTTTTTGTGTTCTGTTTTAAAAAATTTTTTTAAATATTAAAAGAGAAAATAATTTTCAACATATAAACATGTAGATAACAGTATCACTATAGGCCCCTGATGGCCACACAGAAGGAACTTGCAATGCAGGCAAAATACAAAGATAACAAAAAATAATATATACCAATGATATAGAAAGAGAGTACAGCAAATCCAGCTGCCTTAATCCACCTCAGAGCAGGAGGCACTAGGATTGGTCAACAACAGGTACAAAGGGATGGAAAAGCTGGATCTGTGGAAGCAATCCAAATGTGCCAAAGCCTGGGGTCTATAGTCCCATATATCAGGCACAAAAAAACCAAAATACTATACAATGTATCTTTAAACTACAATAAGGCATCAAGTCATCAGAGGGCCAATCGGGCAAGAAAAGATAGAAAGATGGAGAAAAAGAAAAAAAGAAGTAGAAGAGAACAAAGGGAGAAATGGAATCCACCCACACAACAGGCTCCACCAAGCCAGCACAAAGAAAATAGAGCAATTGTAGGATGCAGCATGCAGGTAACTAATCCATGGGTTCCAGACTCGCACAAACTTGGCAGAGGTATCTCGCAGGATACTGAACATTTTCTTATTGATTATGATCCAGGAAGGTTTTTGTTTCATTAACGCCAAGTCCACTACCAGGTTCTTCCATGCAGTAGCGATTGCTATTTTGGCTGCCAGGAACATGAAAAAATTAGGGTCTGAGAGGATCTGTAAGCTCCAGCAATGGGTTCGTTAAGCAGCGCAGTTCTAGGGTTCTTGATGACATTAATCATGGTCACCATGAAAATCAAGGAATTAACTCATATCCAGTACCTTGTAACCTTAGGGCATGTCCACCATACATGAAACATTGTTCCCACTTGAACACATCCTCGGAAACAGAGAGAGGATGAGACAGGGTACATTCTTGACAATCAATCTGGGACTAAATACCAGCAAGAAAGGACCTTATAGCCTTCCTCTACAAGGGAGACATTCCCAATGCCCTTGTATATTCTAAGGGACCATTCCCTCCAGTCCTCCTCTCCTATCTCCTCACTCACATCCCTTTGTCTCCAGCTAACATAATCCAGTCCTGTCTAGGGACAGTGACACCAAGATTCATAAGTGACATTTTCAGCATTGTTTCCAGGTCATTAACAGGAAGGGAAGAAAAAGTGTTTGCTGATCTCCCTCCCTCCTACCGGTGGCACCCACCATGCAGGACCTAGGTCCGCTGATGAGAGTGTGGACCCTGTGAAGCATGGCAGAGGACATGGGGGTGTGGAAGTGATCTGGAGGCTGCACAGCTATTGGATCATTTCCACTTGACAGTCAGCCTGTCAACTTTACACATACTCCATTAGTCCTGTTTTTTTACTTATTTACACTTATTTGTTTGAGGGACAATAAAATTGTGTGGCTGAGACACACTTATACTGTCCCCCAACCACTCCCTACTATACTGCAAAGGCACTGCCATCGTAGTATGGCAGCGGGGGATTTTTCCAGCATAATGGGGAGTGGTTGGGATGATAAAAGTGTGGCTTTAAAGTCCCTCAAACATAAGTATAAATAAGAACTAACAGGAAGCATCTCACGGTGCCCATGTGATCATCATCATCATTATCATGATGATGATCACACAGTATAGAAGGTCTGTATACAGGGTACAGCTGTATCTGTGCCTCAGAAAACAGAAATTGTGAGCTTGCCTGTGCTCTGTGTTTCCATTGCTGCCTGTGCCCTTGGCCACCTTTCTGTTGAATCACCTCCCGCTGCTGGGCTACAGCTTCACCTTTAACCATCCTCAGCCACAGAAGGGATAATCACTTCTCAAATGAAAGGATGTGAGCAGCTGCGGCTGGCCGCCACTGATCAGCATTCCAAAATGCACCGCAGCTTTAGCCACCTGCGCATGAAATTTAAAAAAATGGTACCTCTCTACTCCTTATCTTCTGGGCCCCTCTGGTGAACTGATGGGGCCCAGAGAAAATATAATTAATGTTACATCAGGACTGGTTGTACTGCCCTATTGTCAGATCTGGCTGTGGCTGCACCACAGGCAGCAGTGTGCCCTAGGCGGCTGCCTAGTTTGCCTAGTGATAGCACAGACCCTGCATAGCAGCATGTTACATGTTACACCCTAACTATGGCTTTGAGCTAGCCTTACATGGTTAGATTTTTGTTTGACTGTTCCTCAGAACATTGAGTCAACTAAATAATTTTGTTAGAAAGCCCTTAAAATTTCATCCAGGCTTGCTACTTAAATGGAATCATAAATGAATTTAACAGGTTTCATTTTAATATGAATAATTTTTCCAGAACAAAAACCACATTCATTCTCTGAATTTTGTTAGTTCGAGAAAAAAATTTCCATCTTGCTCCTCTGAGTTTTCTCATCACTACAGTCGAGAATGAACATCAATATGATTAGTTAAGTCAAACAAATTCAGAAAAGGAATGGTTTTCTGACATTTTTTTTTACTGGTGAATGGACAGCTTTAGGCACAGAGGTGCCAGGACAGGAAGTTGTCATACATAGTAGAGGAAGAAAGTCACTAAACCCAAGGAACACAAAGTCCAGAGTTTGGAAGAACACCTGAACAGGCAAACCAAAAGCTCATCCCTACTCAGTTCTAGAGTGTTGTGCCATATTAGCTACTGATGGATGCAGAAAGTTTGGAGTTTAAAAGGGGTATTGTTTAAATCCCTTATTTTTGTTGTTTGGTCCTTTCTGATTATGCTCAGTCCACAAACCTAACATACCAGGATTAATGGCTTCCCGACCGCTCTATAGCAGAAATACTGTTACAGAGCGGCAGGGCTGCGCAATATCATGTGTATATATATATATATATGTGACTTTATATCACTGGGTAGGGGATGCACACGTGAGCCCTACCCACACTGCCATTGGCAGCTACAGCTGTCGAGTCGATCGCTGGGTCCCGGCCAGAGATTTCCCACTGGCCCCCGGTGATCGCTGAGTATCACTGACCGGGGAGAGGTCTGTATGTAAACAATACAGATCTCTCCCCTGTCAGCTCCAGTATGCTGCTTTGTATTGCTCTGCATAGCAGAGCAATACAAAGCAGTGTGCTTACACAGTAAAACACACACAGCACACAGTTAACCCTTTGATTGCCCCAGATGTTAACCCCTTCCTGCCCAGTGTCATTAGTACAGTGTCAGTGCTTTTTATTAGCACTGATCACTGTATTGGTGTCACTGGGGATGTCAGTGACAGTTAGTCAGCTTCCACCCAGTGTCAGAATGCCCGCTGCAGTCCTGCTAGAAGTCGCTGACCACCACCATTACTAGTATAGAAAAAAAAAATTCCAGTATACTGTATATACCGCCATTTGTAGACGCTATAACTTTCACATAAACCAATTCATTTACACGTATTGGGATTTTTCTTAGCAAAGACATGTAGAAGAATACATTTTGGCCTAAATTTATGATGAAATTTGATTTCTTAATTTGTTTTACTGGATATGTTTTATAGCAAAAAGTCAAAAATATAGGTTTTTTTTCATAATTGTCAGTCTAGTTTTGTTTATAGCGCAAAAAATAAAAAACGTAGAACTACCACCGAAAGAAAGCTCTATTTGTAGGGAAAAAAATGACATGAATTTCATTTGGATGCAGCGTTGCATGACCGTGCAATTATCAGTTAAAGTAATACAGCGCCGTATCGTAAAAAATGGCCTGGTCAGGAAGGGGGGTAAATCCTCTGGAGGGCAAGTGGTTAATTCTTTCTGATTATGCTCAATCCATAAATGTAACATATCAGGATTAAATTACCTACTTTCAAAAAAATACATTTATTTTCAGCCATTGAGATTGAAAAAATACAATCTGATAGATAAAATAAAGATTACCTAGCCTTGTGTTAACATTTTGTAAATTGAGCCTAAATTATGTAGCTTTACATGTATCTTAATGCAGCTGTATTATTAACAGACTCTAGGAAGGAAATTGTGCGTTTTGTTTTTTTTCATGTTTCCTCTCTGACTGCATTTTTATGTAATTGAAGGCTGAAAATGTAGCAGCGGATGCAGCAGGGGGAAGGGATGCAGAAAGTGAGGAATGAGAAGGAATAATACAGGCCTTTTAATGCTAACTTGTCTCAACAAAGTGCTGCTGTCACTGAGCTCTGTGGTGCAGAGACGTGTTTCCTCCTGCATGTGATACCCAAGTGGCTGGTACTTCTACCACAGCTGATACGCTAAAAGCAGAACCTGCAGATCACATTGGTGCTGATGACAGCGGATACATTAACCACTTTACTACGAATGACGGCTACAGCGCCGTAGTCTAGTTCTGGGAGGGCGTCCTTGCAGAACATGTCCCTACATACCCCCCCAGCGTTGCACACCTGGCGCTGTCTGTGATCGCTGTGTCCTTTTGGACACAGCTGATCACATAACATGGTAAAAGGCCAATCACGCCTTTTGCCACATGATCAGTTGTGTCCAGTCCAACTATGTAAATATACTTGTGGGTATCGGCAGCACTTTCTTTACACTGTCACAGCGTGAGGAAAGTACTGCCAGTAACTGGCAACTGTCAAAGCAGACATCTGCACTGATAATCAGGGCATTGATTATCAGTGCCACCCCAAAAGAGCCTAACAGTGCTGCCCATCAGTGCTGCCCAGCACTGCCCAGCAGTGCTGTCAATCTGTGCCCGCCAGTGCCGCCAGTCAGTACAGCCTATCAGTACCACAAGTCAGTGCCCTTCAGTGCTACCTATTAGTTCCCTTCAGAGCTGCCTATCAGTGCCCATCAGTGCTGCATCATCAGTGCCTCCTCACCAATGCCCACCAGTGCAACCTATGAGTGCCCATCAGTGCTGCCTATCAGTAACCATCAGCGCTGTCTATCAGTGCAGCCTCATCAGCGCACATTAGTGAAGAACAAAAATTACCTGTTTGCAAAATTTTATAATAGAAACAAAGAAAACCTTTTTTTTTCAAAAGTTTCGCTATGTGTTCATTTATAGTGCAAAAAATAAAACACCCAGTGGTGATTAAATACAACTAAAAGAAATCTCTATTTGCGTGAAATAATTATAAAAATTTCATATGGGTACAGTGTTGCAATTGTCATTCACAGTATGACAGTGCTGAAAGCTGAAAATTGGCCTGGGCAGGGAGGGGGTAAAAGTGCCCGGTAGACAGTTGGTTAAACATGTCTATGCTGAATAGTTCCATGGACCAGCCCTGGGAATAACAGTGCTACTTGATGGATCAGGATGGCTACTCCTTCCAGTCCTCAAAGCAGCTCCTGCCCCTAGACAAAATCTTCCCTCACTTCTCATCTGCCTCTCCCTCAAACTCCTTCCTCTTCTCCAATATGTGGCACCTACAGATGGTTTGCCACCTTGTCATCCGATTCCTCCTCTTTACTGGAGCCCACTTTCCGGTACGCTGCAGCTGCTGGACCATCACTGCCTCTAGCTGTTCCCTGTCTGATGTCCCCCCTTCTCTGGCCATGAACATATCTTGCTCAAATATCTGCAAGCAGAAATGCTTGCCAAACATCAGCCTCCACAGCAAGTCAATGATGATGTGATCCAATAATTCTGACTCCTTGCTGCCGTTTTGTGGGCTATCTTAGGGCTGGTAAACATGACATGCAGCCGGCGGGAGGGGGAGGATGGGAAACCGTCTGGAAGGGGGCACCAGGGAATCCCTGAGGTGACGGAGCAATATGTAGGGGTCAGAGCATTGGGGGTGACAGAGACCCATTTTTACAGTTAAATACCCCTCTGGCTCCCTTACAGCACCCAAAGCCAATGGCAAGGGAGAGGAGGGAAAGCTGGCAACTGCAAGGGAGCCATAGAGGATCTGTCTGTGCTGTGGGGGCTGGGGGGGGGTTAGGATTCAGTGGCCATGATGGGAATTGGTTGACTATTCGCAGTGTGTGACAGGGCACAATGTGCCCCCCTTCCCTCGGGGCCTGTGCACCCCGCACACACTCTTGTACAATGAATGATATGCAAGTGAATAGATACCAAAACTACTGATCTGTTCACAAAGTTTTTGATGACCCCCAGACATGAGAGGATTAAACGTGTCTGGATTTAACAGAAATCTTTCCTTGGACAAGATATTCATGGTTGAGAAGTTTTCCCACTTAATACATGAAATGTATGTAGCACTACCCTGTGTTGTGGGTATCCTTCAGCCTCTCCCTGCACAGCCAGGCAACAGGTATTTCTCACACCAACTTGCATCCAAAGACAATGACCAGTCCATGGGCTTGGTTTTGTTATTTTATCAGGGGAAATCAACTTGGATGGGGATTAGGGATTATGGGATGCCCACTTTGGCTTGAAACAACAGAAGGGGAACACTTCCCTCCTATGTACAAAGACAGATCCTGGACTGCTCTTTTCCTGAAAGCTGTCAGTCTTTGTGGATCAGTAGCAGTTGCCCTTTATGGGCGAGGAACTATCACCTCCTCAAAAAATCACTTTACTTCTCATTGCTACATGTAGAGATGTCTTCCCTCCCCCTAAAGAGCTGCTCCCAATTCCACAGCCTGCAAGTACTACCAGCCCTCCTAGCTTCTCAGAAGATCTCCCGGGACAAGGATTAAGAATTGAGCCCAGTGTTGTCCTTAGAGAGTTTGCTACGTGTTGCAGTCTTTCCCTTTGTAGATGCTAAGGTGTGCTGCTGTACTCGCTGTCCTCCTTGCTCCCTGCTGCTCCAGACCTTGATCCCATTTATGCCTCTCCACTGAATGTATCCTCCTGAGCCAGCCAAGCCCAGGCTAGAGCTCCCCCCCCCAAAGCTCGGGGACCCATTCTAGGCATCGTCTCCTCAGCACTCAATCTTCCACCTGACTCCTCTGTAAGCCTGAATCTCCCATAATTATAGGGCAGTCCACCATTCTATCAGGGCCTCCAAACCTGGGATCGGCCGGACCCCCCATAAATATGCAGATTAGGCCTCCATCCATTCCTGCTTGCCGACTACTGGAAAGTTCTATGGTCCTCCAGAGTCAGGAGGAGGCGATAGAGCCATAACCTGCTGAGTCATCCAGCTGACCTGCAATAACCCGACCCCATTCACATGACTCACACAACTACCATGAGTCACACACAATGATTTTGCCTATAATACACTACACTAGTCTAGTTGCACACTAGAGGGTGATGCATGTAAAAGATGATTTTAATTGTGACTTTGGGGTCTTTATCTAAAATAACAAGCACAAAGGTGAACAAATGGCAATCTAGTAGTCACTAAGGGCTTGTTCCTGCTGATGGCATTCTAAACGCACCATTTTAGCATGCGGGCAGCTGTCAGCTTTTCCTTGCACTATGAATGGGAAGTTGACTGTTTCTTTATGTAGTGCACAAAGTGGCACTTCATTTCTGTGCATTGTGCTGCAGCGCGGTGACATTCAGTGCTATCCAGTGCACCGTGTCATTTTTATGTACTGTACTACAAGGCACATCACAACAGTGTTGTGGTGTTACCGGGGCACATAGAAAAACAATTGTTTTATTTGTGCCCTTGTGGTGACTGATATTTATCCAGCACAGAAAAATGCCATTCTCCACACATAGTGTGAACGAGCCCTAAGACCTAACTCACGCCTAATGTCTTGTGCAGGTGGTCTCCTTTGCAAGCTTTGTTGTGTTATTCGCACATTTTGTGGCAATGCACATATGGCAGCCCATGCAATTGAATGGGCTGCCCTATACATGACAAACGCTCCATAGAAGCTCCTACACCTTTTCAAGCATTGGGCTTTGCATCTTTTTGTATCATGCATTGTAGTGCGCTTTTTGCTTGATTTGTTGCACATGAAATGTGCATCTACTGGCTGCATTTCTGTACCCGGTCTGAGAATGCACAAAAAATGCACTACGAACGCACATCACAGTTGTGATGTTATTATTCTTAAAGATACTGCAAGTGTGATGCACATTTGTAGCGCATTTTTCATGCGTTCCCAGAATGAGCATGGAAATGCGGGTTTTCTGTGCACATTCTTGGAATATACAGGTGTGAATGCAACATTAAGCTCCTTTTACGTGGTTATCATCCATCTCAGAAAAAATGGCTTCAGTTTACATCAGTTAACATCCATCTTCCGTTTAGTTCTGTTCCATTTACATCCGTTCTTCATCCATTTACATCTGTTTTATTGTCTGCTTCCGATTTTTTTCATATCAGGACAAAAATGCAGACATGTTCTAAATCTGACCTTAAAGGAAGCATACGAAAAACTGATGTAAACAGATGACGTGTCCATAAGAACGCATTGCTGACTTTTTTTCATCTGTCAACAGATGGGTGTAAAATGGGCAAATGTTTAGTCCACTTTCACACGGAGTCTAAAAATTTTCAGTTGTGAACAAATCAAAATAAGTCTAAGCATGTTTCAATCAATATTGACACTTGAAGTGTATTCTGCTACCCTATAAAATGCAAACAAAAAAAGTGAATGGCAAATGGTGAAGAAATACATACTTTTCTCTAGACAGTGAGAGATGTTGGCTGCCCAGCGTCTATCTTCATCTGCAAAGTGAAAGCAAAACTGTCTTTATATAAAGAAAACGCTATCTCCACCCTTAGATAAGGACTTTTTAAAACAAGCTCTACCTTCGTTTAAACTAACTTACTAAGCTAGAGGTTGGCCAAAAAAATTTGTTAATGCCTGAGTGGCAATGAATCATACCATTTTGCTAGAAAACAAATACAAATACAAAGACTACATTCACATAAGATTTTATTTTCGTATTGCTTTGCTATCTTTTGCGGAGCTGGAAAGCAGGACTGTACGTGTTTTTTGTTGCATTTTCTGTTTTTATACTTTTTTTGGGGGGGGTCAACTTCTTGGGCAGATTAAACCGCAAAATGCATCAAAAACACAATACATGCATTTTCTGCAATGTCTCTATTGAAGTCTATTGAACCAAAAAATGCAACGTTTTGTGTTTTAAAAGGTCCCTGACCCTTGCCAAAAATGCAGCGGTTCAAAAATGCATAGATGTGAACATGTTCAATAGGAAACCGTGTTAAATAGACTGTAGTGCGTTTCTGCAAAAAGCACTAAAATCATTGGTGTGAACCAGACCTTAGTGCTGTGTAAACAATCTCAAGAAACAGGGAAGCAAAAGGAAGAGGTGGCAGGCAAAAGGGGTCCCTGTGCAGAAAATATGTCTGCCCCCCTCCTCCCCAACTATGTTATACCTAATGGTATTAACTACCAACAAAACAACTGTTATTTATGGCAATGAAAGCAAAAGCGAGCTCAAACTAACATTTGCATGGCTAAAAATAACTAATAATGGCAAACAACACATGCATTATGGTTTAGTGAATTAGTTTTTTTTCGATAAAATGATCTGTGAGGAGACAATAATTTCATGTAATCATTAAATAAAATAATGAATGTAGTTGAAACAAGTTGTCTTAGTGAATTTCCAGGGGGGATCAGAGCTATTTTGAATTGTCAAATTGGTCAACTGCTGGCACTGACCAATCTGAATCAGAAATATTTTGATCCATCCCAGAAGCCATACGGAAAGAAAGGTGGTAAATGCAGTGGGGACCTGGGTGGGATGGAGGTGGGGAGTGTGTCCGGTGTTATTTCACCTTTTAAATTTTTCTGAAAAGATGAACTAACTCTTTAAAGTGATATTTTCAGAAGATGAGGTCCACTTGTCTTTTTTCATCTCTTCAGTGTTACCCTCCCCCCATCCCTCCACTGATTTCTCCTTTAGCTTGCCAGATGCTAAAGAGACACCCATGTGTGGACACTCACTCCCCTGCCCTCAGCAACCTCACCTATAACCTTGAAGATTGGGAAAGCAGTGTGGATGGTTCAGAAAAACAAACCATCTTGTACAGTGTACTGGATTACTAGGGGTTAAGTCCAACTAGGTGCATGTCACCTCCTGGACTTATCTCTTTAATTTACAATTTGAATTTGTACTAAAACATAGCTATCACTATACTTTTGCCACTCTGATGCTGGACATTCTGGTCTCAGCTACTGCAGCTATAGAGTCTCATGCAGTAGCTGTACTGCCCCTCCTCCTGCCCAATCACAGAGCACTTTTGTATTATGTGAACTCATTCACAAAATACAAAGGCTTCTGTGAATGAACAGCGGAGGGACAACGTCTCTCCTGTCAGAGCCCTGGGAGTGTAGTAAAAACTGTACTACCTGAGCACCATAAAACTGTCAGATGTAAATTGAAGAGATAAGTCCAGGAGGTGGCATGTACTTCATTGGACTTAACTCTTTCACTGCCAGAGTCGCTTTTGTGGTTTTTGCACACATGTTAAAAAAATCGTTTTAGGCCTGAAGATCACATAAAACCCTCAAAACATTATATATTTTCTGAAATCAAACACCCTTGAGAATAAAGGTCTAGGAAACACAAAACATCAGTAAAAATACAGTAAAGGTAATTTTAGAGCACACAAACACAATAAATTACCAAATATTTTGGTAAAATATAAATAATGGGGCTGCATGGAGTAAACAGATCCCCAACATGTCAAACCTTAAATTTGTGTGCAACGTTCAGTACCCTATATTTTCTATAGGCAAAGCATTAAAACCCCCCTATAGGTCATCAGTTTAGTGCTATGGAGGAGATCTGGTGCTTGATATATTGTTCTGACTCCAGCGTGTGTGACAATATGTAACATGTGTATTGCAATTGACGTTTTCATGCGTAGACGCCCCCCAACATTTGGGACAAAAAAATCCCCTATGTCATGACTTTTTGATGACAGGTTCTTTTTAATGAGACATCCAGGATCTAAAAGTTCCTGGATGTCTCCCCTGTGCTCTACCGAATCAATGCAGACTGACGGACGTACCCGACAGGGTCAGCAACAAGAAGGGGAGGAGAGCGGATGTGTATCTGCTCAGCTCCCTCCCTTCTACCCGGTGGCACCCCCTCTGCTGGTCCTGGGTCCGCAGATGAGCATGGGGAGCTCGGGATACATGGAGGAGGTACGTAAGTGGAAGGCGTTCATTACCATGGGGCATGAAAGCAACAAAATTGCTTTCGTCTCACAGGCAGCAGTCTGCTTGTCCGATATAAACACTCTCGGTGGGGGTAAAATGCCCTATTGTCAGGTCTATCTGACATACGGACCTGGCAGCGAAAGGGTTAAAGTAGTTGTAAACTTACAATGTTATAAGCACTAATACAGGTATAACTATGCAGGCATCATAACTATTTTTGCTTAGTTTCAGAAATGATATCTCTTTATTCTTTTTACTCTTGTTTTCAAGGATACAATGTTCTGTCATGTGACCATGTATCCTCTCTATCTGACAAGGGCAAGGTTACAGGACACTGTGCAAACATACAATGTGCCTGTATTCCACAGTCTGTTCGACCTAACGCAAGATGCAGGCTGTGCTTGAGCAGGGGGAGTGTTCTATAAGTAGACTGTGATTGGGAGAGTGTGTGCCAGAGGCAGGCTGTAATTGAGAGGGGGTGTGTGCCAGAGGCAGGCTGTGATTGAGAGGGGGTGTGTGCCAGAGGCAGGCTGTGATTGAGAGGGGGTGTGTGCCATAGGAAAGCTGTGATTGAGAGGGGGTGTGTGCCAGAGGCAAGCTGTGATTGGGAGGGAGTGTGTGCCAGAGGCAGGCTGTGATTGGGAGATGGTGTGTGCCATAGGAAGGCTGTGATTGAGAGGGGGTGTGTGCCAGAGGCAAGCCGTGATTGAGAGGAGGTGTGTACCAGAGGCAGGCTGTGATTGAGAGGGTGTGTGTGCCAGGGGCAGGCTGTGATTGAGAGTAAGTGTGTGCCAGGGGCAGGCTGTGGTTGAGAGGGGGTGTGTGCCACAGAAAGGGTGTGATTGAGAGGGGGTGTGTGCCAAAGGCAGGCTGTGATTGAGAGGGGAGGTGTGCCAGAGGCTGGCTGTGATTGAGAGTGGGTGTGTGCCAGACGCAGGCTGTGATTGGGAGGGGGTGTGTGCCAGAGGCAGGCTGTGATTGGGAGGGGGTGTGTGCCAGAGGCAGGCTGTGATTGAGAGGGGGTGTGTGCCAGAGGCAGGCTGTGATTGGGAGGGGGTGTGTGCCAGAGGCTGGCTGTGATTGAGAGGGGGTGTGTGCCAGAGGCAGGCTGTGTTTGGGAGCGTGTGTGTGCCAGAGGCAGGCTGTGATTGGGATCATGTGTGTGCCAGAGGCAGGCTGTGATTGGGTTCGTGTGTGTGCCAGAGGCAGGCTGTAATTGAGAGGGGTGTGTGCCAGAGGCAGTCTGTAATTGAGAGAGAGTGTGTGCCAGAGGCAGTCTGTGATTGGGAGGGTGTGTGTGCCAGAGGCAAGCCGTGATTGAGAGGGGGTGTGTGCCAGAGGCAAGCTGTGATTGAGAGGGGGTGTGTGCCAGGGGCAGGCTGTGATTGAGAGGGGGTGTGTGCCAGGGGCAGGCTGTGATTGAGAGTAAGTGTGTGCCAGGGGCAGGCTGTGGTTGAGAGGGGGTGTGTGCCACAGAAAGGGTGTGATTGAGAGGGGGTGTGTGCCAAAGGCAGGCTGTGATTGAGAGGGGAGGTGTGCCAGAGGCAGTCTGTGCTTGAGAGAGGGTGTGTGCTAGAGGAAGGCTGTGATTGAGAGGGGGTGTGTGCCATAGGAAAGCTGTGATTGAGAGGGGGTGTGTGCCAGAGGCAAGCTGTGATTGGGAGGGAGTGTGTGCCAGAGGCAGGCTGTGATTGGGAAATGGTGTGTGCCATAGGAAGGCTGTGATTGAGAGGGGGTGTGTGCCAGAGGCAGGCTGTGATTGAGAGGGGGTGTGTGCCAGAGGCAGGCTGTGATTGAGAGGGGGTGTGTGCCAGGGGCAGGCTGTGATTGAGAGGGGGTGTGTGCTAGGGGCAGGCTGTGATTGAGAGTAAGTGTGTGCCAGGGGCAGGCTGTGGTTGAGAGGAGGGGTGTGCCACAGAAAGGGTGTGATTGAGAGGGGGTGTGTGTCAAAGGCAGGCTGTGATTGAGAGGGGAGGTGTGCCAGAGGCTGGCTGTGATTGAGAGTGGGTGTGTGCCAGACGCAGGCTGTGATTGGGAGGGGGTGTGTGCCAGACTCAGGCTGTGATTGGGAGGGGGTGTGTGCCAGAGGCAGGCTGTGATTGAGAGGGGGTGTGTGCCAGAGGCAGGCTGTGATTGGGAGGGGGTGTGTGCCAGACGCAGGCTGTGATTGGGAGGGTGTGTGTGCCAGAGGCAGGCTGTGATTGAGAGGGGGTGTGTGCCAGAGGCTGGCTGTGATTGAGAGGTGTGTGTGTACCAGAGGCAGGCTGTGATTGAGAGGGGGTGTGTGCCAGAGGCTGGCTGTGATTGAGAGGGGGTGTGTGCCAGAGGCAGGCTGTGATTGGGATCGTGTGTGTGCCAGAGGCAGGCTGTGATTGGGATCGTGTGTGTGCCAGAGGCAGGCTGTGATTGGGATCGTGTGTGTGCCAGAGGGAGGCTGTGATTGAGAGGGGGGTGAGCTGATTCATCAGTTGGCTTTGGGTACAGGAGTGGGCATCTTGAGTCAGGGAAACTGGCAGCGAAGCCTTCTGGCTTCACAGCTGGGCTCCCACTACGCATGCGTGAGCCGCGCTGCATTGTATGACTGGATCTGCAGTCTTCTAGGATGTGTGTGTGTCCTGGAAGGAGGAAGGATCAAAAGATCAGCGCAGCGATTTTACCCGGAAGTTGGAGCAGTTACCTGTCAACACCAAGTACGCACTCACCCTTCAAAAAGTGCCAAATGTGGCAGTGGAGGGGAGGAGGAGGCAAACAAGTGGAACTTCCCCTTTTGGGTGAAGTTCTGTTTTAAGGTACAAAATAGCTACAGGTAGTATTCAAAACTACTTTAATATGCCTGCCATGTAAGCATTCCACACCATCCAGCAACAGAACATTATGCTATATGACTCCTTTACAGGAAATGAGAAAAAGGATACAACAGCATATCAAAATAATGACATTAACAATCAACAGCAAATGATTTCAGACTACAAATGCAACTGTGTAATAGCACATAATATGGAAATAAATATTATCCAGCAAAATAAATTTGTACTGGTTAATAACATCAGGTTATATCAAACTGCAAATGCATAGTGTATGACAGAGCATCTTATTCTCAGTTTCTCTTTGTGTAGTCCCTCTAATTATTCAGGGTAAATGCCCCTGTTACATTGGTGGTCACTGTAAATCCTCAGTTACTGGTAGTTATTGTAAGTAGTGTAAGTGTGTCATTACAGTGTAGAATCCCCCAATACCGTAAGGACTGATTTACACAGATCACCAACTTAATAAGGCATATACAGCGTCAATGTAATAGGTGCACTCAATAACCGCCAATATAATGTAGGCATTCACTGTCCACCAAGGGCCCCAAGCTCTCTGTTTTAAGCTCTGCAGTAAAAACAACTTGGTTAAAAGTGGTTAATACACTTGCCCTCCGGAGGATTTACCCCCCATCCTGACCAGGCCATTTTTTGTGATACAGTGCTGCGTTACTTTAACTGACAATTGTGCGGTCATGCAAAATTTATGTCATTTTTTTCCCCCACAAATGGAGCTTTCTTTCAGTGGTATTTCATCACCTCTGTGGTTTTTATTTTTTGCGTTATAAACAAAAAAAACAAAAATTATGGAAAAAAAACAATATTTTTGACTTTGGGCTATAAAACATATCCAGTAAAAAAATCAAATTTCTTCATAAATTTAGGTCAAAATATATTCTGCTATGTCTTTGCTAAAAAAAAATCCCAATACATGTAAATTAATTGGTTTACATGAAAGTTATAGCGTCTACAAATGGCAGTATATTTACTAGAATGTTTAATTTTTTTTTATACTAGTAATGGCGGCAATCAGCGACTTATAGTGGGAGTGCGGGTGTGGCGGTCATTATGACACTGGGTGGAAACTAAATCACTGCCACTGACATACCAATGACACTAATACAGTGACCGGTGCTAATAAAAAGCACTGACACTGCACTAATGACACTGGGCAGGAAGGGGTTAACATTTGCGGCAATCAAAGGGTTAACTGTGTGCTGTGCTGTGTTTTACATTATGTGCTGTGTGTATTTTAATAGGGAAACACAGAGAAATACACAGCAGCATATCCTTGCTGGCAGGAGACAGACCTGTGTTACAGGTCTCTCCCCTGTCAGTGATTGCCAGGTGCCAAAGGGGAATCTAGGTGACTGACATCCCTAGCCGCCATCCATAGCGTGCCCCCTACTTGGACATGCAAATCATGCATACAAGGCCGTGGATAAGTGGGTACCACCAGTCCTCCTGTATGGGGCCCAGGCCAGCAGGGGGGGGGGTCCCAGGCAACTAGGTGAATGTTATGTGGGCAGGAAGAGTGATCAGCACAGCATTGGTGGCAACTACTGGAACCAATTCCCTGTATGGATCTTTCTGCAGCAGCTTAAAACTGGTTTCTTCTCCTCTCCCTCCCTCTGACTTTCAGCTGCTGTAGAGAGAGCCATATAGTAGATCGGATCCAGTAATTGCACCACCACCGCATCCATCTCCCTCTGTGTGCGCTATACATTTTCCCCTGCTCCCCAAGCCCCCCTGTGTGTCCCCACCCTCACAGTGCTGCCAGCTTCTCTCCTCTCCTTCCTACCTCCAGCTGTAAGCACACAATAGGATCCTTCAGGATGGAGAGTGGGGAAAGGGTCTGGTAAATATGGTACATTTACCAGCCCTTCCTTTCCTGAATGAACACAATGAGTGATCGCTACTAATCACTCCCTGTGTTCATTCATAACTAAAGCATAGTAAACAGGGGGGGGGGGCAGGGGCCCTGTCAGGTTGGCTGCATGGGGCCCCTTGGTTTCTAACAGCAGCCCTGCATGTATATATACGTGATTTTTCACAACCCTGCCGCCCTGTAGCAGTAGTTCTACTATAGGGCAGCTGGAAAGTGGTTAAAGAGTCTCTAAAAACTTGGAACAATGGCTTTGAAATAACAGAGCTCAACTTGTAGGTGTATGCCATCTGGTCCAGGTGCTTTATTTATGTTTATTTTGTCTGAATGTTTCTGGACCATATCAAATTTAAACCATTGTGAATAATTTGGGGTTATGTCAATACTATCCCCACTATGGACTTGAGCTATCATCATTTTCATTCGTATATACACAGAACTAAAGAAGGCATTTAATACATTTGCCTCCTCTTTGTCTCCAATCGCCTAAATTGTGCTTGTACTCTTGCTCAGACCTGACTTTTTACTATCAATATATTTGAAGAATTTCTGGGGGGTTTTCCTACTCTCTTTCACAACTTGTCTTTCAGTTTAATTGTGGTCTTGATTTCTGCTTTACATATTTTGTTATATTGTTTGTACTGTTTCAGTGATGATAGTGTTCTTTCATTTTTATATTTTTCAAATGTCCTTTTCTTATTCGCCATTTTAACTTTGGACATTGATCCACATAGGTTTTACTTTTAGCCTTTTAAATGTATTGCCTGTTTGAATATATTTTTCAGTGTAACTGTATATACGTAGTTAATCTGAAGCATTCCCATTTCTGTTCTGTGTTCTTCATTGATAACATTCTCTCCCAGTCTAATGTTGGAGAGGCGCCCTCAGCCTTGGAAAATGTGTTCCCTTAAAAGTGTTTTTATCTTTCCAGTATGTGTTTGTTGTGTATAGCCACCCTTAAATGAAATCAATTTATGGTCACTGCTACCCAGATGTTCTTTTTTATGAATATTAGTAATAAGCTCTGCAATATTTTAATTACCAGGTCCATCAGAGCATCATTTCTACTTGGGGCATCTATAAACTGTACCATAAAATTGTCTTGTAATGGGTTTAGAAATTTCCTTCTTTTCACTATCCCAGCAGTGTCATTACTCCAGTCAATTTTAGAGTAGTTAAAATCTCCCATTATTGCTGTTGTCAACCCATTGCCACCTGCATCCTTTTCTATCAAGGAGCTGAGTCTCTACCTCCTCATTAATACTGGGTGGCCTGTAGAAAACTCTACTAATTGACTCTGAAGTATATGCAGCTCCACCCATAATGATTAAGCCTCATCATATTCACCATCCACAAGGTCCTCTTTTCACTTTGAGATCACCTCTCACATAGAGACAGACACTGCCATCTTTGCATTTTACCCTGTCTCCTGAAAAAGAGTATAGTCAGCTATTTTATTAGCAGCCCGGTTGTGAATAGAATGAAGTCAAGATTCAGCAATACTATTTAATACATAGTCCTCTTCATGCATCAAAGCTTTCAACTCTTGTATTTTGGTTGGCAGACCAATATTGGTGAAAAAACACTTTAATGCATTGTTGCATTTCCACTTGTATGCTGGCTCAAAGTAAGTATGTAAAATATATCAATTCTTGAGTTCAGCTTTAATAACTTAATAATTCTTTCATCAGAACTGTGGGGTTTATTTACTAAAGCTGGAGAGTGCAAAATCAGGCTCACTTCTGCATAGTAGCCAATCAGCTTCCAACCTCAGCTTGTTCAATTAAGCTTTGGCAATAAAACCTGGAAGCTGATTGGTTTCTATGCAGAAGTGAGCCTGGTTTTGGACCTTCCAGCTTTAGTAAATAAACCCCTGTGTGTTTTTCATTAAAATAACCCCATACTTTCTCCTTAGATAGCACGGTATAGTATCACTGCACAACCTTGCCTTGACCTCGTCACAAACCTCCAAGATGTACAGCCACACTTAAAGTGAACCTGTGGTAAGGATAGTGACATTAAAGTATTAACACATCCTTAACAAGCAGTACATGAGCTTTAAAACACACCAACACTGTCCTTAGCAGCTGCAGATCCTGTAGAGTGATTAATCATCAAAGATCACTCTAAGGTCAGGTTTCATTCTGCTTCTAACAAGCGGAATAGTTTACATTAAAGAGCTGGAAATCTGGCAATTCCCTACTGCCAGAGGAACCAAGGGAAGATAAGATGTGACTTCAGTGCCTTTGTTGTGAACATTGAGGAAGAAGTAATCCATAGTGCCTGAAGCTATAGGGGCCAATGAGGGCTTGTATGAACGCCTATTTACTGCTTTTAAGAACATGTCAATAGTTGACTGTCCATTGCTGCAAGTTTACTCTCCGCTGAATGTTCTCATCCAGTGTACGTATGTCATACAAAAGGAAAACATGTTTACCTACAGCCCTAGTCAAACATTATGACTTAAAATTTGACCCTTTTTTGTTTGGACATCATTTAAGTTGAACGTATTATTTTAATTTATTTTTAGTAAATATTCAATTTTTATACCTCTTTTGATTGTGATCTAGACTAGACAGAACTGCCAGATGGAAAGGTCTACAGTAATGGACATTTTTTTCCACAAATCAATGTCGGGGCCTTTCTTCCTTCACCACTGTTAACCCCATATTTTACAAGGCACCACAACTAAACTCTTCAAACCAATGTGGTGTACCACAATCATTGGCACTGTTTCGGGCACACACTGAAACTATTAGATACGTTTTATGTTGCACTAATAGCCCTGCTCTACTCTTCCAACCCCCAGGATTGCTGATTTACAGAAGTTCCCAGGAGTGTCCCTGTCAAAGATATCTCATCAATTTGTGAAATCACTGATTATTAAAGAATATTTATACCCAACATTTCAAATTCCTGACATGTGCCTGTGTACCTTGTACTTTTATAAAAAAGTATCCTGTTCACTTTGTGTTGCTTCCTTTGTGTGAAATTGGAAATGGGAACGCAGCCTGCTCTCCTCCACTGATTTGACTTGTCCTGACACATATATATGTGTCCTGGATTAATACAGTATATATATATATATATATATATAACACAATATACTACAATGCAGATACTCATCCTAGATCATTGCATCTCTTCAGTGAATCAGGCTACATGGGAGGGCCACCCTACAGTGAAACAAATGTTGGTAAAGCTGGCAGAGTACAAGAAGGTCAAAAGGTGTTGACTGAAACTTAAACAGTATTAAAGATAGTTACCAGCCATGCTTACATGTATAGTTCAGCTGTTATTTATACTATCAAACACTCCTTTTCCCATAAAAAGTATTTTTGCATTTGGTGCCAAATAAGTAGCTATTGCCAAGAGCTGCAGTTTCACTTTGCTTTTTTTTGCACTGTGACTTACAGTATATTTGTCTAATGGTTGAGTGAAGATTAAACAAAAAATAAAAGTACAAAAATAGTAAAATGTGTAATAGAACAGAACCATGAGCAGCATATTACTTTATTGAGTTTACAAACCTTAAAGAAGTGGAACTTCTCTGTCTCTGGTCATCCCCTGCACTGTCTGCAGTCTCTTGGTCATCCCCTGTACTGTCCGCAGTCTCTTGGTCATCCCCTGTACTGTGTCTGCAGTCTCTGGTCATCCCTTATACTGTCTGCAGTCTCTTGGTCATCCCTTATACTGTCTGCAGTCTCTTGGTCATCCCCTGTACTGTCCACAGTCTCTTGGTCATCTCCTGTACTGTCTGCAGTCTCTGGTCATCTCCTATACTGTGTCCGCAGTCTCTGGTCATCCCCTTTACTGTCCGCAGTCTCTGGTCATCTCCTATACTGTGTCCGCAGTCTCTGGTCATCTTCTGTACTGTCCGCAATCTCTGGTCATCACCTGTACTGTGTCCGCAGTCTCTGGTCATCTCTTGTACTGTCCGCAGTCTCTGGTCATCTCCTGTACTGTCTGCAGTCTCTGGTCATCCCCTTTACTGCCCGCAGTCTCTTGGTCATCCCCTATACTGTTCGCAGTCTCTGGTCATCTCCTGTACTGTGTCCGATGTCTCTGGTCATCTCCTGTACTATGTCTGTAGTCTCTGGTCATTTCCTGTACTATGTCTGCAGTCTCTGGTCATTTCCTGTACTATGTCTGCAGTCTCTGGTCATTTCCTGTACTATGTCCGCAGTCTCTGGTCATTTCCTGTACTATGCCCGCAGTCTCTGGTCATCTCCTGTACTATGTCTGCAGTCTCTGGTCATCTCCTGTACTACCCGCAGTTTCTGGTCATCTCCTGTACTATGTCCGCAGTCTGGTCATCTCCTGTACTGAGTCCGCAGTCTCTGGTCATCTCCTGTACTGTGTCCGCAGTCTCTGGTCATCTCCTGTACTATGTCTGTAGTCTCCGGTCATCTCTTGTACTATTTCTGCAGTCTCTGGTCATCTCCTGATGACTGGAGACTACAGACATAGTACAAGAGATGACCAGAGACTGCGGACATAGTACAAGAGATGACCAGAGACTGCGGACATAGTACAGGAGATGACCAGAGACTGCGGACATAGTACAGGAGATGACCAGAGACTGCGGACACAGTACAGGAGATGACCAGAGACTGCGGACATAGTACAGGAGATGACCAGAGACTGCGGACACAGTACAGGAGATGACCAGAGACTGCAGACACAGTACAGGAGATGACCAGAGACTGTGGACATAGTACAGAAGATGACCAGAGACTGCAGGCATAGTACAGGAGATGACCAGAGACATCGGACACAGTACAGGAGATGACCAGAGACTGCGAACAGTATAGGGGATGACCAAGAGACTGCGGGCAGTAAAGGGGATGACCAGAGACTGCAGACAGTACAGGAGATGACCAGAGACTGCGGACAGTACAGGAGATGACCAGAGACTGCGGACACAGTACAGGTGATGACCAGAGATTGCGGACAGTACAGAAGATGACCAGAGACTGCGGACACAGTATAGGAGATGACCAGAGACTGCGGACAGTAAAGGGGATGACCAGAGACTGCGGACACAGTATAGGAGATGACCAGAGACTGCAGACAGTACAGGAGATGACCAAGAGACTGTGGACAGTACAGGGGATGACCAAGAGACTGCAGACAGTATAAGGGATGACCAAGAGACTGCAGACAGTATAGGGGATGACCAGAGACTGCAGACACAGTACAGGGGATGACCAGAGACTGCAGACACAGTAGAGGAGATGACCAGAGACTGCAGACACAGTACAGGAGATGACCAGAGACTGTGCAGACACAGTACAGGAGATGACCAGAGACTGCAGACACAGTACAGGAGATGACCAGAGACTGCGGACATTACAGGGGATGACCAAGAGACTGTGGACAGTACAGGGGATGACCAAGAGACTGCGGACAGTGCAGGGGATGACCAGAGACTGCGGACAGTACAGGAGATGACCAGAGACTGCAGACAGTGCAGGTGATGACCAGAGACTGCTGACAGTACAGGGGATGACCAAGACTGCAGACAGTACAGGGGATGACCAGAGACTGCTGACCTTTGGGGAGGGAGGGGGAGCGGGTACCTGGATTTGACAGGTACCCGCTCCCACTTCCGCTGAGTTATCCTCCCTTTAGTGTGGGCTCTCGGCTGTGACAGCTGGGTGCCCAGTGTGCATGCACAAGAAGCGCTGCGCTTTGTGATTGGTCTAGCGTCTTCTGGGACCTGTCATGTGTCCCAGAAGACGCCGTACCATTCACAAAGCACAGCGCTTCTCGCGCATGCGCACTGGGCACCCGGCTGTCACAGCCGAGAGCCCACACTAAAAAAGCCGGTGTGGGAAGACTGCGCAGCGCTGGACTGAGGAACAGGTAAGGTTCTACTGCAGAGAAGAGCTGAGCGGCTGGCCCGGTATTCTGACACGGTGGTGGTGGAAATACCGGACCGGCCGCTCCATAGTCGCTCCATAAGACGCACTGACATTTTCCCCCTTTTTTTGGGGGGAAAAAGTGCATCTTATGGAGCGAAAAATATGGTAGATACTCAACATGTCAAACCTTAAATTTGTGCAGATCCGTGAAATGGCAACAAACTTCATTACCCTATATTTTCTATAGGTGACACTTCAAAAGCCCCTACAGGTCATCAGTTTAGTGTTATGGAGAAGGTATTGTACTAACATTATTGTTGTCACTCCGGTGTGCGCGGCGATTTATAACATGTTAATCGCACATATGACGTGTGAGTTTCGTACAGGCATATATGTGGGGGTCTTCAAAATATTTTGGGGGGGTGGTGTTATGTGCTTGGGTGTAACTTTATTTTTTGCAATAGAAAAAAACATTTTATGTAATTTTTGTTTTCATCACATAGGGGACACTAAGTCCCCTATGTGATGATTTTTAGGTGACAGATTGTCTTTATGGAGACATGCAGGGACTAAAAGAGCCTGCATATCTCCTCTGGTCTCCATTACTGTAGATGTATTGCAATGCAGATTAGAATTGGCTATGGACAATGACAGCCATGACCCAGAAGTGACGACTTACCCGTCGCCTTCTGGGTCACAGAAGGAAGGGGAGGAGAGCAGATATTCCTCCACCCGCGGGCACCACCATGGCGCTCCCCGGGCCCACAGATAGGCAAGTGGGCCCAGATACATGGCAGGAGTGTACACGTGGGGGGGGGGCACCGGTACTTGGGGCTGTTAAAGTGATTGGGCATCAATGTAGCCACCCGACTGCTTCCACCTTACAGGCAGGAGGCTGCCTGTCAGTATTATACACAATCCTGGTGGCTATTTTTAATAACATTAAATTACAATTTGACTTGGGTCGCAATTGTATATGCTATATTATTTTTTTTTTCTTTTCTTTTTTCCCCTATGAAAGTGGAGTTACCCTGTAAACCAAATCCTCCAAGGATATGCTAGCATAATTCCAGTGACTCAATGTGACCTCAGATAAAACTATGGAGGGCACTTCAAAGTGGGGAATATTGATGTACAAGAAAAATTCCTAGGCACTGTCATGGTACCTTACAAGTCTGAGAAAGCCATTTGTTGTTGAGAGAGTAAAATGTTTAGACCTGCCTTATGTTTCATGTGGACATCAGGTCTGAAACTGCACTCCTCCACTTGGAGTTAAATTGCCTTTCCTTGAATTTAGATTTAGATTTTTACTATGAATTGCCCACCCTGAATCCATGTACAATATACAGTGCTTTGAAAAAGTATTCATACCCCTTGAAATTTTCCACATTTTGCCATGCTACAACCAAAAACTTAAATGTATTTTATTGTGATTTTATGTGATAGACCAACACAAAGTGGCACATAATTGTGAAATGGAAGGAGAAGGATAAATGGTTTTCAAAATTGTTTACAAATAAATCTGTGAAATGTGGCATGCATTTGTATTCAACCCCCCGGAGTCAATACTTTATAGAACCACCTTTTGCTGCAATTACAGCTGCAAGTCTTTTTGGGATGTCTCTACCAGCTTTGCACATCTAGAGAGGGACATTTTTGCCCATTCTTCTTTTCAAAATAGCTCAGGGGAGTACTCACATTTGTTGCCAGCAGTTTAGACAGTAATGGCTGTGTGTTGAGTTATTTTGAGGGGACAGCAAATTTACACTGTTATACAAGCTGTACACTCACTACTTTACATTGTAGCAAAGTGTCATTTCTTCAGTGTTGTCGCAGGAAATGATAGAATAAAATATTTACAAAAATGTGAGGTTGGACTCACTTCTGTGAGATACTGTACATAACAATACACTTAACCGCTTAGAACCTCAGTAGAAATACTGCTACAGGGTGGTGCAAAATCACTTATTTATATGCGTGATTTTGCATTTCTGGGTAGGGGGCGTGCATGCGCCACCATTAGTGGCTTCAGCTGTCGATAACCGGGTCTGGAGATTCCCCGCAAGGACCTGGTGGTCGTCGAGTGTCACTGACGAGGGATAGGTCTGTGTGTAAACAATACAGATCTCTTCCCTGTCAGCTCCTGCACGCTGCTCTGTATTGCTCTGCATCTGGGGCATATCTACCGCGAAGCAAACAAGGCGTTTGCCTAGGGCAGCAATTTTTAGGGGGGCGGCACCGCCCCCCGGAAGAAGGGACCTTGAGAGCAGCGGTCGGCAGAGCCATGCAGAGGGGTACCTTCAGTACTCTTGCAGTGGCCCGGAGGGCAGCAGGAGGATCGATGTGGGGGAGGGCAGTTGCAGAGCAATGCTCCTGTACCTCTCCCTCCAGCAGCTGATGAGCCGGGACCAGGGGACAGCCTGGAGCAGGGAGAGGAGAGGATCCTAAGAAGGTGAGCTGTGCTGTGGTCTCTGGGATCTCCCTGTCTCCTTCCCTGCACTGACAGATCGTATGGGACTGCACGCACCCTCCCCCTCCTTCCTGCTGCACGGAGATAAGCAGCCCTTGGAGGAGGTGTGTGTGTGCAACCCCATACGATGTGAGAAACGGAGAGGGAAGAGAGGGAGGAGAGAGAGAATAAAGAGAAGGGGGGGAGAGAAAGGGGGAGAAGAGAGAGGGAAGAGAGAGAGATGAGAGAGGGAAGAGAGAGAGAGAGAGAGAGAAGAGAGTGGGGGGGGGAGAGGGGGGCGAGAGAGACAGGGGGAAGAGAGAGAGAGAAGGAAGAGAGGGGGGGAGAGAGGGGGGCGAGAGAGAGGGAAGAGAGAGAGAGAATCATATATATAAAAGTGTGTATATATATATATATATATATATATATATATATATACACACTTATTGACTCTCTCGCTCTCTCATTGGGGGGGGGGGGCGCAAAATTTTTGTGTTGCCTAGGGCAGCACAAAGTCTAAATACATCACTGCTCTGCATAGCTTACACTGTAAAACACACACACAGCACACTGTAATACAGCGCACAGTTAACCCTTTGATCGCCCCAGATGTTAACCCCTTCCTGCCCAGTGTCATTAGTACAGTGTCAGTGCATGTTATTAGCACTGATCACTGTATTAATGTCACTGGGGATGTCAGTGGCAGTTAGTCAGTTCCCCCCCCAGTGTCAGAATGCCGCCGCAGTCACGCTATAAGTCACTGATCGCCGCCTTTACTACTATAAAAACAACCCTCCAGTATATATACCACTATAACTTTCACATAAAACAAATAATTTACACGTATTGGGATTTTTTTTTTAGAATAGACATGTAGCAGAATACATTTTGGCCTACATTTTTGATGAAGTGTGATTTTTAAAATTTTTTTACTGGGCATGTTTAATAGCGAAAAGTTAAAAACATTGTTTTTCTCTCTCAAAATTGTCAGTCTTTTTTGTTTATAGCGCAAAAAATAAAAAAATTAAAAAATGCACAAATACCGCCAAAAGTAAGTTCTATTTGTGGGGAAAAAAGGAATGAAATTTAAGTTGCATGACTGCACAATTGTCAGTTAAAGTAAAGTGCCGTAATGCAAAAAATGGCCTGGTCAGGAAGGGTGGTAAATCCTCTGGAGGGCAAGTGGTTAATCAACGATCTTAGTTGTCACATGGTCTTTTTTAAGGAAAAGATTTGCATATAATCTCAGCTGCCTGTATCATAGGATCTACTGACAGTATTGCCATTTCCCTGAACATAACCTCTACTTATGCTTAATATTATCACAAGTTCACCTGAAATTGCCTTGGTCTATACCAGGTTTACTTGAGTAATAAAAGAAAAGTAAACACATAAAAAATAGAATAGATTAAAACAGTAAAGCCATTACAGTTTATAATGTTTATCATAAGTCATAAAAACATACATAAAAATAACAAGAATACCCAGTTTATCTGAGGTAACTGCAAACAGATATATATATATATATATATATATATATATATACACACACACGCACATACGTATTTACACATACAGTGTATATACAAATTGTCAGATTTTTTTGTTTAAAGTGCAAAAAATAAAAACCGCAGAGGCGATCAAGTTTCACTGAAAGAAAGCTCCATTTGTGGAGAAAAAAAGGACATAAATTTCATTTGGGTGCAGCGTTGCATGACCGCGCAATTAGCAGTTAAACTAACGCAACGCCGTATCGCAAAAAAATGGCCTGGTCAGGAAGGGGGGTAAATCCTCAGGAGAGCAAGTGGTTACAAAAAATAGCACAACTGTGTTGATTGCACAGGCATGGATTTCATCATGTATTTTGTGTGCAGTTTCACATGCATTTACCTGCACCAAAAAGTTACAAGTGTGAAATTGTCAGGGGAATTGCTGTATTTGCAGTCAAAGTAGTTGTAAACCTCAGACATGAAATATGTACAAAGCATATCCCGTTTATTGTGTGCTTGTCTCAATCCAGAGCACTAATGCCGGCCACAAATGGGTGGAAATCAGCCAATTTAAAAAAAAAAAAATTGGTCGTTTGATTGGCCGACGTTACCACCAACATTAAAAAAAATCAGCCGATTTTCAACCCGCCTATGGCCGGCATTAGACAGAGATAGGGGAGCACACCATACAATGTGACAGCAATGCAAATACATTATTTGGATTACAATGTTTTTATTTGGATACAGATGTTTTTATTTGGATACAAATGGATACATTTGTTGCAACCGCAAGACTTTTTCATATAAAATATAATACTGGACTGGACTTCCAGTTCGTAGGAAGGATTCAGGTGTCCCCCATTCCTATGATCGAATCTAGTATAAATTCCATTAACCACTTGCCTACCAGGCACTTATACCCCCTTCCTTACCAGGCCAATTTTCAGCTTTCAGCGCTGCCGCACTTTGATTGACAATTGCGCGGTCATGCAACATTGTACCCATATGAAATTTTGATCATTTTTTTCTCACAAATAGAGCTTTCTTTTGGTGGTATTTAATCGCCACTGGGCACTTTACTTTTTGCGCTATAAATTAAAAAATGTGCAAAAAATTTGAAAAAAAAAAAAGTTTATTTGTTTCTTTTATAAAATTTTTCAAACAGGTATTTTTTCTTCTTCACTGATTTGCGTTGATGAGGCGGCACTGATGGGCACTGATAGGCGGCACTGATGGGCACTGATAGGCAGCACTAAAGGGCACTGATAGGCAGTACTAATGAGGTGGCACGGATAGGCGGCACTGATAGACAGCACTAATTAGGGGTCACGGATAGGCGGCACTGATATGCAGCACTGATAGGCGGCACTGATAGGTGACACTGATTATGGGTACTGATAGACGGCACTGACTGGCATCACTTCTGGGCACTGACTGGCGGCACTGACTGGCACAACCCCTGGGCACTGACTGGTGGCACTGACTGGCAGCACTGCTGGGCTGCACTGGTGGGCGGCACTGGTGGGCAGCACTGGTGGGTGGGCACAGGTGGGTGGCACTGGTGGGCACAGGTGGGTGGCACTGGTGGGCACAGGTGGGTGGGCACAGGTGGGTGGCACTGCTGGCACATGTAGGTGGCACTTCTGGGCACAGGTAGGTGGCACTGCAGAGTGGCACAGGTGGGGGCACTGCTGGGCACAGGTGGGGGCACTGCTGGGCACAGGTGGGTGCACTGCTGGGCATGGGTGGGCGGGGCTAGTGGGTGCACTGCTGGGCGGAACTTGCGGGTGTCACTGCTGGGCACCGATCATCAGGGCACTGATCATCAGTGCCCTGATGATCGGTGCCGATCCCCGCTCTGACAACTGCCGGTTCTCGGCAGTACTTTCCTCACGATCTGACAGCGTGAGGAAAGTGCAGCCGAGAACCGGCACTTGCATTTCCCTGTGATCAGCGTGTCATTGGACACCGCTGATCACGTGGTAAAAGGCCGGTGGGATCGGCCTTTCACCACATCTCGTGATCAGCTGTGTCCGTAGGACACAGCGATCACGGAGATCGCCGGGTGCGCGCCCCCTGGGGCGCGCAGGAGAGCGCGTTCTGGGAGGACGTCATATGACGTCCACCCAGAACTAGCCGGCCGCGGTGAAGCCGTCATTCGGCTATGCGCGGTCGGCAAGTGGTTGTACAGCTCTGATATATGCCCCATATACTACATGTACAGCTCTGATATATGCCCCATATACTACATGTACAGCTCTGATATATGCTCCATATACTACATGTACAGCTCTGATATATGCTCCATATACTACATGTACAGCTTTGATATATACTGCATAGATTACATGTACAGCTCTAATATATATACTCCATGTATAGCTCCTCTGATACATACCCCTGTATATGCTACATGTACAGCTCGGAGTTAGCCTGCATATACTATATATACAGCTCTGACATACACTCTATATACTACATGCACGTAGATAAAATATATTGCTTATACCACATGTAAAGTTGTAAATTATGCTGCATATACTACATGTACAGCTCTGATACACAGTGCATATACTTCATATTCAGCTCTTATATAAACTGTATATACTGCATGTACAGCTCTGCTAAATATTGCATGCCATGTTTCATTTGCATGACTATGAAATAAACTATTGTCTTTTTAACCAAGATGGAAAAATAATCACTTATATTAATACCTCCTGGACATGCTGGGCATTATAGTTCCATAAAGCTTCCTTTAGAATAAAGAACGGAGCCGCCGTTCAGTGACACCTGTACATTCCGTTTTTCTTCTTCTTCTTCTCCTTCTCCTTCTTTTTCTTCTTCTTGCAGGTCACGGCTCATGCGCAGATTTTTTATCGGTAAAACGATCGGCTGATTTGCCCATTATTGCCGGGAAAATCGGCCGATCGTCCAAATCGGCCACAAATTTTCCAACATGATCGATAAAAAAACTGTGCAAAAAACCCAAACGGCCGACCAATTAACCCACTAACAGTGCAAAAATCTGCCAATTTTTTTTTTGGGCCGATTTTCGACCCATTTATGGCCGCCATAAGTGTTGTTTCTGTCTGCTGCTTCGTTCTTCTGCTATCAGCATGAATCCCTTATGACAAGTTTTCCTCACACCAAGAGAAAAATGGTGACAGGGGAGGGACCTCTAGTTGACTGACCTCCTAAGCTCTGTTCCTGTATACTTTTGTGAAAGTGGGGGGGGGGGGCTACCTTCCCTTCAATCAGCTCTCAGAGCTCTACTCACTGAGCTCTGCAGAGTGTAACTTCAGCTCTCCTCCCCATGTTTTCTGAACTCTCAGAATAGCTTTATAAATTCAGCACCTTGAACGAATGTAGAGAAGAGAAAACTGCAGATAAACATGTACAACTTACAGTGTGTAGAAGGATTTGTTTTATCTCTGTGTGTCACATGAGGTCAGTTGCTTCACTGGGGATATGTAAGGGTTTACAACCACTTTAAACCCAATAGTCAGAAGTGGGAAAGATCTACCCTTCTCTGTGGAGTGACCTTTTGTGGTAACACCCATCTGTCTGCTTTTATCTGCTCTTTCACAGAGTGTGAATTGAAGTGACAACCAGAAATTGTGTTGTACCTTGTATGCCACCAGCATCCACCAGCTCTAATGTAAGGGTTTAGCAGAAAACCTCTCCCAATCACAGGTAAGACACTCAGAATGTTTACTTGATAACACCCCACCTTGTCACTATCAAGTTGCCAAACCAGACTCCTGAAAGCCAGGAAAGCAAACAACACGGTGTACCTTTCTTCTATGTTTACCATTTCAGCTTTCACACCATTTGGGCCAGAGCAATTTTTATATTTGTGCTATGGACCTGTTTATGCAGGAAATACAGGAAAGTATATATATATTTATGAAACCAAAGTAATACATAGACTGATTTTTTTTGCACTTTTTTTTATTTCTATTGCTCTAGTTTTGTCCCATTTTACAATTGCTTAGGCTGACCATATATTATATAATTTTCTTTTTCAATTTCCTTTAGATTTACCTTCAATGATGTTGTACAAGGGCCTTCCTGATTGCATACTAATTGAAAGTGTTTAGATTGACTTCATATCATATGATTTTGGTAAATCTAAATGAGATTTGTACAAGAAAATTGTATACTGTATGCCCAGCCTTACACGTGTTATTTAACAGTTAACTTTGGCTACAATCACCACTTTTTCCTCCAAAACATGGACAGCTTGTTTTCCATGTCCAGACAAGATTCCTAGTTTCACTTCTATGTTTTGCTTCTTTTCTCTCTGTACAAAGCAGGCTGCGGTTTGAGCGCAATGTCTGGTTGAGTCACAAAGTAAAATGAAAGTGCAAGATATGAAAAATAATTGCATCCTATTTTATCTGCTACATGCTGTTGTCAAGAGGTATGGGATCTTGTTCTTTGTGTACTTTTGTTACTGGTAACCTGTCTACGATGTCTTTATATTTACAATATTTACAATCTTTAAAACTTGACATAACTTTTACAATACAAACCTGCAGGCTCAGTTCACATATATACGCTTTTGCGGGACTTGCTTGCTCAGGCACCACAGCCCTTTCCTGCACCTTTTTCAAAATGTGGCCCCCAGGGAAACCGTATAGTCATTTTGTCCATGCAATTTCCCTGCGGTTCCTGCATGGGGGTGTCGTTCAGAATGAATGGCAGCCCCGCATGTTTTTACACAGCAGCGCATTTTCACTGCAGGTGGTTGCAGTTGAGGGAATCGCTGTGATTCCCGCACCTGCAGCCGCCCGCATATATGTGAACTGAGGCTTAGTGAGAGGCATATATCAATCTGACACAATGCTCTTTCTCACTTTATTTAGGAACATTTTAAAAGCAAGCCAAGTACTTAAGGGTTCTTGAACTTAAAAAAACAAAGAAAACAAAAAAAAGAGCTTCTTGCAGGAGTAAAACGTAGGCACCTATAGATGCCTGTACATAGCTTCAGCCATGCCCATTCTTCTCTACTATACCTGAATGTCAGGCTGTTCAGAGTGGGCAAACCTCAGATGCTACCAGGTAGTACCAGAGCTTATTTTCTCCCTAACGGCCTCCCTATTGGCCTCCAACTACAACAAGTGCCACTCACATTTAAGGTCCTATGCATTCAGGCACTGCATTCATTTACATGTGTTATATCTGCCTGTAGGTCAGCTTTAACCCTTTAATATTGATAACTGTGGGATGGGATCATGCACTCAGGTAGTGCTGGTTAACACTGGGCAAAATCTGTCCCACTCAAAGAAAAAGCAAATAATACTTTGAGATAAATAAAAGGAGATATAAACATGTAATGCTTCTATAGTATTGCCCATGTATAAATCATTTGTAAGGCAACACCTTGAATATGAAATACAATCTTATCTTATGAATATTGGTATCTATCAGGCACACCAGGTTTCTCCATATTCCTGTGGGATCCTACCCCACAGTTGCCTATTGCTATATGAATCTTTACTTGTATATATACTATTGATCTTCACTGACTATTGGTTGAAGTAGTATGCATTATTACTGTGTAAGCGATTTGGATTGAACTCTCAGCTGTGCCTGAGATACTGTGCTTGATGACCATGATTGTATGCCTTTGTCTTTCCTTAAAGAATTAAAAAAAAGTATATGGAATACAATTGTGTTCACCAAATTGTAAGAACTTTTGGAGATTTGGAGACGTTGAAAATGTGGCCAAAAATAGTGAGAGATAAGAGATAGAATGTTGCACAATTAATGAAAGTTTAGAAAAACTGGGTATGTTTCCCATATCCGAAGTCAATACAAAGTCAGTATAACATTTGACAGGGGAATTTCAGTGTAATGAGGAATGGAGATTATATCATCGGTAGATAAGCTATGAAATATCCTACCACAGAAGACAGAAATGGCAAAATCAGTAATAAAGCATTTGGCCAGGAAGGATTTTTTTTTCTCCTGTGAGGCACAATTAGGCCATAGGAGGGCAGTAGGCTGTGTTTTGCTTCCTCCTGACCAAGACCATTGCAGATAGATTCAGCTTCATAGACATACAGTATATCTTTTTTTTACTAAAGTTTAAATTTTTTTTTTTAAATAACAAACATGTTATACTCTGCTTCTCTTTGCAATGGTATTGCACAAAGTGGCCCCGACCCTCCTCTTCTCAGGTCCCTTGTCGGCGACCTTGGCTCTTCTTCTTTGTATGTCCCCATAGCAAGATGTTTGCTAGGGGGCTCACTCAGGACCTGCGGTCTATGGAACTGCGCTCCATAGACACACACAGCAGAACTTCTTCTTCACTGCATTTCCTTGACAGCAGCCTGAGCCAATGTCTCCTGCTGATGTTCAAGTCCCTGTGTGAGAGGAGGAAAATAGGGGAGAAGAGATGCAGCCATGCAGAGCACTGACCTCTTCCCCCTTCTCTTCCCCTTCACACAGTGAAGAGGGAAGACAGGGAGCCTACATTGCTGATGTCACACCGCTACCAAGGAGCGGAGGCTATCTTGGTATTTGATTTTACAATTTATTTACTCCATGTGGATGTTTTCTTACTACTGTGATTTAAACTCATCAATAAATACTGCACTATATAAGCACTTTCTAGCTCCTCTGGTTGAGCTGATTCCCCCCCAGGATTAGATGACATCTGCCCCAACTGATGGATGGAGGGAGCTGTAGGAGTAAATCCAGAGCTGTCATTATACCCCCAGATGTGTGATATAAATAGATGCGCTGATTTACTTGCAGTCTGGTGAGTGTACATCCATCCAAGGCGGTGGATTCACTTCATCAATAACCGCACGTTTGCACTTGCACACTTGGATAAAGGACATTAGCAGTTTTCACTGCCTGCTGTAGAATATTTGTGGCTGTCACGGACTCTCAGTGATTTATTTGATTGCACTATTCACGCACTTGTTTGCACTTCGAGTATGATATAAGATACTTATGTTTCATGAGTTTACAGCGCTGCACGTTTATGATATACGAATGCATTAAGGTAAAAAAAAATTTTGAAATCTAGTATCATTTTAAATATCTATGCAGTGAATGCTTTTGGAGCTAAAACACCATGCTAAGTATCATGTTACACATGCATTGTCTGTTTACTTTTAAATAATTTTGTTCCAACCTCACTCCATAGCTAGGAGATGCTCTGTATAGAGAGTCTCACTCTTGTTCAGTGTGTCTTTGGTTTTTGTTCTGAGCACATACAGTTGCAAAAAAAAGTATGTGAACCCCTTGGGATTACGTGGAGTTTTGCATGAATTGGGCATAAAATGTGCTCTGAACGTCATCTAAGTCACAACAATAGAAGAACACAGTCTGCTGAACATAATACTACACAAACATTAGATGTTGCCATGGTTTAATTGTACATAACATGTAAACATTCACAGTGCAGGAAGGAAAAAGTATGTGAACCTTTGGACTTAATAACTGGTTGACCCTCCTTTGGCAGCAATAACCTCAACCAAACGTTTCCTGTAGTTGCAGATCAGACCTGCACAACGATCTGGAGTAATTTTGGACCACTCCTCTTCACAAAACTGTTTCAGTGTAGCAATATTCTTGGGATGTCTGGTGTGAATCGCTCTCTTAAGGTCATGCCACAGCATTTTAATTGGGTTGAGGTCAGGTGTCGGGGATCGCCGCGCCGCTGGGCTCGGTGCAGGCGCAGTGCACCACCCTGTGCAGGGACGCGGGCACCGGGACCTGGCCGACCACGGCAACCAAGTTCGCGCATGCGCAGTAGAGACCGCGGGCGCGCGCCTGGCGCCAATGACAGCGCAGGGCGGGATATTTAAACGGCCCTGAGCTGTCATTCAGTGCCTTCTGGTCTCTTGTATCCTGTGAACTTGTTAACCTGTCAAAGTAAGTTGCTGACCCGGATTGTGCCCTGACCATGCTGTTTTCTCCTGTTCTTGACCCTTGCTTGCCTGACCTCTCTCCTGAATGCCCCCTATTGGATCTGACCTGCTGTTGCTGACCTGGCGTGTGACCCGACTATTCTTTGCCCGCTGCTCTGTACTGCACTGTCCCCATAGTTACCGACCCGGCTTGTCTGACCTTGCACTTGCTCAGCCATCCATCCATCCATCCCTCTCAACGGGGTCTCCAGACCTCCTCATACCTGGCTCTCTCCCGTGGGAGCCCCTGGCGAATACCCCTACCACTGACGGGTGTCCCCAGTAGTCACGACCTGGTCCCGGGGTACTCCAAGTCCATCCCCACCATCAGGGACTCTGGTGAACAAGTACTCTGGGGCTTAGACTCCGTACGCTGGGAACGACCGATCAGTGGAGTGCTAGTAGTACCGCCGGGCGGTCCCTTACATCAGGACTCTGACTGGGCCACTCCAGAAGGCGTATTCTGTGCTGTTGCAGCCATTGTTTTGTTGAATTACTTGTATGCTTTGGGTCATTGTCCTGTTGCATCACCCATCCTCTGCAGAGCTTCAGTTGGCGGACAGACGGTCGTACGTTTTCCTGCAAAATGTCTTGATAAACTCTGGAATTCATTTTCCCATCAATGACAACAATCTGTCCAGGCCCTGAGGCAGCAAAGCAGCCCCAAACCATGATGCTTGTTTTACAGTGGGGATGAGGTTTTGATGTTGGTGTGCTGTGCCTTTTTTTCTCCACACATAGTGTTGTGTGTTCTTCCCAAACAACTCAATCTTGGTTTCATCTGTCCACAGTATATTTTGCCAGTAGTGCTGTGGAACATCCAGGTGCTCTTTTGCAAACTTCAAACGTGCTGCAATATTCTTTTTGGACAGCAATGGCTTCCTCCATGGTGTCCTCCCATGTACTCCATTCTTGTTTAATCTTTTCCTTATTGTAGATGTATCAACAAAAATGTTAGCATGTGCCAGAGATTTCTGTAGGTCTTTAGCTGACACTCTGGGATTCTTCTTTACCTCATGCAGCATTCTGCGTTGTGCTCTTGCAGTCATTTTTACAGTACGACCATGCCTAGGGAGAGTAGCAACAGTGCTAAACTTTCTCTATTTGTAGACAGTGTGTCTTACCGTGGACACATAAACATCAAGGCTTTTGGAGATACTTTTGTAACCCTTTCCAGCTTCATGCAAGTCAACAATTCTTGATCGTAGGTCTTCTGAGAGCTCTTTTCTGCGAGGCATGGTTCACATCAGACAGTGCTTCTTGAAACCAGTAAACCCAAAACAGGTGTGTGTTTTTTAAGGGCAGGACAGCTGTCAGCAACACATCCAATATCATCACACTGATTGGAGTCAAAGTTGGCTCACTCCCGGCTCCAATTAGCTCTGGGAGAAGTCATTAAGCTTGGGCCTCACACACTTTTTCCTCCCTGCACTGTGAATGTTTACATGCTATGTGCAATTAAACCATGGCAACATCTAATGTTTGTGTAGTATTATGTTCAGCAGACTGTGTCCTTCTATTGTTGTGACTTAGATGACGTTCAGAGGACATTTTATGCCCAATTCATGCAAAACTCCACGTAATCAAAAGGGGTTCACATACTTTTTCTTGCAACTGTATAATTGCTGGAATTAGACATATTATGATTTTTCCACCTATCTGTTGTTCCTCTGTGAAGATCTGCATACGTTTTGGATAAAAGCATTCTATGATCTGCAAGATATCATTTGGATTGACTCTATGTCTGCCAAAGCTGCTGAGACTGTAAGTTATAGCTATCTCACCACAACTGGATCAGTTATAGAGATCACACTTGCAATGCTTAGATTGCGGAAGCAGAGCACTACAATACAACAGGATAGGACATCACACTCACTACATATAGAGAAAAAGCAGCTTTTAAGATCAGATTGGGGGACTTCTGGTTCTGGCGCGGCATGTGAGGGACATGGGACTCACAGCTCCGCTCCCACTGGCATATAAAACCAGCTCCCCGCTCCTGGGACACCCACCACGATCACCCCCCTGCACCCTGGCAGACCCCCACATGGAGCGATACCTTCTGCCGGCTCCTCCCGGCTCCATCCCCGCTCCACGGCCTGACATGTGCAGCTCTCCCTCTTCTGCAGCAAGATTGCCGACGGCATGGAGACATGTATGCCAGAGACACAGACAGTCTCAGCACCTCATGATTCACAAATCCCAGCAGATCAATATGAGAGAATAGCTCAGGCTGTGGCTACTTTACTCTCACCTACTACTACTCTGGCTGTGGACTGAGCAGTATCTATGGCCATAGATTAACTCAGAAAAGAACTCGGTGAACATGCAAAATGTTTATCTGAAACTGAACAGCGACTTTCTGATTTGGAGGATGAAGTTCATTCTGTACAAGCGGGGGCACACCAAGTCGCACAAACGCAAAAATTAATTTTAGAAAAGTTAGACGATTTAGAAAACCGCTTGTGCAGAAACAACTTGCGCATTATAGGCCTCCCTGAATCGTTTAGCACAGGAGCTCTCATGGATCTCTGCTCTATACGCATCCGTGTGGCCCTGGGCCTAGCCACGCCATGCACCGTGGAAAGAGCACACTGCTTAGGCTCGCCATCAAATGACAGATGCACGGCACAGTCTGTAATTCCCAAATACCTCAATTACGCAGACAAAGTGGCTATCCTCAATTCATTCCAAAAGTCGCGCTCATTGCAAACTGAAGGCCATAAATTGCTAATATTCGCAGATTACTCACAAGAAGTATCATGCAGACGAAAAGCCTTTCACCCTATCTGCGCCTCTCTGCACCAAAAAGGCATTAAATTCACTCTTGCTTATCCCGTCACATTACGGCTCACCACGCAAACAGGAGAACCTAAAGCCTTCACACACCCAGAGGAAGCTTCACATTTCTTGCAGACCCACCTGGGCAACATAACCGACTCACCAAATCTCCTACAATCCTTCCGCGACACAGGCCCTAGAGACCAACGAAGTCCTCTCAAAGACCCACCAAAACGGCAAAAGGTGAACCAACCATCAGGAAAGCTCCGGCTTTCATGACCCTGCTTCTACTCAACTACCTAGTATACTTCTCAGGGACTCCTAGGTCACCAAGCTTTGACTTCCATACCGTCCCTATATGCAAATTGAGCATAAAGGATCGGAGTCCGATCCATTATGCTCCCCAATCCGCAGATCTGAATTATGCGAATTAAGCATAATGGATTGAAGTCCGATCCATTATGCTCCCCAATCTGCAGATCCGATCCATCCTGCGGGGATCGTCAGCATGCAACCTATACGGGGTGACACCGGACCTGCTCCACGGAAAGCTAAGTTGTAAAGCAAACCAATGATCCCCGCAGTATGGATCCATTATGCTCAATCCACAGATCCGATCCATCCTGTGGGGATCCTCGGCTTGCTTTACAACTTACCTTTTTGTGGAGCGGGTCCGGTCGGTAGATGTCACCCGATGCGGCGCGCACCCCCCCCACCTGCCTAGGGACACCCCTGCCCCAACCCATTCACAGCTTTGAAAGACTCCCAGGGCTCCCTCAAGGACACACCAGAAGAAATTATATCCATTCTAGAATGATTCTAAGCTCAATTATACAGCCCAGACCCAATAGACATCACACGTGCCAACACATTTTTGGAACAACTCACCCTCCCACAAGTTGACCCATCTGCCTTAAAAACTCTCAATGTCCCAATATCAACGGCAGAATTCAGCTCGGTGATAAACTCACTAGCCAATGGTAAAACTCCAGGCCCCGATGGATACACCGCTGAATTCTATGAATTATCAGCCAAAATACTCACCCTGTCTCTACAATCAGCATTCCAGAAAATACAAGAAGGAGGTGACTACATCTCGTCAGGCTTTCAAGCGCACATAAAACTGATAGCAAAAAAGGTAAAGACCCCACAGAACCGGGCTCTTATCGTCCAATTTCCCTATTAAATCTGGATGCCAAAATACTATCAAAGATAATTGCAAATAGGCTAGCTACCTTCCTACCCTCTCTTATCCACATCCCAAGCAGGTTTCATCCAGGGGAGGTCGTAAAGTTCTAGCCGTCCTAAACCATGCTAAACACAACCCACTTCAAGATTTAGTGATCATATCTCTTGACGCCGAGAAGGCTTTTGATAATGTAAACTTTACCTGGCTACAATTAGTTCTTCAGAAATTTGGCTTTTCCGGCCCCTTTTCACACTTGATCCAATCTATGTATTCTACATCCATGGCACAAGTTATAGCAGCAGGACACATATCTAACCCTATTCGCCTACACAAAGGGACGAGACAGGCCTGTCCTCTCTCACCCCGCTTATTTAATCTAGCCCTAGAACCACTTGCACGTTTTCTACTATTCAAATCCCATCTCCACAGAATTAAGATAGGCCAACAAGATCTTAGGGAAGCCCTTAGGGAAGTGCCAATCTCTCTTGTACATGTACCTCTGGTTTAGCCATCCATGAGCAGCTATACCAATACTGTAAGTTCATTTCTGATTGCTTATACTGTATTAAAACGTTATCACACTATTTGAGGCCTCTTTTCCACGGGCTCTTTATTTCTGGGGAGCCTGTAACTTTGAAGGTCCTGTAGCTGAGGGCCGTGCACAGTAAGTTAACATCTGCAAGTGACATCTCTGGATCTATGAGACATCTCCCCCATGGACGGATGACATCTAGTGGTCGCCCTATAGATGACACCTACTTCAGTGGCTGGATACATCTTCTGCATGGACATCTTCTGCATGGACAGATGACATCTAGTGGTGGCCCTACAGATGACACCTCTCTGCTCCAGTGACACAGCAGCTGAGTACCAGAGGCAGGTCTTAAATGCCCCATGCGCTATCTGGTTAGTGCATGATTTGACTATTCTTATCACCACGGAAAGTCACTACTTATGTCTTTGACATATCAGACACTAAGCACTTTTAATGAACTCTCGCCGGCATTTTATTAATCCATCGACATTTAGTCATTTGTGTTTATCATAATTTTATATATAAAGTCACCATTCATGTAGCGCTGCACTTCTATTCTTTTAACATTTACTGTGGAAGTTCCCGAGGTGCCTTTTTTGTTGCCAGCAGCTATCATATCTTATGCACTGCGCTCGATTTTTATACATAAGTAAGATCTCCGTATTGCGCTATTTGCGGATGATATACTAGTCTTTACCTCTAATCCGACTCTGGACATACCCCAGATTCGTGATATATTTTCGGATTTCAGACACTGCTCAGGCCTTCGTATAAATTTCTCCAAAAGTGAAATACTTCCACTATATCACGCTAGGCCTCCCCCTTGGATGCTATCCACAGTATTTACTCTAGCCAAAAACCACATTACATACTTGGGCATAAAGACAGGGAAGCTCCACTCATCACTATATACACTTAACTATACACCAGCGATAGACAGAATCATAGATGGAGATGTGGAAAGATCTGCCACTATTGCTTCTTGGGAGATCACACCTATTTAAAATGGTCAGTTTTCCAAAACTTCTATATCCTCTCCAGACCATCCCGTTCTTACTCCGACACGGAGATATAAGAACATTAAATAAAGCTAGATCTAAATTTCTCTGAAAGGGGCACCACCCTCGCTTAGCATTACATAAACTATCTCCCAAGGAGTGAAGGGGGTTATGGTTTGCCTAATATCAGAGTATACAATCGTCCCTGTCTATTAAGAGTCTGCTTAGACTGGCTGTCCCAGTCGTCCAAATATTCCAACTACCAGATCGAACAGACATGGTTCACCCATATAGTCTAGCTGCAATACTACACTGTAATGTCAACTCACTTCCATCCCACCTAAAACACAATTCACTCATACGAGACACCCTCATAACATGGAGCGAGGTCAGACGCAAGTTAGGGGTATCCCCATGGGTATCCAGGTATCTCCCAGTTCAAAACAATCCTTCATTTCCTCTTTCACAACAGTACGCAGCATATGCAATCTGGAATATCTATGAACTGGTAAATGTAGTGCAAATGTATAATATTTCTTCTGGATCGCCTAAACCACTCCAACGTACCTTGACGAGACTAAACCTGCCTTCCCACCATTTTATATATGTTCTACAAGTATTGAACTAAGTGAAAAACCTTGTTCCTGATAAATCTGTCAGGTTCCGTAATTCATTGATTGATACCCTCCTGCAAAGATGAAAGTTCAAGATATCGGACATCTACACCCCACTAAACCTACACTTTTCTAAACCCTTAGAACTCTCATCAACAGCATCTTGGGTCAAAGACTTCCACAACTCAATCACAGTAGACCAAATACTAACAGGAATAAATACTACCTGCGCCTTCATAACAAACGGATTTTGGCGTGAACAACGACTCAAGATCATACACCGTGCCTATATACCATGTGCCTTTTCAAAATCTACTCCAACCATATCACACTGTCCGCTTTGCAATTGTCATATGCCTTCTCTCAAGCATAGGCTTTGGCTTTGTCCTCACATATCCAGATTCTGGGAGCAAGTAAACTGTTTTGCAGAATTTGTCACTGGTGTACAACTGTCAAAAGACCCACTTCACCTTCTCTTCGGCAACTTGGAACATACATCCTCTGATCCCCTCAACTCTTACACTCCTCAGAAAAAATAAACCTTGGTTAACAACCTGCTTTCTAGTGGAAAGAAGAGCTACTGTATCTTAAAAAAATGGGTTGCAAATACACCTCCAACCGTATTGGATATTAAACAAGATCTTAAATATCTTCTCCGTAAGGACAAACTTGATTTACTTTCATCCTGGCCTCGCAGTCGACTCTTTTGCTCAAAAATGGCACCTATACATCACCAGAACCTTCCCTACATCGGAACAACGAGAACTTCTAACAGGCTCTTAAGTACTGAACAAGTAGTATAAGTCCTACAATTGTCCACGTAACCTATTGATCCCATGTGTATGGCATGACTTCTGTACTATTGTGATTGTAACTTATTGCTTCCTGACCCCCCCAGCTCAGATATATGCAATATTTCAAATTGATTTTACTCCTGCTACAACGTGCTCAGGTACCCAAGTTATGTACACATAACACGAGACACCCACCTCCTAGGCTGCCTGCCTCCTTATCTCCAAGTCACCACAAGAAAACACATTGGTTCTTTTAGATGCCGTTAGCTCCCCTACACTCTTACTTCTATCTCCAATCTCACTCTCCATTTCCTTTCTTTCCCCCCTCCAGTTTCTTTTGTCTTCCACCATCTTTGTTGTCCTTTTATCTTCATAGTCCAAAGTATGCACACCATTATACATCCGAAGAGTAAATATAGTACACACACCTGTCCAGTAACAAGCAACCTCTCTCCAGGCTTCAAAACACTCTCTTAAAGCCTGATACAGACTGGACTATACTCACGGTATTTAAAGCAAAAACCCCACATATCAGCCCACAACCAGCTAAGCTCACAATGATGTAAGTCATTTTATACTATGTACTATTATTTTCTGCACCAATAACATGTATTATATCTTTGTGCTTTTGATCTTTGTTAAGGTATTGACAAAACCCAATAAATACTTTTTTACAAAAAAAAACATCAGATTGATTTTTTGCTTTTTGCATATTGTACAAGTTCTATCTTGGAGATTTAAAATCTATTCCAGTGTTGACAGTAAAGAGCTGTTGGATATAGGCCAAATGGATGATGTCTTACCAACTTTGGCTAAAGTGCCTTGTTTGCTAGAGCTGTTAAATTAAAGTATAACTGAAGACAAAACTTTTTTTTTTAGTTTTGGATAGAGTGGAGAGGGATTCACACTACTGTCAGTTTTTTTATTGCTGTCTGTGTCCGCGTTAGGGAGATTCACTCTCACTATTTGTCCTGTTTACCATTATCATTGTAAGTGTAAGTAAAAGAAAATCCCAAATTTTGGGTTGTCCCCAGAATAGGAATAGAGGGAAATCTTCCAATGGGGACACTAGTTCTGGTGACCTGGGTGTTCCCATGGAATTCCCTTCATTTGCAGGGATTTCTTCTCACTTCCTGTTTGGCTATGGGACTGGAAGTGAAGGGAAATCTCCACAATGGGACACAGATGGCGGAAAAAAAATCTGTCAAGGGTTTTAACCTTCTCTTACTCTATTCAAAATGAAAAAAAAAAGACTGGAAAATTGTTTAAATACTTACCGTAATTTTCCTATCCTGATGTCATTCCATGGCAGCGTACGAGGTATCACATGTATGCTGCTATGTTGGCATCAGGAAAATGGAAAATTGTTTCAAATACTTACCGTAATTTTCCTTTCCTGATGCCAGTCCATGGCAGCATACATGTGATACCATGTATGCTGCCATGTTGTCGTCAGGAAAAGGTTTTGCCTATAGTTCTACTTTAGTAATCACCATATCAGTCTCTTGATTAGTTTACTCCTATTTTTTCTCCATCCTCCATCATTTTTTTTTATCTCTAACCTAATGTCTGTATGATTCTCTCCATATAGTGATCTACTGTGACAGCAATGGAAGAAATAAAGAAGAAATAAGAAAAGCTGTAACAATTTCTGCTAAAAAAAAATATAAAAAAGTATACAGTATTAAAAGTATATTTGTTGCCATTGTTTTTACCACAAATTAACAAAAATTAATTTTAATGTAATTGTCTGGAAATGTGCTACAGATTACTCCACCTGCACGTCAATAAATAGCCCCCTTTCAGCTCCTGCCCCCCCCCCACCTGCCGGACACATGGGGCCCATGGAATCTTTTTTGTCAATTGCTGCAGACTCTTCCAGAAGTGCCCAGAAGCTTTGGATTTGTGTACACTTGTGTCAGCCTCTGAAGAGTGATCATTGGTGGATTGTTTTTCAGAGGGTGTTTGTCAGGTGATGAAGCAGCATTATATTGCTTCCTCACAGCCTGATTTAACCCCTAAAAACCTGTACCACCATGCTGCATCTACTTGCATTGTACTCAGTAACAGGACAGCTCTATTCAGTGGAATGGCCGAACACCACATGGGGATAATTTTTGCCACACCGCAATGTAAAATATAATGGCTGCAGCATGTGTACACCCTCATCTACTGCCTTTGGAGCTTTCGGCTCATCTGCTGTCTTTGCTGCCTTTGCCTTACCCTCTCCTTCTTGCACTGCCCTCCACCCTTGCAAGCTGTACATTACATACCGCTATCCACTGCTGACCTTTGAGCATTGTATGATACCTATTCACAACCCATGAACTATATACATTACCCTCCCATGACCCCTTTGCTCTGTACATTACCCACTCCTGACCCCTGCACTTCGTATATCACCCATTCCTGACCTCTGCACCCTATGTGTTACCCATTCATTCGGTATGTTATATACTCCTGACCCCTACACTCTGTATGTTATATACTTTTTACCCCTGTGCTCTGCACAAGTTTTAAACCCCTCCTCCACTGTGGTGGTTACAAGCACGGTTCTCCAGTACAAGCATGTTTCCTTGTGTTATGTTCAAAAATACTGTAGGTATTGAACAATACCTGGGGAGCTTGCTAGAAATTTAATCAGCTTCTAAATTCATGTACTGGGCCAACAACATTAACTGGTTTTAGACACAAAAGTGGACCTAAGCAAATATTAACATGCTGAAATTCTGAATCCCTGGCTGACAGCTGAATGGTGCGGGCAGATGTATGTAATTGGTTGTTAGGACATCAGTGGCGTCCAGCTCCCTAACAACCAGCCTGAGTGGAAAGATGTCATGTTTATCAGCAATATTCATCCCACTGATAAATGTGTATTACTCCCTGGAGCAACCAGAGGTTTAACTTGGCCATACACTCATTTAGTTTGGCAACTCACAGAACCTCAGAACATGCAAAATTTGGTCCAAACATGGATTTTGACCAAGCTGAGAGCTCATCCCTACTATTCACATTGTGAATGGATTAGGTTAGGAGAAAGAAAACTGTCTTTTTTTAAACCCACTTGTCACAATAAATCTAAATGTCATAATAATAGTAATGATGTTTGGAGTCAGGAGAGCTTTACACAGTGATCCATTAAAATGAATGTCCACCTCTGAATGCTTACTTCTCCAGGATTTCCTGTTTCTATGCGTTACAAAAATTCCCCATATACTGTATACAGCGCCACCGATAAGGGGTTACAGCTGGTCCTCCTGTATGGGGCCCAGGCCCCAACAGTTCATCAAGGGGGCTCAGGCAGCAGGGGGAATTCCAATTCCCCTCTTCCACCAGCTTTTAGAACCACACAGGGGGATTGGTTCTAATAATATCCCCCACCACATCACATTAAGCACCCTCCTTGTCTTCTATCTGATTAACATTGCTGTCCGGGCTTCCCTTGTGCCCCTTTTCCCTGCTTCTGACTTTTATTCCTCCCCCTCACATCAGCTGCTACAGGCGCACAGAGGGTTCTTTTAAGGATGGCACCAGGAGGGGGTGAACAGTAAATATGTTATTTTTAGCAGCCCCTTCCTTTTCTGAACACAGTGAGTGATCGGTGCCAATTACTTATGTTCATTCATAAGTGAAGCATAGTAAACTGTGTAAAGTTTGTAAATGAACAGGAAGTCTCTGTACAGAGGGCTTCCTATTCATTCATCTTCAGTGCAGTGAGGCTGCAGAAAAAGCATTGTGGATCTGTGTCCTCAGTTCCTTTTCTCTGTCTTAGAAGTGCAATATCAGGGATTTATTTAGACACCTGCTATTTCAATAAAGCCCTGCTAACAGCATTGTGAAAAAAAAATATAAAAAAAATAATACAGCAATTGTAAAAAATAATTTAAAAAAATGAAGTACTCATTCATATGGGTTCTCAGGCTCATATTGTGTGAATGAGTGGAACCGTATGAACACAGCCGCAGGTGCTAATTTGACAGGTGTGCAGGTGCAGGTGAGTGGCCTGGACCCGAATACACACTGTCTGTGTTCAGGGCCGTGCACCTGCACCCCCATACCTGTCAAATTAGCACCTGCGGCTGTTTCCCTTAATGTACAATAGACTGCCTGCACAAGGCACTGGCCACCAGCCAAAAAAAAACCTAATTCACACTGTACAGGCCACAGTGCCCATGTGAATGAGCCCTAAGACCTCAATTTCAATTAGCGCTTTATTAACTTAATACAGGTTTATCTTTACGTCTTTATTTTGCAGGAATTTTGTGGGTTTTGTGTTTGCTAAAAATTATTTAGTATAATTTTAGTGAAAATATAATTATGATCATTCTGGGAGGGGTACCCTGTCAGGTAGGCTGTACAGGGCCCTGTGATTTCTAACAGCAGCCCTGAGTGTATAGGAAAACTCTTCTTTGGAAAGAAAAGCTGAAGCAGAGCTGTATGCAGAAGGCAGTGCATGGGTAAGTATTTTAACCACTTCAACTCCGGACACTTTCACCCCCTTCCTGTCCAGGCCAATTTTCAGCTGTCAGCGCTATCACACTTTGAGTGACAATTGCGCGGTCATGCAACACTGTACTTATATGAATTGTATAGCATTTTTTTGAGACAGGTAAAACTTTATTTTGATGGTATTTATTCACCACTGGGATTTTTATTTTTTTTTTGCTATATAAATGCAAAAGTCCAAACATGTTGAAAAAAAGTGTTTTTCTTATAAAATTTTGCAAATAAATAATCTTTCTTCATAAATCTTGGCCAACTTTATTCGGTTATTTTTTCAGTAAAAAAAAAATAACCCAAATTAGTTTATAACCAAAAATTATAATTTTTCTATTTTTCTTTTTTCTTTTTATTATTTATTAATTTATTTTATCATACTGTCACCCTAGCAGTACAGTGTCACCATAGTGTGTTTTTCTTGTGCAAATGTGCGGCCCACATTTGTGTGCGGCCGGCGTCAAGAGGTTAAGGTAGGCTCAGACAAAGCATTGGCTCTCTATCTGTGCACAAAAGCATATGTAATGGCAGTGCCTCACTTTTGTATAGTGCTGAGGTTTATATGTGTCTGTGACACTTGTACTTTTGGCACAGCAATCGAAGTGGATTTCATAGGTACAAGGAGGCTCAAATTTGGTTTAATATGCCCCTTAGTGCATGAGCTGTACATGACTGCAGGAAGTCCTGGGGCAAGGCCAAACACAGGGTGCAATCTGCAGCAGCTGAAGTGCCAGTGGCTAATGCAGGCCATAGACAGGTTGAAAACCGTCCGTTTAAAAAAAAGCAAAAAAAAAGAAAAATTGATCGTTAAATAGGTCGATGTTACCAGCAACGGTAAAAAAAAAAATTGTCCGATTTTCGTCCCATCTATGGCCGTCATTTAATTACTTCTGTCCCTGCAGAGAGCTCCACTATTATATTTGACATGAAAAAGTATTGCGATTGCAACAATGTATATTTGCATCCATTTCATATACAGATGTTTTTATTCAGATACAAATAGATACATTGTTGCAACCACAATACTTTTTCATGTCAAATATAATAGCGGACTGTATTTCTTTTTCTTCTTTTTCTTCTTGCTCATGCGCAGATTTTTTATCGGTAAAAAGATCAGCCGATTTGCCCATCATTGCTGGAAATATTGGCCGATAGGCAAAGTCGGGCAATTTTTTCCAACTTCACCGATAAAAAAGTGCCAAAACCCTGAAAAACGGCCGACCAATTAACCCACTAACGGTGCGAAAATTATGCAGGCCATAGACGGGTCGAAAATCGGGCGAAAAAAAAAATTGGCCGATTTTTGACCCGTCTATGGCCTGCATAACTCTTCCCTGGGTGAACAATATTCACTGCGATGTTCTAGCTACTAGGTGTCTTAGAGGGGGCAATGTGTACAGGGAGGGGGCAGTGTGTACAGGGAGGGGGCAATGTGTAAAGGGAGGGGGGCAGTGTGTACAGGGAGAGGGAGAGGGGCAATGTGTACAGGGAGGGGGGCAGTGTGTACAGGGAAGGGGAGCAGTGTGTACAGGGAGGGGGAGCAGTGTGTACAGGGAAGGGGGCAATGTGTACAGGAAGGGGGGCAGTGTGTACAGGGAGGGGGGCAGTGTGTACAGGGAGGCCTGAGGACAGTGGCTCTCCGCTCTCTCCCTCCTCACAGGGCAGATGGATAGCAGTGAGAGCCATTGGCTCCTGCTGCTGTCAAACATATCCTGTGACGAGGGACCAGGCGGGGCTGAGCCACACTGTGTCTATGCACACAGGCAGCGCTTCTCACAATCGAGCCTGGAGGTGTGCCACAATAGGAAGGAATAGTTGTGTCATATGAAGCCACTTCCTATTGTGGCACACCAAGAAGAAGAGGAGCCAGGAGTGGTGGTGGGGTACCCTAGAAAAGGAGGATCTGCACTGTTCTGTGCAAAACTACTGCTCAGAGCAGGGAAGTATTGCATATTTATTATTTTTTTAAAAATTACCTTTTACAATCACTTTAACCACTTCCACACAGGGTACTTTTACCCCCTTCCTGCCCAGGCCAATTTTCAGCTTTTAGTGCTGTCGCACTTTAAATGACAATTGCGAGGTCATGCAACATTGTACCCATATAAAATTTTTATCATTTTTTTCCACAAATAGAGTTTTCCTTTGGTGGTAATCACCCCTGGGTTTTTTATTTTTTGCACTATAAACGAAAAAAGACCAAAAATTTTGAAAAAAATAAGTTCTTTGTTTCTATTGTTTCTTCCTAAAGTGTCCCTCATTCTCAAGTTGTAAAGTTGGAAGGTATGGGAAAGGAGAGCTGTCTGCTCATCACAGCCAGTGGGCCACTTGGGATCACTGCAATGGGTCACAACCATCACAAGGTATAAAGCCATTCTCATTTGCTCTGTGCTTTCTGCCTGTGATTAACACTTGCCATTGACATTGTTTACAGTTGTGATCACTGCAATTGATCATAGCAACCACGTGGTACAAAGACATTTTCAATGATTTGTAGCTTTTTTCTGTGATTTGCACTGTCCAATGACAAATGAGCACAAAGAAAAGACATGTAAAGATAGTCACTTGCCTTACAATGGTTGGTGCTGAAGAGGTTAAGATCTGATCATGAAATTCTGAGTTCCAGCACCATAGCACTACAAGGTGTTTCACATTCCAACATACAGTATGTGTAACACAAAAGTCAGCTTTAGAATAGCTTCATCAAGGAAGAGTATATAAGAGGAGAATTCTTTCACTTTCACATTTTAGAAACAGCCACTTACTAAACGCCTAGTACCTCTCTTCCTCTGAGGTAAGGTAAGTTTTAACTTAATATACTAAAAAGTTGGTCTACATGACATAAGTTACCTGCACTTGTAAGCAGTAAATGTTGATTTTGTCTTTATATTATAATTGTTACCTGTGCAGGTATGTCTTTACTATTAGTTTTGCCTGCAATGTTTTTTTGCAGACTTGGGTTTAGGTTACTAGGCTGGTTTTATCATGATCCTACATAGTACATAATGATATGCTTTTTCCAATAAATGAAGGGTAGGGGGGTATAATACAAAGAAAGTTTAATTGGAATCTATTTATCTTTTTATTTATTCTTTTACTTAATTTTGATATCCATTAATTTTTTCCAGTCCTATACAAAGTACAGCAACACTAGTCATTTCCCCTACAGAGCTTGGAATGTAACATGTAACGTATCTAGTAAAAAAACAACCAGATTCATACCACCGCTCAAGACTTGCTCCCCTTACCATGCATGGACAATCTGGGTGCAGGCTTCCATAGCCCTTCTCCTCTCTACATCAAAGGATGAAAGATAAAAGCTGCACCCCAATATTAGCTCTCCAATCTTAGTTCAGCGACTGCATACATCATGTCTCCACCCGAAAAACAACCTTTCTTAACCACTTGCCCTCCAGAGGATTTACCCCTTTTCTTGACCAGGCCATTTTTTGCATTACGGTGCTGCGTTACTTTAACTGACAATTGCCCGGTCATGCAACGCTGCACCCAAATTAAATTTACACCCTTTTTTTCCCCACAAATAGAGCTTTTTTTCGGTGGTATTTGATTGCCTCTGTGTTTTTTATTTTTTGTGCTATAAACAAGAAAAGACCAACATTTTTGAGGAAAAAAAACAATATTTTTGACTTTTTGCTATTAAACATGTCCAATAAAAAATTTCAAAAATCTAATTGTCATAAATGTAGGCCAAAATGTATTCTGCTACATGTCTTTGCTAAAAAAAATCCCAATACATGTAAATTAATTGGTTTACGTGAAAGTTATAGCAATTACAAATGGCAGTATACAGTATACCAGAATTTTTTTACTTCAAATTTTTTACTAGTAATGGCGGCGATCAGAACTGCGGGATTGCGGAACTGCAGCGGGCAATCTGACATGGGGGGGGGGACTGACTTGGTGTCACCAAGTGACCACCAGTGACACCAATACAGTAATCAGTGCTAATAAAAAGCACTGACACTGTACTAAGGGCACTGGGAAGGAAAGGGTTAACATGTGGGGCGATCAAAGGGTTAACTGTGTGCTGTTTTACTGTGTGCTGTGTGTGCTTTACACTGCAAGCACTCTGGCTTGTATGGCTCTGCACAGCAGAGCCATATAAATCAGTGTGCAGGAGCTGACAGGAGAGAGATCTGTGTTGTTTATACACAGGTCTCTCCCCCGTCGGTGATACTCGGCAATCGCCGGGTGCAGGCAGGGAATCACCGGCCAGGACACGGTGATTGGCAGCTGAGGTCACGAATGGCAGCACAGGTAGGGCACGCGCAGCTGGCACACAACCCCCTACCCGGAAATGCAAAATCATGTATATACACTTGATTTTGCCCACCCTTGCTGCCCTATAGCAGTACTTATGCTAAAAGGTGGGGGGAGGGGGAGCGGTTAATGTTTTTCACAGATCCCAGCTTGCTCACAAAGATACATACAGCAAGAAGAGCTACGATTGGAGTACGGTTGTTATCTTTCTATTCAGTAGCAGTAGTAGTCACATTCATCTAGACTTGTTCTGGAATTTTAAAGACATTTCCAAACTTACTAAGCCACTTTTTCAGTTCCAATGAGTGTCAGGAAGATACTTCATTATGTACATTCACACCTAAGAACGCCTAATCCAATCACATGCAGCATGTTAAGATTGGTTTTCCAAGAGCAGGATGGGAGGTTTGAAAGTTGTGGTGCCATCCTGTCCTCATTACATAACCCCATTGTTGGTGCCAGGAATCCTGATTGGATATTAATTCCTTGATTTCCATGAGTAAAGGTGTGAATTGTTGTCAATTAACTGGGGTAGAGATGTTAAAATGGCATTATATGGCTATACTTCTTTTACACCCTTGTAAGTATGCTTGCTTTGTATGTAAAACTGAATTGTAATGTATTCATATTATATATTCAATTGCCCCCTGCCCTGATCAACACAAACTAAAATATTTGAAGCAAATCTTTCTTTTTTTAAGTATATACTTGTCATAACTGGATCTGTGTGCTCTTCTTTGCTATGCAGTAAGATTGGGACGGTGGGAGGGGTAGTCATTTCAAGTATATACATCTTCAGGTAAACTCTGTAGAATGCCTTAGCAGAACAAAAGGTGAGAATCAGCATGCTTTGAATGTTTAACCCTTTTTCACCCACAACCTATGTCATACGTCAGCAGTAGTTGGGGGGGGGGGGGGTTGGGTTACACAAGCTCCCGCCTGCTGTAGCACATTTTATATATACATTGTATACAAATTCTTATGTAAAAATATATAGTGTGCCTTATCAAAACAAAAGGCACAAAGCAGCATGTTTTGGATGATTAAATGTTCTGCTGTCAGTGATGTATATCATACCTCGACAGCAGTGAGATTTTAGCACATGATGTGTGTAAACCTGACAAACTGGCTGTCAGATGGACGCGATCGGGCGACTATACAAGAACCTGATCCATGGCTATTCCCCTTGAGTTTGGTGTTGTTCATACACAAAGTGAACAGCAACTGATATATCTTGGTTGATGGGTTTTGCAGATGCTGATTTTCCAGAGGCACCTGTATGTTGCTCCCGTGCTTCTGAAACCTACATTTAGGAGGCCTTCCTACATAAATTAGAGAACAAAGACATTTTAAAAGATAGACACAAACATTGGCATCACAATTAAAATATTCTTCAATAAGATATTTTCTCCCAGCATGTGGATGAGAAAATGTTTAACCACATCTTAAAATACTGCATATGTTACACTTATGACATTTGAAGCACCCTTTCTTATCTGAAATTTTACAGACATTTTTCGGATATTTCCTGACTGGATCGGCTCTTACTACAGGTCTTTGAGTAGTCCGCTTCATTAGTAGGTATGTAGTGGGGTCTCCGCACCTCTGCACACGTATTTTTATCATTAGCGAGGATGTTGTTGTGCTGCCTCATGATTTTTTAAATCCTTTTAGATATGAAGTTATAAGTCTGTATAATAGGAACCCTATTTATCACATTGTGCATAGATTTTCATTTTGAATCCTCATTCTAGCATATAGTAAAGCTTTTCCTGAACTTCATCAGGGTATTATAGGAATTTCTGGTGCGTTGTCAAAAGCTGTGTAGGTAGGAAGTACAAACTTGAATACTGGTAAATTTTCAGCTAGCTGTCTAGATGGTGAGCACTCGTAAAATGTAATGTAGTATTCCTATTTGTGGATTTATAATACAAGCTTGTAATGATGCCACCTTGAATATTTAAAGTCATTGTAAACCCTTACATATACCCAGTGAAGTCGCTGGCCTCAGGTGATACACAGAGACAAAACAAATTCTCCTACATAAGTTGTACCTGTCTAACTGCAGTCTTCTCTTCTCAACATTTGTTCAAAGTAATGAATTTATAAAGCTTGTATGAGAGTTCAGAAGAAATGGGACAGTAAGCTGAAATTACACAGTGCAAAACTCAGCGAGGAGAGCTCTGAGAGCTGATTGAAGTGTAGTGACATCCCCCTCCCTCTGCACAGCTCACAGGAGCGGAGCTGAGGCTGTCAATCTGCTGAAGGTCCCTCCCCTGTCACCATTTTTCTCTTGGTGTCAGGAAAACTTGTCAAAAGTGATTAATGCTGATAGCAGAAGAATGAAGCAGCAGACAGAAATGACACTAAGGCTCCGTTCACACCAATGTGTGTTCTTTGTGCATTTTGCAGAAATGCACTACAGTCCATTTAACATGGTTTCCTATGGAACATGTTCACATCTATGGTTGTTTGAGCTGTTGCGTTTTTGGAAAGGGTCAGGGACTTTTTATAACAGCAAAAAGCAGCGTTTTTGCTACAATAGATTTCAATGGATAATCTGCTGAAATGCATGGTAGTGCATTTTTGCAGCGATTTTGCCATGTTTTACATTTTGCATTTTTATTCTGCCCAGCAAAAAAAATTTCCACTTTAAAAAAAAAAGCTGAACAAAATGCCAATCATGGCAAAAATACGTGTAGAAAAATGCAAAACGAACTACGAAAAGCACTGCAAAATGGACAAAAAGCAAACTGCATAGATGTGAATGGAGCCTTAGTGCACTATAGAAGGATGTGCTTTGTTCATAATCCATGTCTGAGTTAACAACCACTTTACAGACACCCCAAAAGTGATTTGTATTGTATGCAAGACAGGATTCAATTTAATCACTGGTTAAATGGATATGAGAAAATCAAAAAACGTATTAATCATACAATCATCATAATCATGCAGTCAGCAACATTTCCTCTCCTTCCATGTAACCTGCTGCCCACTCCTTGGATATTTTGGTCAATACTGAGGTGCATTTAAAAGTCTGCGAGCAATGAGATTTGTCCATGTAAGCTTTTTCCTCATTAGTAAATTTTCCTATGAATTCTCTGCCAAAGCTTCAGTTGGCCTTTAAAGCAAAAGCACTGTGTACACAAATACAAAAGAACTTAGGGTGTTAGATTTAGTTAGTTTCGATCAACTAGTTTGCATATGACCAGCCCTCCCAAATTCAAAATTTGAAACACAATTGTTAATAGTATTCAGAGATCTAAACATTTCTGCCATTAGAAACTATACCAATATAATTTTGATTAGACCACAGTTGGGTTGTACATTTTTTTATTTTTGTTACTCATTTACTACATTCAATATCCCCAGTACCACTCTTATCTTCAGTTTGGCCCCCTTGCCATGCAAAAAGTGAAAAATGTCACATAACTAGCAAGGAGATTACCTCGATTTTGGTGGGATTTGGTGGTTTGCCTTCTGTGGATTTTCAGGAAAAGTGGCCTCTACTTTCACAGTAGAAAATGGTTCCACTTCAAAGATAGGAGCGCGCAGTGATTCTGGCTGGGAGACCCTGTTGCTGTGTGGTATGACTTAGTTATAACGTTTTAGTGAACGGGGGTATGCATGGCAACATACTAAAGCCAATGGGACCCAACAGGTTAACCTAATTTGATAATTAGGATTTTTTTTAGACAAGAAATGGGGATTTTGTGATCGAGCACATCTTGTCCATTATTTTGTGATCAAGCACATCTTGTCCATTCCTTCTTCAAAAGCCATATCATAAGAGAAAGGATAAAGCACCTCTTATTGTGTTATCAAAGCCACACCAATTTTTATCAGTAATGGTATAGATCAGGGATCAAAATTTACAGCAATATACTGCTTGTATTAAGAGACGATTACAACATTGATATAGCAGGCATAGAAGTGTTTATAGTTGATAAATAATGTTTTAGTGGTAGTTCCAATGTTTTATGTCACACAATACTACCACAATGGTTTAGCACTAATCCACTAGTTCTTTCATGAGATAAAATTATATAATTATTAATATATACAGGATCTATGTACCACTGATATTGTACTTGAAATCATTTTAAATGTTTAAAATGTTTTTCTTTTAGTTCTAGTACATTGTCACCTATAAACCTTGAACCGGCAGATTTTTCAAGCAGTAAAACCAGAAATGGTAGGCTAAATAAAATTTACTACTTGTGAACACATATACATAATTGATACAATTCAGATATTATTGTACCTTTTTGTATTTACAGGCTGATGATTCCATCAAAAGACAGATCAAAATGAAGCTAGAAGAGGTAATTCAGAGTATATCCTGTAAAAATTAAGCCATACAGACATTTGACCTAGTGCATAATAACAAGCGCTATGGCTTTGTACACATGGGTATTTTTTTAACCCTAGCTTGTAAATGGTAGTCTGAGAATCATCATTTATGGATGGTGTTTAGACTTCACCAGCAAATATTTAATGCATATTTAGAAAACATCTACAGAGCTCAGTCCAGTTTCCAATATCTTGAACATGCCTACTGAATTCTGCTTAAAGTGGTTCTCTGTATTAAGGTAAGAAAACCTTCTGCAAGCAGTTCCCCCCAAGTCCCCCTCAAATACTTACCTGAGCCCAATCTTGATCCAACGATGTGCATGAGAGCAGCATCTCTCTCTCTCCTCACTGGTACAGACACAGCAGCTGGAGCCATTGGCTTCTGCTGCTGTCAATCACAGCCAGCTGAGGTGTGAGCAGGGAGGCGGGACCGAGCCGCATTCTGTGTGTCTTTTGGACACAGAGCCGGGTTGGGAGTGAGCACGCACTCAGCTGGCTGTAGGGGCCAGGAGCACTGGCAGGGACTCAAGAAGAGGAAGATCGGGGCTGCTCTGTGCAAAAACATTGCACAGAGCAGGTAAGTATAACATGTTTGTTATTAGGTGATTGTAGCCGTATTAGTTTGCGACAGAAACAATTGAGTGCTGTCCGTGATACTTTTTTTTATTTGCACTAACATACAATTTTGAGGACAAGCTTTCGGGGTATGTCCCCTTCTTCAAAGTCCAAGCAGTACTCACTCCAAGAGTACTGCTTGGACTTTGAAGAAGGGGACATACCCAGAAAGCTTGTCCTCAAAATTGTATGTTAGTGCAAATAAAAAAAGTATCACGGACAGCACTCAATTGTTTATGTTTGTTATTAAAAATTAAATAAAAAGTGAGTCTTTAGAATCACTTTAATGTTTGTTAAGGCTGCAGCTAGCATTCCTGCATTTTACACTTCCAGATTACAATTTGAAAATATTTCTTGAAAACATACAACGATCGTGCCATGTTTCTCTGAATGTTAACCAATGCTAAATATAAATAGCAAAAAAAAACCCCAATGTGAAAAAAATATAAAATGAATATAAATATAATAATAAACAATGTGCACAAAGAACTAATGAATAATAAAGTCCATCTCTATATCATGATTCTTTCAATATATAATGATGACTTGTGCCATTCAAATCTTCGTTTTGACATACGCAATGTGCCTTCACCAACACTGACAACACTTGTGCTCTCACCTGAAATTTTTGACCGCACAATTAAGTTTGGTCAAAAATAGCTTATGGTAGTAAGACCTCTATCAAGACTCCTTCACTGCTGATTCAACTCCTTCCTTCTCCTCCGCTCAGCACACATATAGAAGAAATATAGGCAAACCAATAGTACTTTATCATTTAAAAAACTAACATTTTATTAAAATATACAATGGCCACTCACATAATACAGGTGCTCCATTGCACCAAATATTGCACAAATGAATAAAACAATCCGTAAAAATGTAGCTGACACTCTCAGGCTCTAATGGATCTCACCGGACTCCTCTCCGTGAGCTCTCTCCAGGACAGATCAGCTGACTTGGGCTGGTTGTGACGTCTGGGCTACAGCCCATGGGGAGAAGCTTGGTGATGTTTCGACGCTTGCTGTCAGCTGACCTGTCCCAGAGAGCTCACAGAGAGGAGTACGGTCAGCTTTTGAAATTATAAAGCACTGAATCAGCATTGAAGGAGAGTCTTGATAGTGGTCTTACCACCATTATATGTCCATTTAATGGACGGAAGCCATTTTTGACCAAACTTACCGTATTTTGTGCTCCATAAGACGCACCTGACCATAAGACGCACCTAGGTTTTAGAGGAGGAAAATAGAAAAAAATATTCTGAACCAATGGACTGCAGACACAGTACAGGAAATGACCAGAGACTGCGGACACAGTACAGGAGATGACCAGAGACTGCGGACAGTACAGGAGATGACCAGAGACTGCAGACATAGTACAGGAAATGACCAGAGACTGCGGACATAGTACAGGAGATGACCAGAGACTGCGGACATAGTACTGGAGATGACCAGAGACTGCGGACGTACTACAGGAGATGACCAGAGACTGCGGACACAGTACAGGAGATGACCAGAGAATGCGGACATGATAGGGGATGACCAAGAGACTGCGGACAGTATAGGGAATGACCAGAGACTGCGGACAGTACAGGAGATGACCAGAGACTGCGGACAGTACAGGAGATGACCAGAGACTGTGGACATAGTACAGGGGATAACCAAAGACTGTGGACAGTACAGGAGATGACCAGAGTCTGCGGACAGTACAGGAGATGACCAGAGACTGCAGAAATGGTACAGGAGATGACCAGAGACTGCGGACAGCACAGGGGATGAGCAGAGACTGCGGACAGTGCAGGGGATGACCAAGAGACTGCAGACAGTGCAGGGGATGACCAGAGACTGCGGACACAGTGCAGGAAATGACCAGAGACTGCGGACAATGCAGGGGATGACCAGAGACTGCAGACAGTACAGGGGATGACCAGAGACTACGGACAGTGCAGGGGATGACCAGAGACTGCGGACAGTGCAGGGGATGACCAGAGACTGCGGACATGGTGCAGGAAATGACCAGAGACTGCGAACAGTGCATGGGATGACCAGAGACTGCAGACAGTACAGGGGATGACCAGAGACTGCGGACATGGTGCAGGAAATGACCAGAGACTGCAGACAGTACAGGTGATTATCAGAGACTGCAGACAGTACAGGAGATGACCAGAGACTGCAGACAGTACAGGGGATGACTAAGAGACTGCTGACCTTTGGGGAGGGAAGGGGAGCGGGTACCTGAATTTGACTGGTACCTGCTCCCACTTCTGCGGAGTTGTCCTCCGTTTAGCGTGGGTACCCGGCTGGCAGCCGGGTGCCCAGTGCGCATGTGCGAGAAGCGCTGCGCTTTGTGATTGGTCTGGCATTTTCTGAGACCTGTCATGTGTCCCAGAAGATGCCGTACTATTCACAAAGCGCTGCTCTTCTTGCGCATGCGCACTGGGCACCCGGCTGTCACAGCCAAGAGCCCACGCTAAAGATGTCGACGTGGGAAGCCTTCTCAGCGCTGGACCGAGGAACAGGTAAGGCCCTGCTGCAGAGAAGAGACGAGAGGCCAGCCCAGTACTTTGACACGGCGGCGGCGGTGGGAATACCGTAAGACTGACATTTTCCCCCCTTTTTTTGGGGGAAAAAAGTGCGTCTTATGGAGCGAAAAATACGGTAATTGTGTGTTCAAAAATTTCAGGTGAGAGCACAAGTGGTGTCGGTGTTGGTGAAGACACATTGCATATGTCAAAAGCAAGATTTGAATGGTACAAGTCATCATTATTTATTGAAAGAATCACAATATGGAGATGGGCTTTATTATTCATTAGTTCTTTGTGTACATTATTTATTATTATATTTATATTCATTTTATGTTTTTTTCACATTGGGGTTTTTTTGCTATTTATATTTAGCGTTGGTTAACATTCAGAGAAGTGGGGCACGATCATTGTATGTGTTCTGTATTTAGCACATTTTTATTAGTATGTGTAGGTGTGAGCTTTTCAATTCAATAACATTTTTACAGAATTACATTTTTCCAGATCTTTGGGAGTGCTCACAGGTTTTCACATTTACATTATTCAAAATATTTCTTCATTTGTATTCAGGTAAATACAAAATATTACTTGAATATTGAATTCATTAAATATTTCTTATTTACAGCCAGCACATGGGACTGTCTGATCCTTTTAACATGTTACCTGACTACTTTTAGAGCTTGGGAGGGATATATAAGGTGTCCCACAGAAAACTCATAAACACCCATAACAAAATTTAAAAAATACCAAAAATTTTAGAAAACATTTTGAAAAGATATTATTCTTTATTCACATAATTACACCTCAAAACCCTAACCTACAGGTTAAAAAGAATTATAATTATGGCACCACCTGGGAGGACTCAATGAGTGGAATTATAAATCCAACAATCAAAAATTATAAACAAAATTTATAAACAAAATATCACAAACAAATATTCTAAACATAGGGATTGATTTACTAAAGACAAATAGACTGTGCACATTGCAAGTGAATTTGCTTGTAAACTTAGTAAAGGAGGTCAAGTTTCAGCCCGGGTTCACATATATGCGGTGCGGTACATTGCATGTGATTCGCACATGAACCGCACCACATTCCTGTGCAAATCACATGCGATTTGTGTGCCGTGCAATTGGAGCCATACATTTTGTATGGCTGTAATCGCACTGCACCCGCACCAAAAAGGTGCAGGACCCTTTTTTTGGTCCGCACTAGAATCAGATCGCATGGGTATTCACCCCTATGCTATTGGATTCTGCACATCGCACTGAGTTTGGTGGACCAATTACAGGGTGTTGTTAACTTAACATACACACCCGCAGCGGTTTGCATGAACTGGGTGCGATTCTGATGCGGTGCGGAAATCGCACTGAAAACGTTGCGAATTCCGGACCGCATCAGTGTGAAGCCAGGCTCACTTTGCAAAGAATAACCAATCACTTAAAAGGAAAAAAACAGCATTTTTGCTTGCACATGATTGGATGATGGAAGTCAGCAAAGCTTCACCTCATTTACTAAACTTTAAAGCGAATTCCCTTGCAGACTGCACCTGCATATGCAAAGTGCACAGCGTATTTGCCTTTAGTAAATCAACCCCAAAAATTCATCAAATGAATGTCACAGTACTATAATCTATAGAAACATTTACCATAACAGGTTATTTTGAGTAAAACATTGAAAAACAAAACACACAATAAATACTGCTTATGTGTTCTCCTCCAAATAGCATCACAAGGAATGCTAATGTTGGATCAAAATGGTAAGTATGGCATGTTTGTTATTTTTTTCTTTAAAAAAAAAGACTTTAGAATCACTTTAATCAAGTGACATTCAGTCAACTAAAGTGTTGTGTATCATAAACAATTGTCAAGGGTTTTTTTTTTTGGATTATCATCATCTCTTTGCAGCCACTACTTCACTACATAAATGCACTCCAGTAATAGGTGCATGATATTACTTAGAGTAAGTTCACCCATGGTGGCAAAAGTGGACTGTGTCATGTGCATTGGCATGGCTGCATGAAGTCACCACTGAAGAATGTTACAAAGCAGGAAAGCTCTCAGGAAACCAGCAGATAGTTAGTTGGGACCAGGTAACTTCCCATGAGAGCTATAGCACTGTGTAAGTGAGGACGAACGTTAATCTACTTAGCTTTGGGAAACCAGTATGTGTTGTTCTTAAAGCGGTATGAAAAGAAATCCACAGCAAGCATAGTACCAATTTCACAGTTGTGCCAAGGAAACAGAATGACGTAAAGATGGCACACTGATGTACAGATAGACAGCACAGTCATTGTGCCATGAACAGTGTTTACAATGCACATGTGCAAGTGGCATCGTGGACAGCAGATCTCCTAAATGGCATGTCTTGAAAAAGTTTTAAAGATGCCAAGTAGTAAGTTAGACTATAATGTTTGAAACTGAACTGAGCTGAGCTGTCCTCCAAAGTTTTTTACTACTTTAAACAGATAGAAAGTAAAGTTGGAAATGAAAAAAGCAAATCATGTAGATACATTAAAATATACCCATCATTAAAAAAATTTGATTGGTGGCCTTTTTTAAAAGTGCTAGATGCTCTTATTGTGTTGGGTTTCAATACTTCTGAATCAATGGCCTGATGCAGGAAAGAAACCAATAAAATGTGGAAAAGCCAAAATTAATTTTCTCCATACTTATTTCAGGTCAGTGACTCAGACAGTATTATAACCATAGCAGCGGCATACTTCTCCCATGCCATGTATCGTTTAAAGTTGAATTTGAGGTAATGTTAATGCGGTTTTGTATTCATTAAAAAAAATATTAAACATATATTTTAAATGCAAAAAGCTTAGGTAAACTGCATAAACATTCAGATGATAGTATCCTTGAACCCGGGACTTTATTTTATACCAAGAGATGTGGCAGCCAGTAGCATGGTGTGTGGGTTACTGTGTAGCCCTAGCATCCTGGCCTACCTATGCCATAGCCTGTGCTGGCCATGCAGAAATTCGAGCTTGCTTATACAACTAACATAATTGTGCTAAACATTTCTTTCTTCTCATTGTTTTTTTTTTCCCCAAACAGTATTATCAAGAGTATAAAAGCCTCTCAACCTCTTTGAAGATTGATCTTTCAGATTGTGTTAATGAACTGTACACTATAGCGGACGATGTGGACACATTCCATAAGAGAGCCACCATCGGCAATGTTGTGGGAAGTGCTGTTGGGATTGCTGGTGGAATCACCACCATTGTAGGCATTGCTCTAGCTCCAGTGACATTCGGTGCATCTCTGATTTGTAGCATTGTTGGAATTTCTGTAGCTACAGCTGGAGGAGTCACTGGAGTTTCTGCTTCCATAGCAGATGCTGCAAATACTAAAAAGAAATGTAATATAGTAAATGAGAAGATAAAAAACATTAACAAAAATATAAATTCATTAGAAGAACTTTCTTTAAATATTGAAGAATTTGCTACAAATATCATAGCTGTAGGTAGTGTTCCTTTTGCGAAACAATACCCTGATTGTGTCAGAATGGGGGGTAAAGGAGTGTTTGTTGCAGTGGAGGTAGGCAGATTGGCTCAGCTTGGGAGGATACCAACAGCTGCAGCCCGAGGGGCTCAGTTAGCAGCACAGGGAGTTCGAGCAATTCACGCGGTTTCTGGAGTGTTTGCTGCATTGTTTGTAGCCATTGATGCTGCCTTTCTTGTAAAGGGATCAGTAGAGCTACATAGAGGAGCCAAAACAAAGACAGCAGAAGAGATACGGGAGATTGCAGATGAATTGCTAGGAACATTAAATGACATGAAAGAAAACAGTGAAAGCCTGCTTGATGAAATGAAAGGAGTTACTTTAGAACTTATTGAGTAATGGGATGCATACCAATTCATACCTACACATACATGTCAGCAGTGACTTGCAAAACATATGAAGCCATCACTTTACATTGATGTTGCTTGCTGAAGTTCTTTATCATGTTTAAATTGTATCTTATAATCATTACAAATGCAAAATTACTACTTCTATCACAAAATTCTCAGAACTTAGTAACAAACAGGAAGGTGTGTATGTATATATATATATATATTTATATATATATATATATATATATACATACACACAGAGGGATCCAAAAATGTATACACATTTTTACATCAAAAATATGCGTACACATTTTATTACTAGATTTATTTACACATCAAAGAGTAGCAATCACATTAGGTTCTCAAAGTGGTCACCAATATGGTGTACACTGCAGAGGAAAGGCATGCATGGGTGTTGTCCATGAAGGAAACCTCTCCTCAAGCCCACACACAATAAAGCCCACCTAGAATTTACCAGGGGCCATGCCGAGAAAGAAGAAGACTACTGGGATTCTGTACTCTGGAGTAATGAGACCAAGACAAATGTTTTTGGAACTGATGGTTTCAAAACTGTATGGTGTCGCAAATGTGAGGAGTACAAAGAAAAATGCATTGTGCCTACAGTGAAACATGGTGGTGGCAGTGCCCATCAGTGGGGTTGCATGAGTGCTGCTGTTGTCGGAGAGCTACATTTCATTGGTGGTATCATGAATTCACAGATGTACTGCTCTATATTGAAAGAGAAGATGCTACCATCACTCCGTGCCCTCGGTAGTCGTGCACTTTTCCAACATGACAATGATCCAAAACACACATCTAAGGCCACTGTTACATTTCTGAAGAAGAACAGAATGAAAGTGATTCAGTGGCCAGGTCTGATCTGAACCCAAATGAACACCTATGGGGAACTCTGAAGAGACAAGCTGAGCATCACTCTCCATCCAGCATTCAGGCTCTAAAAGAGGTCATTCTTGAAGAATGGAAAAAGATCAATGTTGCAATATGTCGCCAACTTGTTCGTTCTATGCCTAGAAGACTTAAGGCTGTCCTTACAAATCATGGAGATCACACAAAATACTAGATGGAGTCTTTTGTTGTGGGGTGTATTCATTTTGCATCAACTAATTTGAGTAAAACTGAAGATTTTGTAATTTAATTTATGTTAATAACCTTACTTTCATGTAATGAGCTAAGTAAAAATTTTCTATAAACCTCAGTGTTGCCAAAATTTTGGAAATTGTTCTTGTGTTTATTGAGATATTGATTAAAATCTTACTTTTTAAAAGGTGTGTACTGATTTATGCTGAGCACTGTATACATATATCTTGTGCAGCACTGGCAGGTAGGATCATGAACGGTGTATTTGTGTCACCCAGATTTTATGGCTGATGTCGCGAAATGCAAGAGAGTATTGTAGTTAGAATTAGCAAATAAATGTAACTATTGGTTGCATTAAATCGGTATTAAAGTTAAATTGAAAAAAAAACCCCACTGATTGGTAGGTTCCTTTTTTGTTTTTTTACAGAAAAGACCCTGCATACTAACGCATTATGACTAGAGATGAGCGAAGAAATGAAAAATTCGATTCGGCTGATTCGGCAAATTCCAGTATGAAATTCGATTCGATGCGAATTTCTCCGCTACGAAGATGACTTATAAAAAGGGTTACTAGACTTCAGAGAGCCTTTAAATTAGTGCAGAACACTGTACCTTTAATTTAAATGCCCTTGGAGATGAGGAAGGAGAAGGAGAAGGAGAAGGAGAAGGATGAGAAGAAGGAGAAGGAGAAGGAGAAGGAGAAGGAGAAGGATGAGAAGAAGGAGAAGGAGAAGGATGAGAAGAAGGAGAAGGATGAGAAGAAGGAGAAGGATGAGAAGAAGGAGAAGGAGAAGGATGAGAAGAAGGAGAAGGAGAAGGATGAGAAGAAGGAGAAGGAGAAGGATGAGAAGAAGGAGAAGGATGAGAAGAAGGAGAAGGAGAAGGATGAGAAGAAGGAGAAGGAGAAGGATGAGAAGAAGGAGAAGGATGAGAAGAAGGAGAAGGAGAAGGATGAGAAGAAGGAGAAGGAGAAGGATGAGAAGAAGGAGAAGGATGAGAAGAAGGAGAAGGAGAAGGATGAGAAGAAGGAGAAGGAGAAGGATGAGAAGAAGGAGAAGGATGAGAAGAAGGAGAAGGAGAAGGATGAGAAGAAGGAGAAGGAGAAGGATGAGAAGAAGGAGAAGGAGAAGGATGAGAAGAAGGAGAAGGATGAGAAGAAGGAGAAGGAGAAGGATGAGAAGAAGAAGGATGAGAAGAAGGAGAAGGATGAGAAGAAGAAGGATGAGAAGAAGGAGAAGGAGAAGGATGAGAAGAAGGAGAAGGAGAAGGAGAAGGATGAGAAGAAGGAGAAGGAGAAGGATGAGAAGAAGGAGAAGGATGAGAAGAAGGAGAAGGATGAGGAGAAGGATGAGAAGAAGGAGAAGGAGAAGGATGAGAAGAAGGAGAAGGATGAGAAGAAGGAGAAGGAGAAGGATGAGGAGAAGGAGAAGGATGAGAAGAAGGAGAAGGAGAAGGATGAGAAGAAGGAGAAGGAGAAGGATGAGAAGAAGGAGAAGGATGAGAAGAAGGAGAAGGATGAGAAGATGGAGAAGGAGAAGGATGAGAAGAAGGAGAAGGAGAAGGATGAGGAGAAGGAGAAGGATGAGAAGAAGGAGAAGGATGAGAAGAAGGAGAAGGAGAAGGATGAGAAGAAGGAGAAGGAGAAGGATGAGAAGAAGGAGAAGGAGAAGGATGAGAAGAAGGAGAAGGATGAGAAGAAGGAGAAGGAGAAGGATGAGAAGAAGAAGGATGAGAAGAAGGAGAAGGATGAGAAGAAGAAGGATGAGAAGAAGGAGAAGGAGAAGGATGAGAAGAAGGAGAAGGAGAAGGAGAAGGATGAGAAGAAGGAGAAGGAGAAGGATGAGAAGAAGGAGAAGGATGAGAAGAAGGAGAAGGATGAGGAGAAGGATGAGAAGAAGGAGAAGGAGAAGGATGAGAAGAAGGAGAAGGATGAGAAGAAGGAGAAGGAGAAGGATGAGGAGAAGGAGAAGGATGAGAAGAAGGAGAAGGATGAGAAGAAGGAGAAGGAGAAGGATGAGAAGAAGGAGAAGGATGAGAAGAAGGAGAAGGATGAGAAGATGGAGAAGGAGAAGGATGAGAAGAAGGAGAAGGAGAAGGATGAGGAGAAGGAGAAGGATGAGAAGAAGGAGAAGGATGAGAAGAAGGAGAAGGAGAAGGATGAGAAGAAGGAGAAGGATGAGAAGAAGGAGAAGGAGAAGGATGAGAAGAAGGAGAAGAAGGAGAAGGATGAGAAGAAGGAGAAGGATGAGAAGAAGGAGAAGGAGAAGGATGAGAAGAAGGAGAAGGATGAGAAGAAGGAGAAGGAGAAGGAGAAGCAGAAGAAGAAGGATGAGAAGAAGGAAAAGGAGAAGAATGAGAAGATGGAGAAGGAGAAGGATGAGAAGTAGGAGAAGGAGAAGGATGAGAAGAAGGAGAAGGAGAAGGATGAGAAGAAGGAGAAGGAGAAGGATGAGAAGAAGGAGAAGGATGAGAAGAAGGATGAGAAGAAGGAGAAGGATGAGAAGAAGGAGAAGGATGAGAAGAAGGAGAAGGATGAGAAGAAGGATGAGAAGAAGGATGAGAAGAAGGAGAAGGATGAGAAGAAGGACAGTTCTGTGACAGTTTCTGTCTATTTCTGACAGTTCTGGGACATTCACTCCATACAGCGGTTTCAACCGCTGTATGGAGGGAATGTCATAGAACTGTCAGAAATAGACTATTTCTGACAGTTCTGGGACATTCCTTTCATACAGCGGTTGAAACATTGTATCTATTTGTTTCCATAAATGGATCCATTTATGGAAACAAATAGATACAATGTTTCAACCGCTGTATGGAAGGACAGTCCCAGAACTGTCATTAATAGTCTATTTCTGACAGTTCTGGGACATTCACTCCATACAGCTGTTTCAACCGCTGTATGGAGGGAATGTCATGGAACTGTCAGAAATAGACTATTAATGACAGTTCTGGGACTGTCCTTCCATGCAGCGGTTGAAACATTGTATGTATTTGTTTCCATAAATGGATCCATTTATGGAAACAAATACATACAATGTTTCAACCGCTGTATGGAAGGACAGTCCCAGAACTGTCATTAATAGTCTACAGCTGTTTCAACCGCTGTATGGAGGGAATGTCATGGAACTGTCAGAAATAGACTATTAATGACAGTTCTGGGACTGTCCTTCCATACAGCGGTTGAAACATTGTATGTATTTGTTTCCATAAATGGATCCATTTATGGAAACAAATACATACAATGTTTCAACCGCTGTATGGAAGGACAGTCCCAGAACTGTCATTAATAGTCTATTTCTGACAGTTCCATGACATTCCCTCCATACAGCGGTTGAAACAGCTGTATGGAGTGATTGTCCCAGAACTGTCATAAATAGTCTATTTCTGACAGTTCTGGGACATTCACTCCATACAGCTGTTTCAACCGCTGTATGGAGGGAATGTCATGGAACTGTCAGAAATAGACTATTAATGACAGTTCTGGGACTGTCCTTCCATGCAGCGGTTGAAACATTGTATGTATTTGTTTCCATAAATGGATCCATTTATGGAAACAAATACATACAATGTTTCAACCGCTGTATGGAAGGACAGTCCCAGAACTGTCATTAATAGTCTATTTCTGACAGTTCCATGACATTCCCTCCATACAGCGGTTGAAACAGCTGTATGGAGTGATTGTCCCAGAACTGTCATAAATAGTCTATTTCTGACAGTTCTGGGACATTCACTCCATACAGCTGTTTCAACCGCTGTATGGAGGGAATGTCATGGAACTGTCAGAAATAGACTATTAATGACAGTTCTGGGACTGTCCTTCCATACAGCGGTTGAAACATTGTATGTATTTGTTTCCATAAATGGATCCATTTATGGAAACAAATACATACAATGTTTCAACCGCTGTATGGAAGGACAGTCCCAGAACTGTCATTAATAGTCTACAGCTGTTTCAACCGCTGTATGGAGGGAATGTCATAGAACTGTCAGAAATAGACTATTAATGACAGTTCTGGGACTGTCCTTCCATGCAGCGGTTGAAACATTGTATGTATTTGTTTCCATAAATGGATCCATTTATAAATAGTCTATTTCTCACAGTTCTGGGACATTCACTCCATACAGCTGTTTCAACCGCTGTATGGAGGGAATGTCATGGAACTGTCAGAAATAGACTATTAATGACAGTTCTGGGACTGTCCTTCCATGCAGCGGTTGAAACATTGTATCTATTTGTTTCCATAAATGGATCCATTTATGGAAACAAATACATACAATGTTTCAACCGCTGCATGGAAGGACAGTCCCAGAACTGTCATTAATAGTCTATTTCTGACAGTTCCATGACATTCCCTCCATACAGCGGTTGAAACAGCTGTATGGAGTGAATGTCCCAGAACTGTCATAAATAGTCTATTTATGACAGTTCTGGGACATTCACTCCTGTATGGAGTGAATGTCCCAGAACTGTCAGAAATAGTCTATTTATGACAGTTCTGGGACATTCCCTCCATACAGCGGTTTCCGGCAAAAAGTGTATGTGCAGAGTTCCTCTATTCTGCAGATACACTTAGAGGAGCTCTGCAGATACACTTAGAGGAGCTCTGCACATACACTTTTTGCCGGCTTGGAATTATTCTTATTTTCATCCTACTTCTTCTTCTTCTTCCTCATCCTCATCCTCTTCTTCTTCTTCTGAGGATGAGGATGAAGAAGAAGAAGAAGAAGAAGAAGTAGGATGAAAATAAGATTAATTCCAAGCCGGCAAAAAGTGTATGTGCAGAGCTCCTCTAAGTGTATCTGCAGAGCTCCTCTAAGTGTATCTGCAGAATTGAGGAACTCTGCACATACACTTTTTGCCGGCTTGGAATTATTCTTATTTTCATCCTACTTCTTCTTCTTCTTCTTCCTCATCCTCATCCTCTTCTTCTTCTTCTGAGGATGAGGATGAAGAAGAAGAAGAAGAAGAAGAAGTAGGATGAAAATAAGATTAATTCCAAGCCGGCAAAAAGTGTATGTGCAGAGCTCCTCTAAGTGTATCTGCAGAGCTCCTCTAAGTGTATCTGCAGAATTGAGGAACTCTGCACATACACTTTTTGCCGGCTTGCAATTATTCTTATTTTCATCCTACTTCTTCTTCTTCTTCTTCATCCTCTTCTTCTTCTTCTGAGGATGAGGATAAAGAAGAAGAAGAAGAAGTAGGATGAAAATAAGATTAATTCCAAACAGGCAAAAAGTGTATGTGCAGAGCTCCTCTAAGTGTATCTGCAGAGCTCCTCTAAGTGTATCTGCAGAATAGAGGAACTCTGCACATACACTTTTTGCCGGCTTGGAATTATTCTTATTTTCATCCTACTTCTTCATCCTCATCCTCATCCTCAGAAGAAGAGGATGAGGATGAAGAAGAAGAAGAAGAAGAAGAAGAAGAAGAAGTAGGATGAAAAGAAGAATAATTCCAAGCTGGCAAAAAGTGTATGTGCAGAGTTCCTCTATTTCTGACAGTTCTCTCACAGCTTCTTCACATGTACAGCGGTTGAAACATCTGTATCCTAAATGGAAACTAATAGATACAATTTGTATCTATTAGTTTCCATTTAGGATACAGATGTTTCAACCGCTGTACATGTGAAGAAGCTGTGAGAGAACTGTCAGAAATAGAGGAACTCTGCACATACACTTTTTGCCGGCTTGGAATTATTCTTCTTTTCATCCTACTTCTTCTTCTTCATCCTCATCCTCATCCTCTTCTTCTGAGGATGAGGATGAAGAAGAAGAAGAAGTAGGATGAAAAGAAGAATAATTCCAAGCCGGCAAAAAGTGTATGTGCAGAGTTCCTCTATTTCTGACAGTTCTCTCACAGCTTCTTCACATGTACAGTGGTTGAAACATCTGTATCCTAAATGTAAACTAATAGATACAATGTTTCAACCGCTAAACATGTGTTCCTTCTGTCAGAGAACTGTCAGAAATAGCGGAGCTCACTGCAGGGACACTTTTGCCGGCTGATCGGGAAATCTTCGATTCGCGCACCCGAAGTAGGCAAAATTTCGGTTTCGACGCGAATCGAATATTTCCTGAAATTCGACTCGAATTCCGGTTCGCCTGGTTCGATTCGCTCATCTCTAATTATGACATAAACCTTCAGGGAGCCTGTTTGCAAAAAGGTTGTGGTGTTACCGCTTCAATTCCCTAGTGTTTTCTCGAATTGTTGCAATGTACTCTAGTTATAAAGGCCTGTGTATTGCTCAGTTCACTTTTGCTCCTCAGTTACTTTTATTAGTCATATTGTAACATTTTACTACTTCCTTTAATCAAACTACATTAATTCAGAAGAGACAATATGCTAATAACATTTGTTTTTTTTTCCCAATGTGCATGGAATTAATGTATGTACAAATTTGCTCAATGAATGTGTTGCACATATGGTAAATAATTCCACTGTGGGAAGGATGGGTCAGGTGAAACCAGAAGTGCTTTATTGGGAATGGCTGTAATAAACACAGAAAACTCTTAATTACATGTGACCGGATATGTTCACTGTAATCACAGTGTTAGATGTTTAGTTCCCACTTCTGTGTCCTCCTATTATAAACAGGATGTAGTTCTGCCCTCTTGTGATGATACAATAAAAATGCAATCTCTAGTATCTTCTATTGACAAAGATAGATTACTGTTATCTTAGGTATTAGGCTTTGGGTTTTAATTTTATGGCGCTGTCTATTTTCTTCACCTCTTACAAATGACTATGCAAAACTTTTTATAAATAGACCCCTAAGACTTTTCTCTGTATAATTTAAGACTCTTTTTTGTAGATTTAAAACTCTTCTCTGTATAATTTAAAGTGGTTGTAAAGGCTGAATGTTTTTTACCTTCGTGCATTCTCTGCATGAAGGTAAAAACCTTCTGTGTAATACAATAAATAAAAAACAATGTGCGCTATCAAACTAGTGAATACATTAATAAAATAGAGCCGCTGCAATAACACTTAAAAGGTGATCCCACACATAAAACATAAAACATACATAAATAGTGTTGTGCTAACTCATATAGATATAATAGTCCATAAACAGATTCAAACGTGATAGTTCAATCAAAATATGAAATATAAGTATACATATAAAGTGCTTGAATGGTGAAAATCAAATAAGGTGCTTGAATGGTGAAGAATCACTACGATGTGCTCCGAATAAATAAAGTCTATTTGAAAAACACAGTGCTCCACCTTAACTCAATGTTCCTCCACCTAAAAATATATATGGATGGCCGCTCATCTCCTACTGTAGGACCTAAAAATTAATACTGGTCAACCAAGCATGGTAATTCCAAAACAATGCTCAAGATGGCAGCAGGGAGCTGATGACAGGCACCACATTTAATAAAGGTATAAAACAGGACTCTTCTCAGCTCAACTACACATATAGAAAGAACAGAGGGCATCTCCCATAGTGTAATACGGTTTTAATTCCACATAAAATAATTCCAGAGTGTCACTCACATGATAGAAGCAGTTAAATACCGATTTGCAATAAAAAACTCCCGCTGTGTGAAAAGCTGGCAATGACGTTACTAGGCTCGACCCCCACGCGTTACGCCACCAACCACGTGGTTGGTGGCGTAATGTGTGGGGGCGGAGCCTAGTGACGTCATATGTCTATATGAGTTAGCACAACACTATTTATGTATGTTTTACATGTATGCTCCTCCAACAGCCCCCCTAATACTCACCTGAGCCCCATCTCGATCCAACCCCGGCTGTCCCCAGATCTCTCTCCTTATAGGCTGAGACATATAAGGAGAAAGCAGGGGGCAGTGCTGAGCCGAGAACTCTCTGTCCTATGTACGCATAGAGTGGGGCTTGGGAACGAGCATGCACCAGTGGTCCAATAGCAAGTGGGTTGCTATTGGGGGCACGGGTCAAGGAGAAAGATCCAGGAGCGCTGGTAAGGAACCTGAGAAGAAGAAGATCAGGGCTGCTCTGTGCAAAATCATTGCACAGAGCAGGTAAGTATGACATGTTTGTTATTAAAAAAAACAAACAAACTTTTAATATCACTTTAAGACTCTTCTCTGTATAATTTAAGACCCTTCTCTGTATAATGTAGGTATTTTCTCTTCTCTCATCTTTTTCCTATGCCCTTTACCCTGGAGGAACAAGTCTAACACTACTATATTTAATAAATTATTTTTTAAAGAGGATAAGGCACTATATTTTTATTACATTCCATGGCCATTATACCTATGGAATAAAATTCCTAAGGAAGCAAGGAGACCCCCTAGTGGGAAGAGGGATATTCCCGTCCATCTATTCGGCTCCAGGAAAATCTATAATGAAGCAAGGAGACCCCCTGCTGGAAAGAGGGAACACTCCGTTCATCCATCCATCCCAGGGAGAGAGGGATCATCCCATCCATTTACCCATTAAAAGGATACAAGTCTTTTATGACCTCACTTAACGGTCTGGTCATATACACCAGGTGAGAGCACAACCAGTCAAGGTGTACATTTTTTATGATTGGTGAACTGCACAGTTAATAATTTTGTATCTCAGCACTGGAAGAAGTGTCAAGGTCAAGTATTTAATAAGGACATGTTTGTAGCTATAATATAATTGCAGAGATAATGCTATGCACACTTTTGAAGCTCGACTGTTATTTATTTATTTACACTTTTTTGCAATTGGTAGTGGAACGCAACACTGTCACAATCATGCCCACAGGGAGAGGCACAGTTCTCCATTTTGCTCCAGGTTTCTGCATTTTGGAATTTCTCTTAAACTCCCAAATCAGTCTCCCTCCTCCGATTTCCCCCCTCCCTCAGGAATGCAAGCAGCGTATGATGCTGAGCCCTGCCTAACAATTCCTCTGCCAAATAAGGAAGGGAAGATACTAGTTGATCTTGTGTAGAAAAAGAAGCAGTTACTTTTTGTGAGGAGTCAGACAAGTGAGGACCGTTCGATATAACATCTATCAGACAGAAAGCAAAGGAGAATCTCGCGGCAACAATGAAACCCAATGCCAGACCAGAAATACCTTTTTTAGCTCGTCAGACTTGAAACTGCTTAACTCCAGGCATTTATTTGGCAAGTACTTATTTACCTAAACTTCTTTCTGTTATCTGCTTGCTGTGCTGTTGTGCTCTGCATATATATATATATATATATATATATATATATATATATATATATATAAAGAGACATATAGCAACAGCTCCTTTCTTTTTCTACTTTCTATTCTATATTTGCTTGCAATTATGCCTGGGGCAGCAGAATAGGAGAAAATGAGCAAAAATAATTTGAAGGTGGAATGTACCTCACGAGGATTGGACGTCGGTCGCAAAAATCAAGAAGATTTGATTCGGGACCTATTGGAGGATGATATCCGAGCACAGCAGAACTCAGGGGAACTTGACCATGATGGGGTTCTGCTACATCCGATCCCAGTGGTTCAGAGACGGCCTCGCAGGATAGGCATACAGAGACTGACCCTGGAGGATCACCGAATGTTATCATCACACCACCGCCCGAGCGGGCCAGCACCGGAGTGCCTGTAACCAGCAGAGACTCTCCTCAGATGTAGAAAGCCCTGAAACACATCAAGGAGACAGATCCTGAGGCATACCTGCGGTTCATGGAACGCCAGGCTGAGAGAGAGGCTGCGGAACGCCAAGCAGCGGCTGACAGAAAGGCTGCGGAATGCCAAGCAGCGGCTGACAGAGAAGCTGCGGAACGCCAGGCTGACAGAGAAGCTGCGGAACGCCAGGCTGACAGAGAAGCTGCAGAACGCCGGGCTGACCGAGAAGCTGCGGAAAGCCAAACTGAAAGAGCGGCTGAGAGAGAGGCGGTGCAGAGGGAAGCTGATCGTCGGCACGAGCAAGAGATGGTGAGGCTCCAGCCACAGTGACAGGTGCAGAACCCCAGGTCCCTAGAGCACAGGCACGCCACTCTGGCCATGGTCACAGCTGCCAAGTTTCCAGTGATAAACAAAGATAGTGACATTGACACGTATTTACTGTCATTTGAAAAAACGTGCCGTCAGTACCATGTGCCCCCAACTCAATGGGCTCAGTACCTGACCCCAGGGCTACGAGGCAAGGACCTGGATGCATTTGTTGAAATGCCAGAGGGGAATTATGAAGTTATAAAAAGAAGCCATTATCCGGAAGTACCAGATGACCCCGGAAGTGTACCGCAAGATGTTCAGGTCCATGCAAAAGGGACCTGGGGACTCCTACACGGATGAGGCAAGTCGCTTACGCACCACATTCCAACAGTGGACTAAAGGACTGAAAGCTGACTCCTATGAGCCTTTAGAAGATCTCATGATACGAGATCAGCTCGCAAGGCTCTTCCGAACGGCTGGAAAGAAGGGAAATCGCCCCTAGCAACCCCTCCTACATCGGTGAGTCAAGATCCCCCTCAACCAACACCTGCAGCACCTGGGGCCAAGCCATTCCTGACTGACAACCGCAGATATTTCACCTGTGGGAAAGCCGGACATCTCAGGACGCAGTGTCCTGAGCAGAAGCAGACGACATCATCTGGCCAGCCGGCCAGCAACTCTTCTTCAGTGCTGTTTGTCCGCAGGGAGATGCAGGTAACCCCCGCCAACTTGCAGCCAGTCACTGTGGGCAACCGGTCTGTAACTGGTCTCCATGACACTGGAGCAGAAGTCGCCTTGATCCGGCCAGAGGTGATTAAGCCAAGGAACCTCAACCCAGGAAAGTTCCTTACCCTCACAGGAGTTGGGGGGACCCGTTCACGTATACCCTTTGCAAAGGTATTCATTAATTGGGGTGCGGAAAGGGGGATCAGGGAGGTGGGGGTCTCGGATGAAATTCCCACACCTGTTTGTTGGGTGCCGATTTGGGTACTCTTGTGTCCTATTACACCCCTGTCAAGAATACTCGGAAGGCCCCCCTGGAACTCTCTGGACATGCCAAGGTACTGTGTGCAGATGTTGGGGTAATGTCTGGGCAACCTGTGGATGGACAGAGGGAGGGGGCTGGGAATGGAGTGGGGTGGCAAGATTCTTCATTAGCTGGAGAACGAGAAGAAATCCCCTTGCATGGGGAGGTATCGAACTCATGTGTCATGGACATTAGAAACGTACCTGTTGATAATGATGACGATGAAGCTGATATTGAAAATGTTGATGATAATGTTGATACGGTCAATGATAGTGATGATAATGATGATGATGGTCATGAAGATACAAATGATGCATTTTCATTGTTGGGGGTCAACCACAGTGCTGTGAAGGGGCAGAGGTACAATCTCAGGGGGCTGAGCAAAGGGATGGTCTGAGTAGGCCTGTTCCTTGCCCAGGCCCAGAGGATTCTACCTTGATAAGTGTCCAGGCGTTGTCCTTGCATGGTACTGGACAGCCGGCTGGGACTTGTAGTTCCACATGTAAGCACTGGAAAGCGATTCACACATGGACCTCAGCAGCCAGATAGCTGTAAGCTTCCCTGCTGAGAAAGGTAAACAAAGGCCTGACAGGGAGATTGAAAGCATGTCATATGATCTGACCTGTCCTGGTGTGTCACCAGGCAGACAAACATGTGTCCTAGGCAGTGACAGCATACCTGTCAGCGGGTCTCCGAGAGGGAGCTGCGGCCTTCAGCTCCAATCACCTCTCCTTTCCATTCTGGTACAGGAGCTGCTGGTAAGGCCTATGAGAGATGGTGTCAGAGTTCAGGAAAACCCGGGGAGAGCTTACCATGCTGTTCATGAGTTGGACGGCAGGGTGTATCCTTCCCTCATGCCTTCAGCCAACCTCATCTCACAGGAGGTGCAGACTGAACGGGCCAAAGAGACATAGGGAATGATGCCGGCAGGAATCCTGGGGTCAGCTAGAGTCTGGGCATCCCCGGCAGTCTCGGTCTCCAAACAGGATCAGATGACCAGACTTTATGAGGACCTTCGAAAACTGAGCGCTAGCCCTGTGGTTGTGGCCTACCCCATGCCCAGGAGCCATGAGGTAATAAAGCATCCGGAAGGGGCCCGCTGTCTAACCATCATGGACCTGAGCAGAGGGTCTGGGCCACCATCTCTAACCCAGGAGGCTCAGGATGAGTCAGCCTTCACCACCCCTTGTGGCTTGCCTGAATTTCCAGGAAAGCTACTTGGGGTTGAGAACGCACCAACCACCTCCCCAGGGGTCAGGAATGGCCTACAACGTGGAATGGAACTGGGTGCAGTTGCCCACTTTAGGGGCCTTGTGGTGTTCAGCCCTGTCTGGGAAGAGCAACTTGGGTCCCTGTCACTAGTCAGGAGCGAACTGCCCGTGCCTAGTCTGACAGTTGAGAATGGTAACTGTCAGAGGGGCACGTCAGTGGTTCAGCTTTGGGAACCACCGGTAGAAATAGACCCCCAGAGGTCTGGGAATGGGGAGACTGAGGCAGTTATGGCCTGGCCGACTCCCCAGGTCAAGAAGCAGGTTTCGTCAGTTTTGGATGCAGCTGGCTACGGTAAGACGCCTGGGTGCAACTATCATGGCTCAGCTGGACCCGCGACTGACCTAGCAGACAGGAAACTGAGGGAACTGGTGTCCTGGATGCTAGCAGGTAAAGAGGACTGTTTATCTTGGATGAAGGTACCTGTGGACACATCTGGGAGGCGGGTTCCAGAATTCACCTGTCCGGTTCCAGTGCACACAGGCGCCACTACCTGCGGGTCAGATGTAGTCCTGGTTTAGAGGAAGGAGATGGCAGAGGGAAAGCTCACTCTCTACCTTGAAAAAAGCTACATCTCAATATGTTAGCGGATGACACCCCCAAGCCGAAGTGTTTTGTGAACAGGTGGGCACCCCGGCAGTCACCACAATGTCCGCATAGTCACAGCAGACTAGTTCTCCCCCCCATGACCACTCACTTGGTCGGCACAACGGAAGGAACCTGGTTCTCCCGCAGTGCAATGGCACCCTGTCAACCCAAGGTGAGCCTCTGGGCAGAGGTCGGTTGCATCAGGAGGGCAATTGTAGTCCCCTCCCATGCAACCACCTGAGGGGGGAGGTGTCACAATCATGCCCACAGGGAGAGGCACAGTTCTCCATTTTGCTCCAGGTTTCTGCATTTTGGTATTTCTCGTAAACTCCCAAATCAGTCTCCCTCCTCTGATTTCCCCCCTCCCTCAGGAATGCAAGCAGCGTATGATGCTGAGCCCTGCCTAACAATTCCTCTGCCAAATAAGGAAGGGAAGATACTAGTTGATGTTGTGTAGAAAAAGAAGCAGTTAGTTTTTGTGAGGCGTCAGACAAGTGAGGACCGTTCGATATAACATCTATCGGACAGAAAGCAAAGGAGAATCTTGCGGCAACAACGAAAGTGTATTGCTGAGTTTCCTCTTTCTCTGTATAAAAAGGAGGTTGTGGCAGTATGAAGGTTTAATTGCGTAATTAACCTGACCCAGTAACAAGCGCATTCAGGCTGCCGGTACATCGATTGTGGTCCAATTAGCTGGAAAATCGTTGTGCAGGGTGCAGCTGGGTGTGGCATTGTTACGCACGTGACAGTGTGGTTTTAGATTGGCTAGTCCTTCGGTCACGAGTTTGGTGAGAAGGGCTGGGGTCTGATGCCACGCCCGTCACAAACACCATTTCTGATTTCATTTTTTATGACAATACTGTGCTCTCCTGGGATTGCGGAGACACCAATTAGTGATTACACGTCCATTGTTATCAGTCCCCTCCTCAGATTATAATATGCCCACTTCTCTCACAAGGACCATACAACTTCAACTGACAAATCTCCCACCCTTATCACTCTCTCCAGATTGGAGCAGAGCTTACAACAACCAGAAAGAGCAGCCTGTTACTATACATTTTCGAGGGTGACAAATTTTAGACCTTAAAAGGCCCCTAACAAGTTTATTTACATCAGTTTTAATACAGTCTTCATGATACACTTCCCATAATCATTACAAGCAAGAAATGACTGTTGTTAACATACAAAAAAACTTGTACTGTGAAGGTTGTAGCAAAAAAGGCTAGTGAAGTGCAAAGGACTCGTCACTAGTATTGCCTGTAGGCTCCATGCAGCTAAACGTTTCCTAATATTTTATTTATTACTTACAATCTCTTGTTCTGCATTGGTCCGAGATGGTTATTTTGGTAGAGGAACATGACCTTACTTCCCCATGTCAGAGCTGCCCCCAGATCAGATAGCAGGTGCGGAAATGATCAAGGGGCAGTAGTAGAGGTGGAGGAAGCACACATCCACCCCTGGGACCTTTGAACTACACTTTCTCAGGTACATCTTCCTCTCAAGCAAGTGACATCACCACATTTTACCCAAATCTCATAGGATTAGCAATCAGAGGCAGCAGTGTCCTAGGTCTCACACTGCAGATATACAGTTATAAGGCTCAAGGTGCAGGAGTGTCTAGGCACTCTCACATATCAGGAAAAGCCCTGCTATTTTTCAGTAGGAATACATAGGCAAAAGGTAGAAGTTGCTTAGATAAAATTAAAAATGTATTATGTATCCCTATACAACAGAATTCTTCACTTTTTGAGTACTGGTCTATGTTATTTAAGATTTTGAGTACTGTTTTTACAAATGGTTACAGCATCACTTGGTTTGAAGATTTATTCGGTTCAGAATTTATACATAGAATGCATGTGGAAGGTAATATTTTACCCAACTATGATCAAGAAGCATTTTCTTATACAATAATTCATTTACTAAATGAACAAAGGAATAGTTTGCTATTGATACCTAATAGTTCAGTATGTCCAGTAATCAATAATTATTAATTTTCTCTTAAATCTCTTTTTGGCTCATTTGCAGATTGTTCATGTTATATTATTAAAGAACAAATATGCCCAAAGCAAATTTCTCTTTTTGGAGTGATGTGGGGTTAGGCAGGCTACAAACTACAGGTGGATCTTAACTGTTGTTTAGGACAAAGTAAGGATATTTCCTTACACCCTTAAAACAAATCTGTCCTGAGAGAATGGGGATGATTTACTAAAGTGTTGAGAATCTTCATTCAATTAATCTATTCACGGTAAATGCAAATTTCTTGTGTTTGATTTTTTTATGGAACAAAAAGTATTCTAAATTGAAAAAACAAATTCCTGTTTACTTTGAATACCCAATCGTGTGCACATGAACAAAGCAAACAAGAATTTGCAATTCACGTGATTAGATAATTGAAGTGAATATTCACTCAATATATTAGGTTAAGATCCTCAATTGCTTTGCTGTCATGGTAATCCAATGGCTTTGATGCTTTGGGTAAGTGATCTGGGAGGAGTTCTGACCATTTATTGCATACCTGCTCCAGATTGCCTCTGTATTCCTCTCCAGACAAGTTCTCTCTACTAGTGGACCTCGTGCACACTGGATGTTTAGTCCCGGTGCATGAGGCTCCTGCATTTAGGTGCAAGCTCTGGGGACAGGCGCACTGTCCATCCCCACAGCCATCAGTCTGTCAAAGTTAATGAGTAGCTGACAGCTGCTGTGGCTAGAAGCAAGCGGTCTGCATTCTGGGTATTCATCCCTGGGCACCTACTGCATGGGACATCTAAATGCCGGAGCTTCATGTACCAGGTTAAACATCCAGTGTGCATGAGTTCTCACTAATTGCCTCATTCCTACAATAAATCTAATAATAGTAACAGAATTTAAGAATATTTGGTCTGTTTATAACTCTATTGGACACATTGGGGTTAATTTAAAGGATTAATAAAATTAAGTTGTGTTTGCTGCAATCCTTCAGACGTACAATTAAAAATCCTATTTTTCTATTTCCCTTGTACATGATTGGATTTTCAAAGTGAAATTCACTACTCCTGTAGTAATGTAGCACTACCCTCTTGACTGCCACTGAGTGTTTTTGGATTCCTTGTCTGTCCTGAGCTTGCTTCGAAAGTACAGCCTCTGCTGACACCATCATGAATCTTTGACTAGACAGTCCACTGACTTTTAACCATAAAATAAACACATTTTAGAGAGAGCAGATATTCTGGTTATATTAAGGTCAAAATATAATGAGGGCAAGCGCAACAAGAATGGGAGTAGTAAGTGTGTATAAAAGAAAAGTTAAACACTAAAAGGTTCAAGAAAGTAACAAAATACAGTATCACTTTAAGAAACCTCAAACGTCCTGCAGGATCAGAATTTAAACATCAATTCCAGTGTGACAGACCCAACCCGGACAGGTGCTTTTGGAGGGAACTGCACACTAGCCTACTGCCTACTGACCAAGGGCCCTGGCATCTGAGGGGCTTTACATGATGGGATTAGTATTGTGTCAACTTTACCTTGGTATCTAATCAGTGTGCGATGTTTATTTCAATGTGTAATATTTGTTTTTATTATTCATTTGGGGACTGCTCCTATTTCTGAAGTATATAAAAACCTGTATTTCTGTTCAATAAACAGTTCCAGTTTACAGCTAAGCTAGTGCCTTCTAGTCTTGGGTGCAAGGCCCAGCTATAATACCTTGGTCCTGTGGCCTACTGGCAAGGAAGTCGTTCTCTGATGGAGGCACTCAAGCGGGGTGCCAAGTAGTCTGTCACATCCAGCTTCTGATATGTCTCTCCCCAAGTGAGCTGGAGTGAACTAACAAGCTGTCAGGCTAATTCACGTTTGCGTAATCAGTTGTTGGTAACTGTGTTTAACTCTGGAGATGGATACTATTAATATAAATGATAGTGTCCCATTTTTGCAGTTCTTTAAACAAGGGTGTTGAATCTTCTGCACATTTGATGGGGCCCTAGTTGGTGCACATTAAGGTTCAAATTCAGGATCCATCCTTGTATGAGAGCCAGATTTCCTTAAGATTGTTTATTCACAGAAATACTCCCCCTTTGAGTGATATTGAATTTGGGTAACGTCTCTTTAACACAAGGGATAAAGGCAAAAATTAGCTAAGATTGTTAAAAGGGGCAGAAGCAGACCTCAACAGAGATTTGTCACGATCGCGGCATCAGACCCCAGACCTTCTCACCAAACTCGTGACCGAAGGACTGGCCGATCCAGACTGCGATGTGACATGTGTAACAATGCCACACCCAGCTGTATCCTACACAGCGATTTTCCAGCTAATGGATTTCAATCTGTGCCTGCAGCCTGCAGGCAAGGGGATTTCTTCTCGTTCTCCAGCTAATGGAGAACCCTGTAGCCCCACACCATTCCCAGCCCCCTCCCTCTGTCCATCCACAGGTGGCCCAGACATTACCCCAATATCTGCTCACAGTACCTTCGCATGTCCAGAGAGTTCCAGGGGGCCCTTCCGGGTATTCTCGGCAGGGGAATAATAAGAAACAAGAGTTCCTAGATCAGCACCCAACAAAACAGGTGTGGGAATTTCATCCGAGACCCCCACCTCTCTCATCCCCCTTCCCGCACCCCAATCTAGGAATACCTTTGCACAGGGTATGCGTGAACGGATCCCCCCAACTCCGGTGAGGGTAAGGAACTTTCCTGGGATGAGGTTCTGTGGCTCAATCAGCTCTGGCCGGATCAAGGTGACTTCTGCCCCGGTGTCCCGGAAACCAGTTACAGACCGGTTGCCCACAGTGACTTGCTGCCCATTGGCGGGGGTTACCCGCATCTTCCTGCGAACGAACAGCACAGAAGAAGAGTTGTGGGCCGGCTGGCCAGATGATGTCATCTGCTTCTGCTCAGGACACTGCGTCCTGAGATGTCTGGCTTTCCCACAGGCGAAATATCTGCGGTTGTCAGGCAGGAATGGCTTGGCCCCAGGAGCTGCAGGTGTGGGTGGATAGGAAGCTCGACTCACCGACATAGGAGAGGTTTCTAGGGGCGATTTCCCCCCTTTCCAACTGTTTGGAGGAGCCTTGCGAGGGTCAGACACCCGCGTGTGGACAAAGGTATCTGCCAGGTCTGCTGCAGCTTTAGTAGAGGCTGGCTCCCTCTCCAAGACAAACTGTCTGATGTCTGCTGGGCACATGTGCAAGAGTTGATCTCGTATCATGAGATCTTCCAAAGACTCATAGGAATCAGATTTCAGGCCCTTAGTCCACTGTCGGAATGTGGTGCGTAAGTGACTCGCCACATCCGTGTAAGAGTCCCCAGGTCCCTTTTGCATGGACCTGCACCGCTTGCAGTACACTTCCGGGGTCATCTGGTACTTCCGGATGATGGAATCTTTTAAAATTTTGTAATCATCGTCTTGCCCCTCTGCCAATTTGACAAACGCATCCAGGGCCTTGCCTCATTGCCCTGGTGTCAGGTACCGAGCCCATTGAGTTGGGGGCACATGGTACTGATTTTTTAAATGACAGTAAGTACGTGTCAATGTCACTATCCTTTTCCATCACTGGAAACTTGGCTGCGCCCATGGAAAGAGTGGCGTCCCTGTGATCTACGGACCCGAGGTTCTGACCCGGTCGCTGTGGCTGGAGCCTTGCCATCTCCAACTTGTGCCAACGATCAGCCTCCCTCTGGCGTTCCTCTCTGTCCTCCGCTGCTTGGCGTTGCTCTCTCTCCACCTGGCGGTCAAGGAACTGCAAGTATGCCATAGGATCCATCTCCATAACACGTTTCAGGGCTTCCTGCATCTGAGGAGAGTCTCTGCTGGTTACAGGCACTCCGGTGCTGGCCTGCTCAGGCAGTGGTGTGACGATAACTTTCAGTGATCTTCCAGTGTCAGTCTCTGTATGCCCTTCCTGTGAGGCCATCTCTGAGCCACTGGAAATGTGGGTAGCGGGAACCCCTTCAGGTCAAGTTCCCCCGAGTTCTGACCTGCTCGGATATCATACTCCACTAGATCACTAATCAAATCTTCACGATTTTTGCGACTGACGTCCAATCCTTGTGAGGTACATTCTGCCTTCAAATCACCTTTGCTCATTTTCTCGTATTCTGCTGCACCAGGCATAATTGCAAGCAAAGATAGAGGAGAAAGTAGGAAAAGGAAGGAGCTGTTGCTATATGTCTCTATATATATATATATAAAATATGCACCGCGTGTTTCTAAGGACTGTTTCCACAAAGGTTACAATCCTTTAGTGCAGAGCCAAATTTTTTAACACTGCACTGAAGCTCTTAATGAAATTATCCCACGTACGCTGCCAACAATATGTCACGATCACGGCGTCAGACCCCAGACCTTCTCACCAAACTCGTGACCAAAGGACTGGCCGATCCAGACTGCGATGTGATGTGCGTAACAATGCCACACCCAGCTGCACCCTACACAGCGATTTTCCAGCTAATGGATTTCAATATGTGCCTGCAGCCTGGATGCGCTTGTTACTGGGTCAGGTTAATTACGCAACTGACCCTTACACACTGTCACCACCTCTTTTTTGTACAGAGAAAGAGGAAACTCTCTTTATCAAATATACACTATAATGGTTGAAAAGTCGTTTGTCCAATACGGTCACCGCAGGCCAATTAGGCAGAGGATTAAACAAACACAGTAGCGTCTCTTTAGAGGCAGGAATTTGTAAATTGCAATTAAGCACTTTAGAAACAGTCTAACACTTTCAGAAAGAAAGATTTATTACTAAAAGTGTCAAACAGGTGCAATAAAATATTTATAGAAATAGATGTAACTTAGATATATATATATATATATATATATATATATATATATATATATATATATATATATACACAAAGAACCATAGCACAGCAAAGAGATAACAGGGAGAAGTTAAAGGGTTAAGTTACTTGCCATTTAAGCCTTTGATGTAAGCAGATCCAAGTTGCAGAGCGAAAGGGTCTCCCCAGGTGGTATTGATGTTAAAAATGGGAGATGTCTTTAACTTAACTCTTTAGGCCTGCTAGCCTGTGTTTTTAAAGTCCCCCAGCAGGGGGGTGGCTCTGAGTAACTGACCAATACTCTGTTTAGGGAGGGATCGTCGGGCGGAACTCTGAATTAGAACATCTTTCATAATCCATATTCTGGCCTATAACTTCCCAGCTACACAAGCGACAATCTCTCCGCAGGTATTTTTTTATGCAAATAAGTCTAAGGATCATGTAGATATGAATTATGAAATTGTACGTTACATGGTGTACGAGTTCTATGTTTTGGCTCCCCTGAGCATGCAAAACAAGTGGAGTGACCTATCAGAACACTGTGCGTTGGCCATCTGACGAGGTGCCCGGTTTTTATGTAAGTCTTCCATATTTCAAGATAAGAAACATAGGGGAAAAACTGACTTGAAGAATGTTCATTTAATTCTGTCACCTACGCTGCTAGGTTTTATGAGGTTAAAACCTCTTTCAATTCCTAGGAAAAGCTGCCTTAGCTCTGTTATGAGGTGAGAGATTCCACAGGTTCTTGGGAAGAGCGGCTCTGTCTCTCTTGGGGTGCTTTGTAGCTCTGAGCCCCCTGCTGCTCTAGCCTGCCAGTGACCCACAACCAGATGTCGTGGTGGCTGAACAGAGAGGAAAGGGGGGATGATGAGGGAAAATATATTTCAGGATGGTTAGTCATTTTTCCAAGATGGTGGTTGAAACCAAAATGGTTGCACCGTGTCCATCTGGGATGCGCGTTTTTGCGACAAGATTGACCCCCCTAAAGATGGTGAACTAGTCTTGGTGAAGCAGTTCCTTTGGGGTTGGAAGAGGCTTGAGATGAGATACTGCTGTATTCCTGTCTGCAGAGTATATATGCTCTGTCCAAAGTCCTGTGATTTCCTGTGATTTCAGGATATTACTGTGGCACTAAAGCAGTAGGATGCAATACCAAATGTGTTAGACAGTCTAGGCCTCAGTGTGATAAGCTGTGGCTGAACTGAAAAAAGTAATTGAACTTAACACAGTTATTTTCAACTTGTGATGATCTGGTTATGGAACCCTCTCACCCGATCTGTAGCTTCTACAGCGTAACAGGAAGTCTCTATTTTGGGCCCCCCACCCATTTTCTCTTGGTTCGTCTGTTAAAGAGCGATACCGATGACAACAGTACGATCCGCCTGCCTGCAAGGTAGTCTGTCCTGCTTGTCAGCGGAATGCAATCCTAATTTACTTCTGCATTCAGCGGCCTGATCCAGCTTGGATCTCCAGAGGCCTTTTTTTCACACACCCCCATCCTTCCCCTCTCACCATCCATTTCCTTCATGTAAAGTTCCCAGGCTTCTCAATATACAGTATATGCTCCCGCCCCTTTGCCAGCTCTTCTGGGAAATATAGCTTGTTCACTCCTTTTTTTTTTCTTTTTTTAATTTAAATATTTATTAGTTTTTCATATTATTCCAAAATTTCCTTAAAAAGGGACACAATACATATATATAATCAATACATTTCTACTTTGCCCCTTCTAATTACCTCTTTTCTTTCCCTCCCCTCCCAACCCATTTCGACCCCCCTTCCCCCTCCCTCCCCACTGCAAGATCTCCAATCTCTCAAGGCCCAATAACTTTAAATAACTTCCTAGTTTAAATTTTTCTATATTTCTCTTTCAATCCTGATTTATCCCATTTTCCCCATCGCGAATAGTATGTTTCCAACCTGTCTTCCTGCATATAGTAGGTTTTTTCCATTCTACTAATCTGGTTTACCCTATTGATCCAATCCTCCTCCATCGGCACCTCTGTCTTCCTCCAAAACTTGGGTATCAACCCTTTTGCAGCACTTAAGTACACCTGATTCTTTATATTTATTTACTGTTGTCACAACATTATGTAGGAGACACATGGTTGGGTCTAACCCTATGTCCTTTCCAGTTATTTTTTCTATTAATTTAACTATTGTCTTCCAAAAAACCTGAATTTTTGGACATTGCCACCATATGTGAAACACCGTGCCCTCCTCCCCACATCCTCTCCAACACATTTTTGAATTCTCCCCCCTCATCCTGTGCTCAGTGCTCAGTGTAATATGCCATCGTGTCAGACATTTATAGTTAATCTCAACATCTCTCATACTAACACTCTCGTGTACCAATCTAAATATCTTATTCTGTTGATCCTGATCTATCACCACCTCCATTTCTCTTTCCCAATTTATTATAAAAATTAACTTTGTGTCTGTTTCTAATTCTGTGAGTATTCTATACATTTTTGTAACACCGTGTTTCCCATCTCTACGTGTTTCTAATAGCCTTTCAAACATATTCCACTCCTTTTTTAATCTCAAGGGTTTTGGGAGATTTCCAATAAAACATTTTAATTGATGATATTTCCACTCATCTATTCTAGTAAACATATCTCCCCCCCTCTCTTTTAATTCTTTAAATGTTCTCAATTCCCCCTCTACCAATACGTCTCTCAATTGGATATCTTCCTTTTTAAACCATCTCCCTGATATCTCATCCTTTCCTGGAGGGAAATACTCTGTGTTTGCAAGAGGCATTAATATAGAGTTAAAATCCCATTTCATGTGTTTATGCAAATGATCCCATATCCTTAAAACATTTAAAGTGTAAGTGCTTGTGGTTTCTTTAATTCTTCTATAATGTGCTGGGACCCATATCATCTTACTCAAACTAATTCCACTCAATTCGTTTTCTATTTTCACCCAACTTTTTCCCTTATGGTTAAATGTCCAATCATAGATTCTTGCTAAAATTACTGCTTTATAATATCTCTTGACATCAGGGAGTCCCATTCCCCCTTTCTCTTTAGTCCTACTTAGTGTTTCGTATGATATTCTTGGTTTTTTATTCCTCCATATATATTTTGTTAACATTCTTCTCATTATCTTAAAAAACGCCTCTGGAAGTTTGATTGGGACCATTTGAAATCTATAGAGTATTTTAGGTATAATTACCATTTTAACTAGGTTTATACATCCTAACCATGATGGATTTCCTCCTTCTAATCTTTTTAATTCTTCCTCTCATTTATCAGAGAAATATAGTTTAATCTATACAGTTGTTTATATGAGGTGGCTAGTTTTATTCCTAGGTATTTTATATCTTTTTCTCTCCATATAAAGGGGAATTCTTTTTGTAATTTTTCTTTTTCGCTCTTTGGTATATTGATGTTCAAAATCTCTGTTTTTGTTGGGTTAATTTTTAGGTTTGATAATTCACCGTATTCCTTCAAGGTCTTCATTATACTTGGTAGTGTTATTCGGGGATTACCTACATAAAACAATAGGTCGTCCGCAAAGGCTGCTACTTTGTGTTCTATATTTTCTATCTGGATTCCCTTTACCGCTCCACTATTCCTTATTATTGACAACAGGGGTTCCAAACGTACAACAAGGGGGACAATGGGCAGCCTTGTCTTGTTCCATTGGACATCCCAATGGATTCCGACCTCTCCCCATTTACCGTGATAATTGCTGTGGGCTCCCTATATAATTTACCTATCCACTCACGCATTCTCTCTCCAATCCCCAACACTTCCAAGTTGTCCATCATAAAGCCCCAGTCCACTCTATCAAACGCCTTTTCGGCATCAATTGACAAGAGCACCACCGGGGCTTTCCCTTTTCTACTTTTCTGAATGAGCATTAAAGTTCTCAACCCTTTATCTCTACCCTCTCTCTCCGGGACAAAGCCCACCTGATCTCCATGGATCCATTCAGGCATTAGATCTTTCAGCCTGTTAGCTAGAACCTTTGCGTACAACTTAGTATCAGTGTTCAGTAATGAAATTGGTCTGTAGCTAGAGCACTGAGAAGGATCTTTTCCCTCCTTATGAATAAGAACGACATGGGCCTGAAGGGATTCCCTCCTCCCCTCCATCCCACCTCCCAAGTCATTCATATACTTCTTCAACTTCGGTAACAGTAATTCACTAAATTTTTTATAGTACTTAACTGTATAACCATCCAGGCCTGGGCTTTTCCCACCCCCTGTACTTCTTAATGCTGCTTCTATTTCTTCCTGGGAAATTTCCGCGTCCAAGGAGTTCAATTGTGTTTCACTAAACTTTGGTAATCCCGCATTTTTTAAATATATCATCCTTTTTTCGTTAATACCTTCTCTAATTTCTTTTGGGGAACCTTGGGGACTAATGTTATACAAGTTTCTATAATAGTCCGTAAATACTTTAATAATCTCTTTAGTTGAATGGACCAACTCCCCCTTAGGACTTTTTATCTTTTCTATATAATTCCTGTTTTTCTTTTTATTCAGGGCTCTCATTAAGTATTTTCCTGGTCTATCTCCCCATCTATATCTTTCACTTAATACTTTGTTATATACTCTTCTCCTCTCCTCATCCATCAATCTCTCTAGCTCATCTTTTTTATCCATTAACTTCTGTCTTGTTTCTCTTGTTATTTTATTCTTTTGTGTCTGCTCCAAATCCAGGATTTCTTTTAGGAGCCCACTAACCCTCTCTCTTCTTTCTCTTTTCTTCCTTGCTCCCATCGCTATCAGGATTCCTCTTATATATACCTTGTGGCTTTCCCATACTGTGGCTGTCGATACTTCCTCTGTCTCATTCTCCTTAAAATATACCTTGATCTCTTCCCCAATCTTCTGAGCTATTTCCTCATCCATGAGAAGGGCCTCGTTCAACCTCCATCCTAGGCCTCCCGTCCACCGTCTTCCCCATCCCATTTTCATGATGACAGGGGCATGGTCCGAGAATGTGCTCATCTCTATTTCTATTTTAACCAACAGTTCTATGAGTTGATGATCTATTAAAACATAATCCAATCTCGAGTATGTCTCATGTGCATTAGAGAAGAAGGTATAGTCTCTGTCTTTCATATGCATTATTCTCCAAGTGTCCACCAGTTGATACTCATGGATCACTTTTTTCAAAGCTCTCAGAGACCTACCACCTTCTCTCTGCACAGGGGAGGTTGCGTCCTTTTGTGGGTCCATACAGAGATTTAAATCTCCTGCTACTATCAAACGCCCTTTTTTGAAGTCTATCAGTTTTTTCAACAGGCCCTTCAAATAGATCTCTGGCTTTTTGTTGGGGCAATATATATTGGCTAACGTACACTCGATTCCCTGTAGTTTACCTTTCAAAAATAGGAATCTCCCCTCCGGATCGGTCTTTCTATCCTCCAGTTCAAATCTCATATTCTTTGCCAACCCTATTGCCACCCCTTTTGCTCTTTTAATTGGAGAATCGGCTTAATACCATGTTGGATAATATTTGGATTTTAATTTCACGTTTGATTCTATCTCAAAATGTGTTTCCTGTAAGAATACCACCGACGTTGCCCTATGGTGTAGTTCCTTAAACAACTTAAATCTTTTCCCAGGACAGTTCAGCCCATTCACATTATATGTTATAAACTGTATTTCTTCCATCCTTCTTAATTCTGTCTATCTTTCCTCTAATACACCTCCTCCCATTAGGCCCTACTATCTTGCAGCATATTAACCCAACCTCCCCTCCCCCCTCTCCCTCCCACCCACCCCCCCTCTCCCACCCCCATCCCCCACCCCTCCCCCCCCAACCCCACCTATCACCCTCTCTTTTTTTTCCCCTACCCGTTTTTAGGCTTAAAAACTGCCTACTAATCATTTGTGGGTGTAATCCCACCATTGATTTAAAATTTTGGGGATAAACTCCGCCCATGGCCGGCTCACCTCTCCTCCGCCCTCCCCAGCTCCCCTCTCTCTATCAACTGGACACAGAGAAAATTCTTCACTACTCACATCAACCAGAACTCCAGGGGAGCTACCACACCAACAGAGGTGGGACCAGGAAGGGGGGGCGCGAGAGGGGGAGAAAGAGAAAAAAAACAAAAAAAACACCCTTCTTAACTCTTCCTCCTTTCCCTCCCCACCCCCGGGCCCTCCCTCTCTCCCCCCCCCGACCCGCTGCCAGTCCTCTTTTCTTGTATCTTCTGTTTCTCCTTTTTCTTCTTCCCACCCAACTATCTCCATTCTTTGCAAATCCAGTCTGTCACAAAAATCTCTCAGTTCCTCCGGGAATCTCAGATAAGCTGTAACACCATTTTTCCAGCCAATTAGGCACGCTGGGGGACCCCATCTATACTGCACATTCTGTTTTTTCATTTGCTCCAATAGGGGGTCTCAGGGATCTCCTTCTCCATAGGGTCTCTGGTGTTAAGTCCGCATAAATTTGAATAGTTATATCTCCGTACTTAATTAATGATCTTCCTTTAATCTTCCTCCATATCTCATCTTTAATCCCAAATTTTTGGAACTGAACAACTATATCTCTCGGTCTCTCTTTTTCAGTAGCCTGTTTAAACTTTCCTATTCTAAACACTCCATCCAGTTTGATCCCGTCTGTTTCAGGTCTGTCTCTTATAGAGTTTAATATTTTTATAACTAGTTCTTGCAGTGTTTTCCCTTTTACCGACTCTGGAATTCCTCGTACTCTAATGTTACACCTTCTTTCTTTATTTTCTTGAACTTCCATCCTATAGAGCAATTTTTTCTGAGTAATCTCCAAATTAGTTATTTTTTTCCCTAGATTATCTATGGTCTGGGCCTTGTTTTTAACTTTCTCCTCTGTTTCTTCCAGTCTTGATAACAGATGTCCTAAATCATTCCGAATAGCTGTCATTTCATGTTTTATCGTTTTCTCCAAACTTTGAAACATTTCTGTCATCTCTTTCTTATTTGGTACTTGTAGTTCACCGTCAATTTCTTTTTTTTCCAAGCCATCTGCTATTTGTTGGCTACAACTGCTATTTATACCCAGTGATAATCTAGGGCTATTTCCCAAACTAGTGTCCATTTCCCCTTTTGCACTTGCGCCTTGGGACCTTTCTGGAGTAGTATTTCCATATGATGTGAATTTCTTTATTGTGCCTGTTTGAGACCCTTTGAGCCCTGCTCCCTTAGGGCCTTTATTCTTCATTTCCTCTGTATATCTTATTTTCTTCTATATTCTCAAGATAGGATTATACCGATCATTTATAATTTTTGAACCCAGCAAGCCTGCTATTTTTTCTTGCGTTTTGACCTCCTGAGTCTCCTGGGTCTCTTCACTTCTCCTCTTCTTAAACCCTGGGAATCCCCCCTCCTCTCCTTCACCGCTTGCTCCCCTATAACACTCAGGGGTCCACTATACAACAAGCCCCCCGCAGCTCTCACTCACCCTTCTCCTTTCTGGACGGTGGCTTAAGGCTTTAAGTGGAGGGCTTTCTTAGCAGCTCAGTCCTAGGGGGATTCCTCTGGGTTTCCAGCTGTGCTCATCATTTTTTCCCCTTTTGTTTTCTTTCACTTTCCTTTTGGGATCTGTCCCAGGGAATTAGAGTGGGTCTCCTGGTTCTCCTGGGTTTCCCAGACCCAGGATCGATCAGCCGGCCGAGGGGTACTGCCAAAAGTAAGCCGGCAGCTCCCTCTTGCATCAGGAAGCCAACCGGCTTTTTTTTTTCCTCCCAGTGATCCTCCGCGCCTGGTCACGTGTTCCCGCCGCGTCTCCTCGTCTCCTAGCCACCCTGGTCTCTCTCTCCTGAAGCGCCGGAGGGATCAGCTCCTCACCGCAATCTCCATCCAGCTCTCATCCCCGGGTCTCCGATCTCTCCTCCACAGCTCTCCATACTCCGGTGGGTAAGCTCTATAACCCTACTCCCGAGGGTCACTGGGGGGGTCGGGAAGCGGAGCCTAGCAGAGAGCTAGTGCCACACGCTCCCCACAGCCGCCATGTTCAGGCTCCTCCCCCCTCCACTAGACCCTTATCTGATCGCTTGTTCACTCCTTGTCTGAGCACAGAAGTCCTGCAACCAGCACACAAGTTCAACAAGGCTTTTCTTCAAAAGATTCTGGATAACTGAACCACAGAACACTGCCATCTTGTGTTCACTTAACATCCTGCAACTAGTATCAATGCAGAGTGTTTCAGTAAAAAAACTCCATAACATTCCCTGTGAAAAATGCTTGCTTTAGATGGTGGTTTCACACATGCTTAGAAATAAAGAGCTCAATGAACAGAATAACAAATTTGTTAAAAATCATTGGCATTGTGTCCGAGAGGAGACTCAAGTCTGTAAGTGCTGCACCATAAGTGTCAGTCATTCCTGCATATTGTACATATGTGGGATGATGGACAATGAAGAGAGAAGTTGGAAAGTCCCACTGAAGGCTAAGGTGAGGTAGGACTACATCAGAAGCAGCATCCATAAAACACCAGAACTATGCGCTATATAGAAAAGGTTTTGGTCAGCATTACAAAACAAAATATTGCATCTTTGTGACACTTAAATAGAATTTGCATAATAATTTGGAACGCAGTGTATAGAGGGGGCACTACCACACACCAGCTGGAGTGCCCTTAGTCTTGAAAAGGGTGGCTAAGCATGTCCCAGGTTACTGCTTCCACCAAAAGGCATCAACAAGGTCGCTCATTGGGAAACAAATAAACTGTGGCAGATACAAAGGAGCCACTGGTCAGTGATCACTTTTACTGAAGGTATAGGCAAAAAGCACAATATCTCAAAAACATCATGTCAAAAAATCATGTATTATTGTTAATGCTGTCAAAAAGTATTACTCAGTACAAGACAAATACTTATGCCAATGCATATACTAATAAAATAATAATTAGAAAAAACATAATTAACTGCAACATTAGGCCCATGTGCCAGGGTGGCATTTAAAATCCACTGTATGTCTTTAAAAATACAAATCTACATTTTTGGAATGCATTTACAAATATATGTAAAAATATATGTCAAAATGACTATTTTATCTGTTAACAAAATCTGAAGAATATATTTTAAAAATATATATTTTTAAAATATATTCTTCAGATTTGTTTTAACATATAAAAAAGTCATTTTATCATTTAAAGACATACAGTATATTTGAAATGTATTTTTAAAAATATTTTTCATATATTTTGTAATAAAAATGCATTTCAACATGCAGTATGTATGTGTGTGTGTGTGTGTATATATGTGTATGTATATATGTGTGTATATGTATATATGTGTGTATATATATATATTTTTTTAATATATTGAATAATGCTAAAATTTTAGCATTTCAAATATATGGCAATATATTTGGGAAGAGTATTTTTAAAATATAATTTTCTTCCATGTGGGTACCTTTCGCTATACTGCTCTGTCAAGCACTAGATGCCGCTCCACCAGTCTGGGGATTTTGAAATCCCCGCTTCTTTCTCTTCTGTCCTTGCAGAACCATTCAGGTGACACCTTGCAGAGCCAGCCCATGTGTGTGTGAATGGTGTAGGAGCAGCAGGGGTTTGCAGAGAGCAGCTGCATGTTAACTTCGGGAGTCAAGCCGTGCGCTGCTGAGAGAAGAAAGACACCATGGACTGTGGTTTTGCTATAGGATTGTTTTTATATGTCTTATGTGAGTGCGTAATATTTTTAATGCAAGGAGTGTTGGTTTTACTGAATTATGTACCATTTTTTTGTTATTATTTTTGGACATTTGTGCACATAATCACTTGGAGTGTTGTCTGTGAAAGCGGGTAGGAGAGCCAAGTGTGAAGGAAGCTGTAAATTCTGTATAAAACTGTTTTTTATTTTGTATGCTTTGCCTATGTATTTGCACACTGAACTCTTTGTGTACACAGCACTAATAATGTTTTTTGAATCCTGAATAAAAATTAGCCGGCCTATGTAACGCCTCTTGTTACCATAAAAGTACAATTGTAATATTAAAGTGATAACTATGTGTATAAAAAAAAATTCAAATGCATCGAATAAACAGAACAGTTATTTGGAAAGATGCTGAGTGTATCTTTTTGTGTCTGTTCCCTACTGCAGTAATTATTATTAATTTGGAACCACTAATCAATACGATTGCTTATTGATAAAATTTCCAGAACACAAAGGCTGGAGGAGCTGGAATCCATGCATGTGGTGCATTATGCTGTTTTCGTCCAGCCTGAGATATGCTGGTTGGGCAATTGAATCGGTGAGTGTGTGTCCATAACAAGGTGGCCAGCTGCAATTTTGCTGATTAATGCACAGCCGGCTGACAAGAGGCTTCACAGAATATGTTGTTTTTTCACATTTTAACCACTTCTGCACAGCCCTATATCAGAAATACTGCTACAGGGCAGCACTGGTGCACAAAATCATGCATATATACATGATTTTTCAGTTTCAGGTAGTGGGCACGTGGGCCCTACCCATGCCGCCATTCGTGGCCTTGGCTGATAATCACTGGGTCCCCGCTAGTGATTCTTCACCGGCACCTGGTGATCTCTGAGTATCTCCAACGGGGGGTGCTGTGTATAAACAACACAGATCTCTCCCCTGTCAGCTTCTGCACACTGCTTTGTATGGCTGTGCATAGCAGAGCCATACAAAGCAGTGTGCTTACAATGAAAAATACACACAGAACACAGTGAAACAGCACACAGTTAACCCTTTGACCACCCCATGTGTTAACCCCTTCCTGCCCACTGTCATTAGTACAGTGTCAGGGCTTTTTATTAGCACTGATCACTGTATTGGTGGCACTGGGGATGTCAGTGACACCAAGTCAGTTCCTCCCCGTGTCAGAATGCCTGCCGCAGCCCTGCAGACCCGCTATAGTCACTGATCGCCTCCATTACTAGTAAAAAAAAAAATTCCAGTATATATACCACCATTTGTAAAAGCTATAACTTTCATGTAAACTAATTAATTTACCCGTATTGGGATTTTTCTTAGCAAAGACATGTAGCCTAAATTTATGATGAAATTAGTCATTCAAAGTGTGACAGAGCTGAAAGCTGGAAATTGGCCTGGGCAGGAAGGGGTTATAAGTGCCCTGTAGGCTAGTGCTTAATAGCAAAAAAATCAAAAATATTATTTTTTTTCTCAAAATTGTTGGTCTTTTTTTGTGTATAGCTCAAAAAACACACAGGCAATCAAATACCACGAAAAGATATCTCTATTTGTGGGGTAAAGGATGTAAATTTCATTTGGGTAAAGTGTTGCATGACCGCGCAATTGTCAGTTAAAGTAATGCACGAATGATGAATGACAGGGTCCCCAGCGTTAAGCGGGACCCATATGGGATTGCATAAAGGGATAACGTTTTCCTTCCCACTCTGTTAGGTTGCCAGTGAAGTCTGCGTGGCAACAGTTGCTGACTGGCCCGGTCTGGCGGGCATCTGCAGCCCGCGCTTTTCCCCCTATAAAAGCAGCTACTCACAAGCCCCAGCAGCTACTGAGGGACGGGACCGCGGCTCACTGAAGACTGGGAACCTGGACATGGAGAGCCTCCTTCGCCGCCTCATTGAAGCAGAGCGTTCTGGTGGTGAGGAGTGGCTTCAGAGGTGTTTAGAGGAGAATTCTACCCCTCTCCTCCCTTCCATCCAAGGGCAGGAGATTTCTGAAAAAATGGCTGCCGAAACTCCGGGCATGCGCAGTGCAACCCGGCAATCTAAGAGGAAAAGGCAGAGGAAGGACTGTTCACTTCCTTCACTCAGCAGTAAGGCTCCATGTACACTGCAGCTGATAATCTCACGTTTAGGAGCTTTTCTGCATTTTTTTTCAGCAACCCCTGAACTCTCCCTAATGTTTTCCTATGTGTCCATGTACACATCGTCGTTTAAAGGCAGTTGAGTTTACAGTCGGTTTATTTGAACGCACCAAACTTGTGTTCAGGAATAGATTTTATCAGTGTTTCAAATGCCAAACACTTGTAAACGTGTGTAAATGTGGCTAACCGCGTTTATAAGCATTTGCGTTTGGAAAATGTTTTAACTCTTCCAATTTCAGATGCTGTCCAGAGCCTTTTTTCATTATGAAAAATGCATGCAAAGCATTTTCCCGGTACTCAAATGAACCTGGTACACCATACTTTGAGGTTTCGCATGAAAGAAAATATGTTAGACACTGCTGCAATAATTTCTGCACAGAAATGAGCTGGAACACATCCAAACACTGCAAAAAAACCCCAGCTAATCTCAACACATACTGCTCTCTCTGCTTCTGCTCTCTATTTCACTCAAAATGTCTGAAATAATTAATTTTTTACTGTTTTTCAGTGCATTCTGGGCATTTTGGCCAGTCTCCTGAGGTTATCTTTAAAAAACGTAAACGCTCATAAACGCGGTATGCAAACGCAGCTAAACAGATGTTTTTTAACCTGCGTTTTCCAGCAGTCAGTTTCCATCATTCAGAAGTGTCCCGTGTACATGGGGCCTAACAACCCTCCCTCAAGTTCAGTCAGGGAAACTTCTCCATTTACATATGAGGATGCCACTCAGTCTGCTGTTATAGCGGCATCTAGTGGGCAGATAGCAAATTCTTGTTCTGTTGAGATTTTGGCCAATTCTAAAGTTAATGAATCAAGTGTTATAGTGAATTCTACTGCAAATACTTTGGATGGTATAATATATAAAATAAATTTAGGGGCACAGGGTTTTGGTGCATTAAATAATAACTCTTCTCAAAATTCTTCTCAAATTTCTGGTTCTGACCCTATTGCGTCAATTGCATCTTTGGAAAAAAATATGTTGGATGTTAGTACAATTTGGCAAACGCAAAAAGTGTCTAATGAAAATATGCCTGGCACACCTCATAATAAGCCACCTGTCCCTGTTCCTTCCTCATTCTTATTGGTTAATCCGCTATTACTTCCAATACATTTTCAGGCAGTTTCTAAGCCATTTATAGCCAGAACATGCCTTAAAGTAGCACTTACATGTGAAATATCTCCCTTAGGTTTTCATCTGCCCCCTCAGTAAAAGAAAACATTTGGAAGGGAGATTTTGTGGATATGCTATCTTTATTACCAGTGTCCAAGGAATTTTTGCTTAAAATGGAAAAAAAGGGGAAGACAGAACAGAAGAAGATAGGAGATGGGCTATACCTAAAACGTTTCAAAACCGGCTTTGGGTTTTTTGCATATACGCTGCTGTTTTGGGTGAACGTTTCCCGGAGAGATGCTCAGGCTTGTTTCAACATTTGGATATTGTAGCGTAGGCTTTCCGACACTTTTTGTGGTACAGCCTGGTATACGTTTGATGAAAATTTTAGACTAAAGCTTTCAGTCCATTCATCTTTACATTGGGGAATTAAAGATGTTGGTTTATGGTTGAATTTAATGTTACCACAAAGATCTTTAACCCCACAAAAGCCAAATGTCAATCAGAACTCCTTTCGTAAAGGATTCTGTTTTGCATTTAACGAAAGCCAGTGTCGATTCCTGTCTTTCTGCCGAGCCCTCCGAATGGCTCCAAGGAAGATGTGAACCTCAAAATAAGGAAAACTCAATAGTGCATTACCATTAATAAAATAAATAATTAAAAATGTAACATACAGGGGTGGACTGACAACTCATGGGGCCCCCGGGCAATAGGAGATCATGGGGCCCCTGTGTCCTTGCCCAAACTCATAAAAGCCTATGAAAAGGTACCAGGGGCATCTCATGGGGCCCCCTACTGACCACGGGCCCTCGGGCAGTGCCCGAGTTTCCAAATGGTCAGTCCGCCCCTGGTAACATATGTGCACTATTCACTCCAAATAAAAATGTGACCACATACGTGATTGTGGACACTTGTGAAAATCATGATCATGTATCACTCTGTGAATCAATAATCAATAAAATAATTATAATTTCCAGTGGCATTCAGTGTGCACTTCTAATGTGCCTGAATAAATACCCTTACCAAATCAATATTAAAACACACTTTAATCCAGCAGAGGGTATGTTCAGTATTGTTTCCACAGATGCCTTCACAGCCTCAGTGCAAATACTCTATAGTACCAATGCTCCACAGTAAATATTGGAAAGAGTAACAGACCCATATAGTGTAATTCCATAAAAAGATATTAACACTTTATTGGTTGCTCTTACATAAAAACAGCAAAAAACACCTTATTCCCATGACTCAAAACCTCGAAGCAGCTTCCAGGAATGCCAGGTATGATTTTCCAATTCTCAAAATAGCCTCTCCACTACTTTTGGTCCTCTGGTAGCGTCCAACATCACGTCCCTTGACGCATTTCACCCCTTATGAATAAGTCCAGGAAGTGATGCGTCAAGGGACGTGACGTCGCACGCTATCAGAGGACCGGAAGTAGTGAAGTGGCCATTTTGAGAATTGGAAAATCATACCTGGCATTCCTGGAAGCTGCTTTGGGGTTTGGAGTCAGGGGAATAAGGTGTTTTTTTGCTGTTTTTATGTAAGAGCAACCAATAAATTGTTTGTTAATATCTTTTTACAGAATTACACTATGTGGGTCTTTTTCTCTTTCCTATATATTCTGCGGAGCATTGGTACTATGGAGTATTTGCACTCAGGCTGTGAAGACATCTATGGAAACAATACTGAACATACCCTCTGCTGGATTAAAGTGTGTTTTAATATTGATTTGGTAAGGGTATTTATTCAGACACTTTAGAAGTGCACACTGAATGCCACTGGAAATTATAATTATTTTATTGATTATTGATTCACAGAGTGATACACGATCTTGATTTTCACAAGTGTCCACAATCACGTATGTGGTCACGTTTTTATTTGGAGTGAATAATGCACATATGTTACATTATTAATGATTTATTTTATTAATGGTAATGCACTATTGAGTTTTCCTTATTTTGAGGTTCAAGTCTTCTTTGGAGCCATTCGGAGGGCTCGGCAGAAAGATTTTGAATTTTCCTTTTGGGATCTGAATTTTGAATGACTTTATTATCTATGGACACTGGTGACTAATATATATAGTTTTTAATAAGATTGGGACTTTATGGACTTCTAGTTTTATTTATTAATCAATATTTTGTTGGATTTTTGGAGGATTTATGTTGAGCACTTAAAGGGTTATATATATATATATATTTACTTTCAAGGGTGAAAGTTAGACCTTTTTTTTTTTTTTTTTTAGGCTTATGGGTGTAGTTATTATAGATCGGGATACCGTATTTAATTATTCAGTGTTGATTCCTATCTAACTGTAGATACAAACATGAGTGTTCATACTGTAATAGGTCACACCCAGCCTTTAGATGCTTTCGAAAATCCTCCACTACATCTTTTCAACTTCAAAACCAGGAAATATAAAAATATTAAAAACCAAGATGCCAGTGATATTGTCAAAAATGCTACCATGGCTTGATCGCTACCCAAACAGCAGGATGGCAGATCTATAGTGTAAAGGGTTCAAAGAAGGTTTTCTAGTTCCTTCCTTCAATGGTAAAGGCTGTTTCCCAGTTAAAAATTTGCGTTCAGCCCTTTTGCATTCAGAAATTTTGGAAGATAAAATTAATAAAGAACTCAGTGCAGATAGGATTGCTGGCCCCTTTTTGACACCTCCTTTTCCCAATTTTAGACTATCTCCATTAGGTTTGGTTCCTAAGAAAGAACCTGGATCCTTTTGTTTGATCCATCATTTATCTTACCCCCTGATAGTTCTCTTAATGATGAGGTTGCAGATTTTGATGCTTCAGTTTCTTATGCATCCTTTGATGAGGCCCTGATTTTACTACGACACTTTGGTAGATCAGCTCTATTGGCAAAAATGGACATCAACTCTGCCTTCCGTTTGCTACCTGTACACCCTCAAGGTTTCAATTCGCTGTGTTTTTATTTTACTGGTTCATTTTATTTTGATAAATGTATGCCTATGGGGTTTTCTTTATCATGCTTTTACTTTAAAGCCTTCTCCACATTTTTACAATGGTTTCTATTTGAATTATCACTAGATGGTGGTTTTCTTCATTATTTAGATGATTTTCTTATCATTGGCCCTCCCGACTCAGTGCCTGTTACGAGTCATTAGTCTGTTTCTTTAATATCTGTGAATCTTTCGACCTTCCTTTTGCTCAAGAAAAAATGGTATTCCCAACTACAGTCATTGAATGCCTTGACATTGCCATAGATTCCTTGAATATGGAATTTATGCTGCCTTTGAATAAATTGACTTGTTTGAAATTTTTAATTTTGTCTTTCCTAGGTAGAGGAAAAGCTTTGTTAAAAGAAATGCAATCCCTTCTTGCCTTTGCGGCTAGGGTGATTCCAGTTGCTAGAATATTTTCTTGGCGATTGGCTCTAGCCACTAAGGGATCAAAAAATCCTTATACCCATATTTCCAAACAAACTAAGGAAGATTTGAAAATGTGGCATTGTTTTTTGTGTAACTTTAATGGTTCCACAATTTGGCAAGAGGATTTCATTGATGATTTCGACTTGGGTTTCTTCACGGATGCTTCTGGATCTATTGGCTTCAGTGTTTTTTTACAAGGCCATTGTTGTGCTTCCAAATGGCATAGTGGCTGGAAAATTTTGGAAATTCAACAGAATATAGTCCTATTAGAATTATTCCCTGTAGTGGTGTCAGTTGTCATCTGGTGTAATACATTTAAGAATTGTCGCATTCTGTTACATACAGATAATAATGGCGTCTGGTTTGCTATCAATTATTTATTCTCTAAATCTGAATTGGTGATTAAGTTATTCCGTTTTCTTGTATTACATTGCATGAGATATAACATATTTCTAAAAGCTAAACACATTCCGGGAATGGAGAATAACATTGCAGATTCTTTATCTCTTCTTTATCAGTTTTGTAGGTTCCAAGAACTGTCTCCAGAGGCAGATGCAATCGGTTTCCTTTGCCCAGATTTCCTCTGGGGTTTGATCAGGGATTGATTGCTTCATCCTTCAATAAATCTGTTACAGGAAAAACTTGGGAGGGTTATCTTGACTCTTGGTATAAATGGTGTTCTTTTTGTTCTAACATGAATATTAATACATTTGAGGTAAATGCTTATGTGGCATTGTCTTTTGTTTCTAATTTAATTCATTCTAATCTCAGTCCTGCTTCAGTATTTGAGACTGGGGGAAATCATGGCTCCAAATAAATCCTCAATTAGTTTTCTTTTATCTTCACATATTTATTTTTAGGACAATTCCCTTAAAATATTCATTAGTAGATCCAAGACAGACCCCTTGGCAAAGGCAATTATGTTACTTTATTTTGCTCTCCCAATCCAGCTATTTGTCCTGTTTTCAATACCTCCCATTATATGTCTGTCAGGCCCTCATATCACGGTTCCTTTTTCATACATTCTGACTTATCACCTCTAACAATATATCAATTTTTCGGCAATTCTTTCTGCTTGACTCAAAAAATTGAATATTTCCGGTCATCATTTTTCTTCTCATTCCTTTAGGATAGGTACTGCCACAACTGCCAATGGTTTGGGTTTTTCCCCATCAGATATTAGACGGGTGGGTCATTGGGATAGTGATAGATACAAAATTTATGTTCGCCGCACTTATTAATCATTTAATTGTGTCTTTTCAGGTCTGGCTAAAAGAATTTGGATAGTTGGTCATTCTTTTATCTATTGAGCCAAGAAGCGAGCCAAGACCAGGAATTATTCCACTAATTTAGGTTTGATCTGTAATGCATTTCAGGTTTTTTGCTGGGGTATTACAGGTCTCCGTTGGAGGAATTTTAGAGACCAACTGATCTATTTATCCAGTATTTGGCCTTTACCCGACATACTAATTATCCATGGGCAAATGACATTGGAAGGATTAGGACATGGGATCTTCTTTGTGAAATGAGAAGAGACTTAAGTTTTTGTAAGCTTTTATTTCCTCATTCTGTCTTGGCATATTCTGAGGTGGTTCCCAGGCTTTTATGTTCTCCTTTTGGTAAGCTTTATTGATAGAATTTGTAGATGTCTTAATAGGATGATCCATAATTTCTTGATTCCTTATGGTGGATTTTCATACCGTCATATTGAACTTGAAGGTTTTTTGCCTGGCCTATTCCGTAACGACTTAGTTCACCTGTCAGACATCGGCCTTGACATATTCAATACCGGCTTACAAAACATAACTGATTTGGCCATAGTGTGTGGGTCGTCAGCTGGCTAGTTCCTTGCTGGCTGAGGTCGGTGGGGTTTAGTCGTCCAGTTTATCTGGATGGACATCGTGACTGAATTTTTGTTTATTCTTGATGGTTTAGCCAAGAAGGACTATATATTTATATAGATAAATATATGTTAAGCAATTTGTTTAATTGATGTTACATTTTAAATAGCACCATGGCCAAATATTTTCCAATAAAGAACTTTGTATTTGAATATTATTGTATTGTGTCTTTATTATAGTAAAAAAAACTCCTTTGTGCTGTCCCATGGACTGTGGACATTTTTTTGCACTAGAGAGACACTTCTTTTATTTTTTTCTTTTCACTAAAGAGATACTTTGTTTTATGTGTATATTTTATTTATATTTGAATATGTAACACTGTTTTAATAGTGTGTTAAAGTTATGGTAAAGCTCAGACATTAAATATGAACAAAGCATATCCCTCTATAATGTGTATTTGTCTCAATCCAGAGCACTAAGTGTCCTTTCTGTCTGCTGCCTCGTTCCTCTACTTTCAGCATGAGTTACGTCTGATGAGTTTTTCTGAAGCCAAGAGAAAAAAGGTGACGGGAGGAAGCTGCAGCTGATTTACAGCCTTAGCTCTGTTCCTTGTGCTCCCTTCAGCTCTCTGAGCTCTCCTCATTGAGTGTAACATCAGCTCCCCACCCCCTAAGTTCTGCACTTTGAATAGATGTAGGGGACAGATTGCTACAGATAAACAGGTACAACTTATGTATTTGTTTCATCTCTGTGTATCACCTGAGGCCAGTCACTTCACTGGTTATGTGTAAGGGCTTACTTTAAACGCTATACTCATGTGGAACTAGCCTTATTTACACTGTAATTATCCAATCAAGTGTAAACTAAAATCTTATTTCCCATAAAGTATCATAAAATAGCCTGTGAAAAAGGCTGACTTTAGATGCTACCTTCACACATGTTCAGATATTTAGTTCATTGATCCACTAAGAGCTTTCAATGTTCCTTTCCATGAGCTGTGTGGTTGATCAGCATGGTGAAATGGGATGACACACATATTAAGTTTTATACTGTTCATACTCATAAGAAATCCAAAAGCTTTGATAACTTTTAATCGAAAAGAAATTGCATGCCATCTGATGACCATTTTTTCTAGCGATATACTGATATATAAGCTGCCGAAAATCATCGGCAGAAAATAGGGTTATTGCCATTTTGCCAATAAAAAAAAAGGGGCCGATAATTAGAGATGAGCGAATTTTTCAAAAATTCGATTCGCCTGATTCGCCGAATTTTCCGGAAAAATTCGATTCGATTCGAATTTATTCGCCGCAAATTTTACTTATAAAAAGGGTTTCTAGGCTTCAGAGAGCCTTTATATTAGTGCAGAACACTGTACCTTTAATTTAAATGCCCTTGGAGTCTGCTGGGGAAGAGAAATAATACTGTCAGTCAGTATGACATGCAGATGAGTGCCGTCGATCTTAGAATCACCGCACACTTCACTCATTTGGCCAGTCACGGGAAGAAGGAAGAAGAAAGGAGGAAGAAGAAAGGAGGAAGAAGAAAGGAGGAAGAAGAAAGGAGGAAGAAGAAAGGAGGAAGAAGAAAGGAGGAAGAAGAAAGGAGGAAGAAGAAAGGAGGAAGAAGAAAGGAGGAAGAAGAAAGGAGGAAGAAGAAAGGAGGAAGAAGAAAGGAGGAAGAAGAAAGGAGGAAGAAGAAAGGAGGAAGAAGAAAGGAGGAAGAAGAAAGGAGGAAGAAGAAAGGAGGAAGAAGAAAGGAGGAAGAAGAAAGGAGGAAGAAGAAAGGAGGAAGAAGAAAGGAGGAAGAAGAAAGGAGGAAGAAGAAAGGAGGAAGAAGAAAGGAGGAAGAAGAAAGGAAGAATGAAAAGAAGAAGAATGAAAAGAATGAAAAGAAGAAGAAGAATGAAAAGAAGAATGAAAAGAAGAAGAAGAATGAAAATAAGAAGAAGAATGAAAAGAATGAAAAGAAGAATGAAAAGAAGAAGAAGAATGAAAAGAAGAATGAAAAGAAGAAGAATGAAAAGAATGAAAAGAAGAATGAAAAGAAGAAGAAGAATGAAAAGAAGAATGAAAAGAATGAAAAGAAGAATGAAAATAAGAAGAAGAATGAAAAGAAGAATGAAAAGAATGAAAAGAAGAATGAAAATAAGAAGAAGAATGAAAAGAAGAAGGAAAAGAATGAAAAGAAGAATGAAAAGAAGAAGGAAAAGAAGAAGAAGAATGAAAAGAATGAAAAGAAGAATGAAAAGAAGAAGAAGAATGAAAAGAATGAAAAGAAGAATGAAAATAAGAAGAAGAATGAAAAGAAGAATGAAAAGAATGAAAAGAAGAATGAAAAGAAGAAGAAGAATGAAAAGAAGAATGAAAAGAAGAAGAAGAATGAAAAGAATGAAAAGAAGAATGAAAAGAAGAAGAAGAATGAAAAGAATGAAAATAAGAATGAAAATAAGAAGAAGAATGAAAAGAAGAAGAAGAATGAAAAGAAGAATGAAAAGAATGAAAAGAAGAATGAAAATAAGAAGAAAAATGAAAAGAAGAATGAAAAGAATGAAAAGAAGAATGAAAATAAGAAGAAGAAGAATGAAAATAAGAATAATTCCAGTAAAGCAAAAAGTGTATGTGCAGAGTTCCTCTATTTCTGACAATGAAAAGAATGAAAAGAAGAATGAAAATAAGAAGAAGAATGAAAAGAAGAATGAAAAGAATGAAAATAAGAAGAATGAAAAGAAGAATGAAAAGAATGAAAAGAAGAATGAAAAGAATGAAAAGAAGAAGAAGAATGAAAAGAAGAATGAAAAGAATGAAAAGAAGAATGAAAATAAGAAGAAGAATGAAAAGAAGAATGAAAAGAATAAAAAGAAGAATGAAAAGAATGAAAAGAAGAATGAAAAGAATGAAAAGAAGAATGAAAATAAGAAGAAGAAGAATGAAAATAAGAATAATTCCAGTAAAGCAAAAAGTGTATGTGCAGAGTTCCTCTATTTCTGACAGTTCTCTGACAGTTCTTTCACATTTACAGCGATTGAAACATTGTATCTATTTGTTTCCTAATAAAAACATCTGTATCCTAAATGGAAACAAATAGATACAATGTTTCAACCGCTGGAAATGTGAAAGAACTGTCAGACAGCTGTCAGAAATAGCGGAGCTCTCTGCAGGGACATTTTTGCCGGCTTTTGAAGGGATGAAAACGGCCCATCAGGAAAAATTCGATTCGACCATCCGAAGTCGGCAAAAATTCGGATTCGCCGCGAATCGAATTTTTCCTGAAATTCGAAACGAATTCCACTTCGCCTGATTCGATTCGCTCATCTCTACCGATAATGATAATTGACTTTAATGCAAAAATTGCTTTCCATTGACTTCAATGCAAAATCGCATCCCATTGACATCAATGCAAAATCACGACCTCTTGACTTCAAAGCAAAATTGCTTCCCATTGACTTCAATGTTTCAATGCCCACTATTGACTTCAATGCAAAAACGGATCTATTTAAGTGTTTTCTTTTTATATTTATTTATATTTATTTAATTGTATTTTCTCTCCAATTTTTGTGTGTTACTTTCAATAAAAGCTATTTTACGTTACTGGATTGTACTTTTTAAATTCATATTAATTTAAATGTATGATATTAATTAAAAAGTCGAATATAATACAATTATATATAAAAAATATATTTGAAAAAAAACCTGTCCATTACAATTTCGGTTTCCAGCCAAGTGCATCCTAAATTGGTTTCGGTTCAGAATTTTCATTTTGGTGCTCCACTAATTTTTTCATTCGGTGTCTGGTTTCAAGCAGCCAAAAACAGAGAAAAGTTGTTGGGTGAAAATGCCTTTAAAATGGCATTCATATGATAATTGATTCCATTATGATTATTGATTGGTCTCCTAAACAGTGTATTACAGATTTCTGTTGACAGAATAATTCCATGATCAGTTTTTTATTTGAAAGATGGATGGTTCCAGAAATTACCCTTTCAGAAAGTGGCATCAGCAGGAAGTCAGGGATGCCGCTGGCCAATTGGACTTCCGGTCCGGTGGCTTCTGCGATATATGTTACTTATCGCTGCTTTCCACTGGTGCTCTGCCATCCATGAATGAGGAAAGAACAAACAGAGGGCGCACAGGCCTAGTGCATTACCATAAAAATGTTTAATAAGAAATAAAGTAGGTGTTGTACTGACAAACAACAATAAAGTCATAAAAGAACAGCTTAGTCAACACCGCACTGAGTAACAGTCCACAATAGGGAGTGTAAGCATCCAATAGGCTGACGAGTTTCAAAGACTTGCCTCTTCCTCCTGTGGCTCTGTGTTTAAAAAAATATAAAAACAGGAAGAAAAAATATAATAAAAAATGAGAAAAAATTAAACATTTTTTTAGCACATACTGTCACTAGTCAGTGTCCCTGATCACCACCACACCAGTCATATGATGACGCTGTACTGCACTAGTGACAGTATGTAAAAATGAAAATTGTGAAAAAAATAATTTTTTTCAATTTCTTCATTTTCTAAAAAATTGTGACTAAAAAATGACAACTTAAAAACAATCACCATGCCTCTTAGTAAATACCTTGGACTGTCTGCTTTCCAAAAAAGGGACCATTTTGGGGATATTTAATATGGGTACAGTCTTGCATGACCGAGCAATTGTCATTCACAGTATGACAGTGATAAAAGCTGAAAATTGGCCTGGGCAGAAAGGGGGTATAACTGCCCGGTATTTAAGTGGTTAAAATAGAATTCCAGCTTAACCCTAACTCCTCTTAAAAATGTAACATTGCTGCTAAGACCTGGAGTGGTGACATCACCCATAGACTTCAATGGTCCATCTGTTGTTAGTGCCCCCTCTTCTCCCCTGCAGCCACGCTGGATGAAACAGGGGAGCCAGATCACCTGACCAGACTGGAATGGCTCAGAAATAGGTAAGTATATACAGTACATCTTTCTTATACAGGTTTGTAAGCATAGGTATTGGAGAGAGCAGTTTTCAAAGCAGTCAGGCCAAAATCATGCATCTGAAACTAGTGTGAATGGAGCATAAGACTTTTTAAGGATGTGATCTGGCACTATTATCTCAAACACACTACACTCACTATATGTATTTCCCCAAATAAATATATACTTATACTGTATATAAGTATATATTTCCATATGAGTGAAGGGATGGACACTGCTCAACCGACCCCAGGAGTCCAATGTTGAGGAATGGCTCCAGCCGCCATACTGACCACTTCATCTGGCGTGTTTCACCCCGCCCACTGGGGTTTGGCCACAGAGGTAGTGAGGATGTGAGAAGCCAGGAAATATATATGCATCACTGGCCATGAAAAAATTATCAGGTGTGTATATGTGATGATAGAGTGATTGGAAAACAGGAAGAAGACAAGAGAAACTGAATAGTAATGCTAAAATACAAGAGAAGAGAATGGAAGAGAGAGAGAAAGAGGGACATAAAAATTAAAAATAAAAAAAATGAGAAAAAAAAATAAAGATAGAAATATTATGAATGGGAAAGAAGGGAAAAAATATATCAGTCTCTAAAATTAAGCTTTATTATAAAATAAAATAAATAACAAAATATTTTGTTTTTATAACAGTTTTTATTTTTCACACATACACATCACACATAGTTGTTTTTCTATTCTTACCTATTTTTACCTTTTTCAGAATAAAGCTTAATTTTAGAGACTAATATATTTTTTTCATTTATTCTCATTTCCCATTCATACTATATTTATCTTTTTTTTTTTTATTTTCTCTTTTTTTTTCTCTATTTCTCTCTCTCTTTCTCTTTTCATATATTTCATTATTACTATTCAGTTTCTCTTGTCTTCTTCCTGTTTTCCAATCACTCTATCATCACATATACACACCTGATTCTTTTTTCATGGCCAATGATGCATATATATTTCCTGGCTTCTCACATCCTTACTACCTCTGTGACCAAGCCCTGGTGGCCTGGTTGAAATGCATCAGTGGGTGTGGCCAGTACGGCAGCTGAGGCCATTCCTCAACATATGACTCCTGGGGTCAGTTGAGCATCGTCCATCCCTTCACTTGTATTGGCTGACACTGGAATTGCTCAGACTCATGCTCCCCTCTTCTCACTTGCTGGTGAGGTATTCCTTTTCCTTCCATCCACAGCTTGGAGCAGCGGCATAAGGTATACTTTTCACTATACATACAGTTGCAAGAAAAAGTATGTGAACCCCTTGGGATTGGAGTTTTGCATGAATTGAGCATAAAATGTGCTCTGAACATCATCTAAGTCACAACAATAGAAGAACACAGTCTGCTGAACATAATACTACACAAACATTAGAAGTTAACATGGTTTAATTGCACATAACATGTAAACATTCACAGTGCAGGGAAGAAAAAGTATGTGAAACCTTTGGACTTAATAACTGGTTGACCCTCCTTTGGTAGCAATAACCTCAACCAAACGTTTCCTGTAGTTGCAGATCAGACCTGCACAACGATCTGTAATTTTGGACCACTCCTCTTCACAAAACTGTTTCAGTGTAGCAATATTCTTGGGATGTCTGGTGTGAATTGCTCTCTTAAGGTCATGCCACAGCATTTCAATCGGGTTGAGGTCAGGACTCTGACTGGGCCACTCCAGAAGGCGTATTCTGTGCTGTTGCAGCCATTGCTTTGTTGAATTACTTATATGCTTTGGGTCATTGTCCTGTTGCATCACCCATCCTCTGCGGAGCTTCAGTTGGCGGACAGATGGTCATATGTTTTCTGGCAAAATGTCTTGATAAACTCTGGAATTCATTTTCCCATCAATGACAACAATCCGTCCAGGCCCTGAGGCAGTAAAGCAGCCGCAAACCATGATGCTCCCTCCACCAAGTTTTACAGTGGGGATGAGGTTTTGATGTTGGTGTCTGGTGCCTTTTTTTCTCCACACATAGTGTTGTGTGTTCTTCCTAAACAACTCAATCTTGGTTTCATCTGTCCACAGTATATTTTGTCAGTAGTGCTGTGGAACATCCAGGTGCTCTTTTGCAAACTTCAAACGTGCTGCTATATTTTGTTTGGACAGCAATGGCTTCCTCCGTGGTGTCCTCCCATGTACTCCATTCTTGTTTAATGTTTTCCTTATTGTAGATGTGTCAACAAAAATGTTAGCATGTGCCAGAGATTTCTGTAGGTCTTTAGCTGACACTCTGGGATTCTTCTTTACCTCATGCAGCATTCTGCGCTGTGCTCTTGCAGTCATTTTTACAGGACGACCACGCCTAGGGAGAGTAGCAACAGTGCTAAACTTTCTCCATTTGTAGACAGTCTGTCTTACCGTGGACACATGAACATCAAGGCTTTTGGAGATACTTTTGTAACCCTTTCCAGCTTCATGCAAGTCAACAATTCTTGATCGTAGGTCTTCTGAGAGCACTTTTGTGCGAGGCATGGTTCATATCAGACAGTGCTTCTTGAAACCAGTAAACCCAAAACAGGTGTGTTTTTTTTAAGGGCAGGACAGCTGTCAGCAACACATCCAATATTATCACACTGATTGAAGTCAAGGTTGGCTCACTCCTGGCTCCAATTAGCTCTGGGAGAAGTCATTAAGCTAGGGCCTCACATACTTTTTCCTCCCTGCACTGTGAATGTTTACATGTTATGTGCAATTAAACCATGGCAACATCTAATGTTTGTGTAGTATTATGTTCAGCAGACTGTGTTCTTCTATTGTTGTGACTTAGATGACGTTCAGAGCACATTTTATGTTCAATTCATGCAAAACTCCACGTAATCCCAAGGGGTTCACATACTTTTTCTTGCAACTGTATATTTCCATAAATGCACATTTTGATAATGTATCTATAACCACAAACGTACAGAGGGACAGCAATGAACACATTTTTCTTCCCTAACCAAATGTTTCTGTGGTAGTGTGCCTTGCTGTAGGATGATATGGCAAGCTTCTCATCTAAAGATGACTTGCTGTATGTATCAAAGTACATCACTTCATCTATTACAACTGCCAAATGACAGACTGTTTATATCTATAAATTCTTCCCTCAGTGTTGAGCTTTTTTCATTCACATGACCCTCTAGTTTTTCCCCAAGCAGGCAGCAAGATATCATGGTATAACTCTACCTTGACAATAGCACACAACTCTAAAGCTGGCCACACACTGAATGCTCTTGCTCAGCCCCATGTGCTGAAATAGAGAAAAATTACTTGAATCCCCCTCCACACTAAACAAAGTGGATGGACAAGTTTTTTTCTGATGGCTATAGTATTCTTACAGCCAAAACTCATGGCTGTAAGAATACCCCAAAATGATTGCCTCTGACTTGATGTAGCTGCTATTGGGCCAACAATTTTCTGCCCGGCTGTTTTGCTTTTCATAACAAAGAATGTCAGGCTGGGGGATGCTGACAGGGCCACCCAAGGCTCAAACTTTGGACAGGTTCATCAGGAACCAGCTGAAGTTTGCTCAGTGTATAGCCGACTTAAGATGCGCAGCCACACCTAAAGTAGACCCGTGGTCAGGTCATGGACAATAACGTTACATGTACTGAAAGAGTCGCTGTTACTAACTAAAAAATGCAAGTAAAAGCACATAATAATAAAATATTTTAAATGCTTATTTGTAATGTTTTTTCTTTTTGTAAATTATTTTTTTTTCACTTACAATGTGCCTTCAAACTTTTTTAGAAAATGGACTGTGCTAGAAAGACACAATTACTGTCAGGAACCATGAACCAGGCGGTGACAGAAAGTGCAGTTAAAATCACACCTTTAATGAATTAGAAAAATAACACTGTTCAGAAATGTAGTCAAAACAAGAGCCAGAGTTTGGATCCCAGAGCGGGTAATCAGACGAGCCAGGGTCAGGAAACCAGAAGTGAGGAGCCAAAAATTAGACACAGGAATTGGAAAAGAAGTCATCCAAATGAAGATGTACACAGGAACACATGCAGGAACATACTGGAGATCATAGACCATGCAAGGGCACGAAGGAAATGAGCTAAGCTGCTAAAATATCAAAAAGGGCTGGCTGTAGGCTGGACTAATGAGGCAGGTAATTGTATCCAGGTGAGTCACTGTGGAGACGAGTGGCTGGTAATTAACCGATACCTGAGCAGCTTCTGAGCACTGAAAGAAAAGAGCTGTTCAGTAAGTAGCAGGAGCCCAGCAATGACAATTACCTAGGGCAACCTGTTCTCTCCTTTCATGTCACAGCCCCTTCCACTTTTGAGAGTGTCAAATTACTCTGTGGTGGTGCAAACACTCCACCTCTAACTTCTCCTCCCTACATAACCTTGTATGTAGCTGTTGGAGAGAGTAAAGGGGAATACATTACTTAAAACTGTTACTTGAATGACAACTCTGAGTCTGCAGCAGCAATCTCAGAAAGTCCACACACGGGAAACTTTTACAGGTAAATACCATGCATAAAATACATTAAATGCACCTATAATCAATGCTTGCAGCTACAGAGGCAAATAAGGGTGTGTTTTAGAGCAGAAAGTATAATCTACATTTTAGCATTAGCGCTTCTGTGATTAAAGGTTTAGCAATTTCATCCCTTTCTTGGATGTTGGATGTTGTCACTTTTGCTGCAGTACTATGTTGTTTGGTCACATTAGTATTAGTGTTCACTAGTTTCTGACATTCAGTTGTGGTTTTTGGTCACTTGTCCTATGATAAAGTCTTGCAATGCTCTGTGTATGCAGTAATAGCTTTAGAGACTCTTGAAACACCAATTTGGTTGTTAGGGTTTGAAGCCGCACCACAACTGCACTGCAACTGCACCTAATGCACACAATGTGTTTTTTATTGCTTTTTGCAGAAATGCACTAAAGTCTATTTCACATGGGACATGTTCACATCTATGCATTTTTCATCTGCTGCATTTTGGAAAGGGTCAGGGACTTTTTTAACAGCAAAAAGCAGCATTTTTGCTGCAATAGAGTTCACAGGAGATGGTGCTGAAAAGCATGTAGTGACTTTTTCCTGCATTTTGCATTTTTATTCTGCCCAGCAAAAAAAAAAAAAAAAAGCTGAAAAATGTAACAAGCAAAAGGTGGTAAAAACACAATAAAAACACTTGTGTAAGAACACAACGTGAAATGCAAAAAGCATTGCAAAAACGGATCAAAAGCAAACTGCATAGGTGTGAACTAGGCCTTATGGTTCCAGGTGTTCCAGGTAAATGTGCTCCATTTGCTCCTTTTAAGAAATCACCCACTTTAATGACCATTTGTACTAACAGCTGGTAAACATAACTTGTAATATTCTGGCATAAAACCTAGAGATCATTGACAAAGAAATGATGAACAACAGATAGTCGCAGATATTTTGTAAAATGTAGTCTATACAAATAAAGTGAATCCTTTTACAATACCATGTCCAACCCCAGTAGCTGCATATCACCTTCCACATACTTGCTGTTGTTGCCTGCTCTCAACCTGCTGACTGTCAGATATTTCTGTGCCATATGATAGCACTGACTGGAGGCACTGACAGACAGCACTGATTGGTGGCACAGATGGGCAACACTGCTGAGCACTGATGAGCGGCACTGATGGGTGTAGCAATCGTACACACAGAGATGGATGCAAACCTTCATTTTGGCAAAGGCCTCCATCTTATATCATTTTCTACTCCCAAATCAGCTTCCCTCATCCCCCCTCCCTCTCTGTTGAGTGACACGTGGTCCCTAGATGCTGAGTTCAAAAAGGCATCAAGGCCCAGTAGGGGAACTCATGGCTATAAACCCCAATTAGCCTGGCCCCCATATGTCTGCGAAACTCTTGCTTGTAAAGAGATCATAAAGCCATAAACCAAGCCTTCACTGTGTTCAAAGACATTCCAGCTAGCTGTGAAACAGACTTACATTTTAAAACCCAGTTTTCCATATAATTTTTTATCTCCAAATAGGAAATAATTACACAAACATGGAGCACATATTTGGATGGCTGGCTTTAATACAAATCGTCTGATATATTACACCCCATAGCTGACAGCTCCAGGAAAGCAGAAAATAATATCTCCTTAACCGTCACAACAGGTATGATATATTTCATCCAGCTTGCTAACAACCGAATTAACCTGTCTAACAGTATGCGTTTATAACAGGGGTTTAGTTAGCACACATTTGCAAATACATACGTAAGCCACAGAGCCACGACACGGCACCCTGATCATCTGTGGTCCTAACTCTAAAATTTATGAGTCCCCATAGTAGAGGCACATGCATTTAATGGATAGATCATGGGCAGGTGGACCTGAGGGAGCCACCCCTCTTAAAGGCAAAGGAGTGCACTGGACTCCAGCATGTAGCACAATGGCAACCAGGGCCCTAGTGCACCCACGTACCAAAAAACCAAACATGCATAAAAGTGGCCACCCGCCCAAGTCTATAACTGGCTTATGAAGCAAGGACACATAAACAGGCATCACATAGTGAAAAAAGAGGGAGAGAACAATGTTCTTGGACAACTTGCCAGCCAGCTTGCTAACAACCGAATTAACCTGTCTAACAGTATGCGTTTATAACAGGGGTTTAGTTAGCACACATTTGCAAATACATACGTAAGCCACAGAGCCACGACACGGCACCCTGATCATCTGTGGTCCTAACTCTAAAATTTATGAGTCCCCATAGTAGAGGCACATGCATTTAATGGATAGATCATGGGCAGGTGGACCTGAGGGAGCCACCCCTCTTAAAGGCAAAGGAGTGCACTGGACCCCTCAGGTCCACCTGCCCATGATCTATCCATTAAATGCATGTGCCTCTACTATGGGGACTCATAAATTTTAGAGTTAGGACCACAGATGATCAGGGTGCCGTGTCGTGGCTCTGTGGCTTACGTATGTATTTGCAAATGTGTGCTAACTAAACCCCTGTTATAAACGCATACTGTTAGACAGGTTAATTCGGTTGTTAGCAAGCTGGCTGGCAAGTTGTCCAAGAACATTGTTCTCTCCCTCTTTTTTCACTATGTGATGCCTGTTTATGTGTCCTTGCTTCATAAGCCAGTTATAGACTTGGGCGGGTGGCCACTTTTATGCATGTTTGGTTTTTTGGTACGTGGGTGCACTAGGGCCCTGGTTGCCATTGTGCTACATGCTGGGGTCCAGTGCACTCCTTTGCCTTTAAGAGGGGTGGCTCCCTCAGGTCCACCTGCCCATGATCTATCCATTAAATGCATGTGCCTCTACTATGGGGACTCATAAATTTTAGAGTTAGGACCACAGATGATCAGGGTGCCGTGTCGTGGCTCTGTGGCTTACGTATGTATTTGCAAATGTGTGCTAACTAAACCCCTGTTATAAACGCATACTGTTAGACAGGTTAATTCGGTTGTTAGCAAGCTGGCTGGCAAGTTGTCCAAGAACATTGTTCTCTCCCTCTTTTTTCACTATGTGATGCCTGTTTATGTGTCCTTGCTTCATAAGCCAGTTATAGACTTGGGCGGGTGGCCACTTTTATGCATGTTTGGTTTTTTGGTACGTGGGTGCACTAGGGCCCTGGTTGCCATTGTGCTACATGCTGGGGTCCAGTGCACTCCTTTGCCTTTAAGAGGGGTGGCTCCCTCAGGTCCACCTGCCCATGATCTATCCATTAAATGCATGTGCCTCTACTATGGGGACTCATAAATTTTAGAGTTAGGACCACAGATGATCAGGGTGCCGTGTCGTGGCTCTGTGGCTTACGTATGTATTTGCAAATGTGTGCTAACTAAACCCCTGTTATAAACGCATACTGTTAGACAGGTTAATTCGGTTGTTAGCAAGCTGGCTGGCAAGTTGTCCAAGAACATTGTTCTCTCCCTCTTTTTTCACTATGTGATGCCTGTTTATGTGTCCTTGCTTCATAAGCCAGTTATAGACTTGGGCGGGTGGCCACTTTTATGCATGATATATTTCATACCTAGACGTTCAGCAGATGCGTCTGCACATTAATCTACTAGTGGCAAGGCTGCTAAATGCACCGAGGGTAAGTTATGGGTCATGATATCAACTTGTGAGGGATTTTGGTCCTAGCTGGGGTCTCCACCTACACCTCTCTCCCCAAATGAGGCGATTGGTTCTCTGCTTTAAGGAGACACCCTGCTGAGTTCCTAGAAAAGCAGTTATTCTTGAAGCAGAAAGGTAAGCTGAGTTGAGCTGAAGTTGAAGATTCTCCCTTGTAACATCAGAACCAACTTTGGGAGATAAAAGCACTCTTTTGGCTCAGGAAACTTGAAAGCTGCTTAAACCAAGGCTTTTGGCAAGTACCTTATCTATCTAAATTCCTTTCTGTTATCTCTTTGCTGTGTTATTGCTCTCTGTATATTTATATATATATATTGGCTACATCTTTTTCTGTAAATATTTTTATTGCACCCCTTTGACCTTTTAGTAATAAATCTTACTTTCTGAAAGTGTTGAACTGATTCTAAAGCTCTTTAATGCAAACTAAGAACCCCTGCCTCTGAAGAGTGCTACTGTGTGTGTGGTTTAAACCTCTATATATCCTGCCTTCGGTGACAGTGGTATACAGATGATTTATTGAACATCATAGTGTTATTGCTGATATTGCCGAGTTTCCTCTTTCTCTGTACAAAAATAAGGTGGTGGCAGTGTGAAGGGTTAATTGGGTAATTAACCTGACCCAGTAACCATCGCTTCCAGGCTTCCAGTACACAGATTGTGGTCCATTAGCTGGAAAATCTTTGTGCAGGGTGCAGCTGGGCGTGGCATTGTTACGCACATGACAGCGCAGTTTTAGATTGGCTAGTCCTTCGGCCACGAGTTTGGTGAGAAGGGCTGGGGTCTGACGCCGCGACCATCAAAATGGGTGACACTGCTGAGAGGCATTGCTGGGCACTGCTGGACGGCACTGATAATCGGGGCACTGAACATTAGTGCCCTAACTATTAGTGCAGATCTCCCCTGTCACATTTGCCAGTTATCGGCAGTACTTTCCTCAAGTTGTGACAGCATGAGGAAAGTGCAGCCAATAACCGGCAATTGTATTTACATTGTGATCTGCTGTGTCATTGGACACAGCTGATCATGTGGTAAAAGGCTGCTGTGATTGGCCTTTTACCTTATCACGTGATCAGCGGTGTCCGTAGGAAATAGCAATCATTGACAGCGCCGGGTACGCACCACCTGGGGGCGCACAGGGGGTGCGTTCTGGGAGGACATCTATGGATGTCCACAAATGATACAGCAGTGTAAAACAGGCAAGCAGAACATGTATATACTGTATAGCAAAGTTAGGTCCAAATTAGTAGCAACAAAGAGCACAGGCTGGGTCTGTACTAGAACTAAGATACTACAAATGATACAGCAGGGTAAAATTTGCCAGCAGCAGGACAATGTTAATCTAGGATAATAGGTCAAACTGGTGGATGTCATGTTTACTATGGGAATAGGGGTTCCGTGAATGTGACCAGTGTAAATTCATCTGGTTTAGATACACACTTTTCTAGGTCCTAGTTTGTTTTTCACATGATGCAGTGGCACACTACACACATAAGGCAGCTCCAAGAGCATACGGTCGGTAACAAGTAAATACTGCAGTTTGAGCACCCCAAATTTGAAAAAGGCCCTATCAACATAAAATAAATCAGGGAGTCAGCAACTGACCTCAAATCAACCATAAAATAAAATGTGCCTTCTTCCTTTATAGTCAGGAGCTGGTTCATTCAAAAGCCCCCTCACTGGTACTTTTATGTCTGACAGCCATAGTTCAAAGGTCATGCAGTGCATTATGGGTTTAAAAAAAATTCCCGGCCAATTTGCGTATAAATTTGCTGGGAAAAAGACCTCATTGTTCCTGACAGGTGAAATCTCTTGGTGTTGCATCCAGTGTAGCTCTAAATTGCTGGATGTTTATCCTAAAGCATTGCATCTTACCAATGAATCCTGGTGTGTGGGAGGGCTATCCTACAGTGCAAAAAACATTAGTATTGCTGGCAGAGAATAAGAGGTGACGGCTGAAACATAAACGATAAGTTCACCATTTACTAAAAAACAATAAACACACATATATTGCAGGCTAAAAATATGTATTTATTATTATTTAAACAGGAGCTTGCAAAGTATTGCACCCACGATCAGCAGATCACAGGTGCAATTTCAGGCTCCTGCACAGTTTCCCTCCAGCTTTCAGCCCCTACCCAGGGCTAGTGCTTCCACTAGGGCAACTAGGCAGCCGTCTAGGGTATAATGCCACCTAGGGGTGCCTGGGCGCAGCACAGGCTGGCACTCCTTCTGTGTGGGATGCCACCATGTCATGAATGATCTTCCAGGTAAGGGGAGGGATGGCAGAGGGGAGGAAGAAGGGACAGATGCCAAGTATTTGGGGCCAGTGTAGCAGCTGAGCTGCTGCTCCTTCCAGTGATCCTCTCAGACTCAGTCCCTTACTGCAAGCCGGTTGGCAGCTGCTGATCACTGTGGAGTTCCAGTCCTTCTATTCCCATTCATCAGCGAAGGCAGAGCTGCACCCACAGAGGAAGGTAATGTCTGACTCTGATGTCTCATGTCTGTGTGAGTGTGACCCGGCCGGCTGGCCATCCATTACATGTGCAATGAGTGAGGATATCATCATGATCCCTCAGCCTGCTCTTCTAGTGCCTGCTGATCTGTGTCAGTGTTGGTGGTGCTGTGTTGTGTCAGATCTGTCACTGTGTGGGATCGCTCAGTTCAAGTGTTCTATCTGTGTGTGATGTGCTGGGCTGCCTGCTGTCACAGCATTTTATTTCCTCCATTGCCTGGGGAATTCCAGCCTAGGACTTGTCAGAGTGTTGATCCATCATCCTCCACTCACTGCTGTTGGTTATGTGTTAGAGAAGACACTGGTAGTGATGAGGCAGAACTATGACTTTACTTGTGTGGCTTAAGTTGCAAACATACAGAGCACATTTTTCAGCAGACAGTGAAAAACAGCAGACATGTTACTTCCTGAAGAAATGATGGAGAAGAAGATAGAACCAACAAGTTTTACACATATACACAACTAGTAACTTTTAGTGTATAGTGCCATCTACTGGCCAAGTGATATTAACACACAATACTATATAGTACATTATAGTACATGCTGTTGCATTCCCAACACCCCTTCTCAACGGCATGTGCATAATTATATGACATTTAGTCTCTTTTGTAGAAAACAATAACGTTCCCTTGTTTTTGGATAATCTGGTTCCATTGGTGTTTTCGCTTCCTTTGCATCTTGCATGTGAAACTGTTCTAACATTTCTGTAATTTTCTGACTTTGGTTAAGAAGATAGCTTCCATCCTCTTCCTGCTCTATTTGAATTCCTAGGTAGTGAGTAATGTTCTCCAACTCTTTAATTTCAAAATTTTGTTTCAGTTTGTGAACTATTTGGTCATAGTCCCCTTGTTCAAAACACGTCAAGATGTCATCGACGTATATTAGGATGTATGTCCATTTGTTCTCTTGATTCTTTGAATACAGACATGGATCTGCTTTACTTTTTGAGAACCCTTCTTTTCTGAGTATTTCGTTCACTTTTTCATTCCATGCTCTCGCTGCTTGCTTGAGCCCATAGATGCTCTTCTGCAGTTTGCATACAAGGTTCTTTTCTTTCTCAAATCCTGGTGGCTGTTCCATGTACAGATCCTCCTTGATGTCTCCATACAAAAAGGCAGTTTTGACATCTAGATGCTTTACTTGCATTCCCTTTCTGGCAGCAATACTAAGGAGTGTTCTTATGGTAGAATGTTTCACAACTGGAGCAAATGTCTCATCGTAATCTTCTCCAAATTTCTGGGAGTATCCCTTGGCAACTAATCTTGCTTTGTATCTATAGATGTTTCCTTCTGTATCATATTTCACTTTAAAAGTCCATTTGCTTCCGATGGTTTTGCGACCAGGAGGAAGTTCTGTTAGTGACCAAGTTTTATTTTCTTGAAGTGATTTTATTTCTTCTTCAGCTGCTTTTCTCCACTGATCGGCTTCCCTTCTCGGCAAAGTTTCTATGTCTTCCCAGGATGTTGGCTCCTGTGTTTGATGTGTTTTAGCAGTGTATGATAACCTGCGGGGTGGTATCCCTTTTGTCATTCGTGAGGATCTTCTGATTTCTTGTTGTTCAGTGGGTTCTATTGGCTCGTTGATTGTAAGTTCCACTTCTTGTTCTGGCTCTTGTTTTGCTTCGCATGGGTCAGTGTCTCTTGCCAATTCAGCACGTAAATCCTCTCCACGTTTTTCAAGAATTGTGATATCTGGTGCTTCACTTTCATCAAAATAAACACTGCGGCTTACTGTGACCTTGTTGGTCTTTGGACAAAGGATTCTATATCCCTTATTCTGCTCACTGTAGCCCACCAGAATGCCTTCTATGGCTTTGTTCTCCAACTTGGAGCGTTTCTGACTTGGAATGTGGGCATATGCTTTACAGCCAAACACTCTGATGTGTCCTATGTTAGGTTTTGATCCATTCCACATTTCATATGGTGTACTCTCAATAGCTTTTGATGGGAGCCTGTTTTGTAGGTATGTTGCAGTCATTATTGCTTCTCCCCAGTATTTGTTAGGTAAGGCGGCGTCCGAAATCATACATCTTGTCATTTCTACAAGAGTGCGATTCTTTCTTTCCGCTACACCGTTTTGCTCAGGAGTGTATGCTATGGTTGTTTGGTGTATAATACCTTGTTTCTTTAGGTATGATTCCATCTCTTTATTCATCTATTCCCCTCCATTGTCAGTGCGTATTATTCCAGGTTTCCTTTGAAACTTGTTGCTTGTCATAGCTACAAACTCTTGAAGTTTTTCTAATGTCTCACTTTTGTGCTTCATTAGATACGTTATTGTGTACCTGGAATAATCGTCGATGAAAGTTAGTAAATATCTGTTCCCGCCAGGTGTGATGGTTTTCATTGGTCCGCACACATCACTGTGTATCAGTTCTAGAGATGAGCGAATTATTCAAGAATTCGATTCGGCTGATTCGCCGAATTTCAGGAAGAAATTCGATTCGATGCGAATTTATTCGCTACGAAGTTAACTTATAAAAAGGGTTTCTAGGCTTCAGAGAGCCTTTAAATTAGTGCAGAACACTGTACCTTTAATTTAAATGCCCTTGGAGATGAGGAAGGAGAAGGATGAGAAGGATGAGAAGAAGGAGAAGGATGAGAAGAAGGAGAAGGAGAAGGATGAGAAGAAGGAGAAGGATGAGAAGAAGGAGAAGGAGAAGGATGAGAAGAAGAAGGATGAGAAGAAGGAGAAGGAGAAGGAGAAGGATGAGAAGAAGGAGAAGGATGAGAAGAAGGAGAAGGATGAGAAGAAGGAGAAGGATGAGAAGAAGGAGAAGGATGAGAAGAAGGATGAGAAGAAGGAGAAGGATGAGAAGAAGGAGAAGGATGAGAAGAAGAAGGATGAGAAGATGGAGAAGGAGAAGGATGAGAAGAAGGAGAAGGATGAGAAGATGGAGAAGAAGGATGAGAAGAAGGAGAAGGATGAGGAGAAGGATGAGAAGAAGGATGAGAAGAAGGAGAAGGATGAGAAGAAGGAGAAGGATGAGAAGATGGAGAAGGATGAGAAGATGGAGAAGGATGAGAAGAAGGAGAAGGAGAAGGATGAGAAGAAGGAGAAGGAGAAGAAGGAGAAGGAGAAGGATGAGAAGAAGGAGAAGGAGAAGGATGAGAAGAAGGAGAAGGAGAAGGATGAGGAGAAGGAGAAGGATGAGGAGAAGGAGAAGGATGAGAAGAAGGAGAAGGATGAGAAGAAGGAGAAGGATGAGAAGAAGGAGAAGGAGAAGGATGAGAAGAAGGAGAAGGAGAAGGATGAGAAGAAGAAGAAGGATGAGAAGATGGAGAAGGAGAAGGATGAGAAGAAGGAGAAGGAGAAGGATGAGAAGAAGGAGAAGGAGAAGGATGAGAAGAAGGAGAAGGAGAAGGATGAGAAGAAGGAGAAGGATGAGAAGAAGAAGGATGAGAAGAAGGAGAAGGAGAAGGATGAGAAGAAGGATGAGAAGATGGAGAAGGAGAAGGATGAGAAGAAGGAGAAGGAGAAGGATGAGAAGAAGGAGAAGGAGGAGAAGGAGGAGAAGGATGAGAAGGATGAGAAGAAGGAGAAGGATGAGAAGAAGGAGAAGGATGAGAAGAAGGAGAAGGATGAGAAGAAGGAGAAGGATGAGAAGAAGGAGAAGGATGAGAAGAAGGAGAAGGATGAGAAGAAGGAGAAGAAGGAGAAGGATGAGAAGAAGGAGAAGGATGAGAAGGATGAGAAGAAGGATGAGAAGAAGGAGAAGGATGAGAAGGAGAAGGATGAGAAGATGGAGAAGGATGAGAAGAAGGAGAAGGATGAGAAGAAGGAGAAGGATGAGAAGAAGGAGAAGGATGAGAAGAAGGAGAAGGAGAAGGATGAGAAGAAGGAGAAGGATGAGAAGGATGAGAAGAAGGATGAGAAGAAGGAGAAGGAGAAGGATGAGAAGAAGGAGAAGGATGAGAAGAAGGAGAAGGATGAGAAGAAGGAGAAGGATGAGAAGAAGGAGAAGGATGAGAAGAAGGAGAAGGATGAGAAGAAGGAGAAGAAGGAGAAGGATGAGAAGAAGGAGAAGGATGAGAAGGATGAGAAGAAGGATGAGAAGAAGGAGAAGGATGAGAAGGAGAAGGATGAGAAGATGGAGAAGGAGAAGGATGAGAAGGAGAAGGATGAGAAGAAGGAGAAGGATGAGAAGAAGGAGAAGGATGAGAAGAAGGAGAAGGATGAGAAGAAGGAGAAGGATGAGAAGAAGGAGAAGGATGAGAAGAAGGAGAAGGATGAGAAGAAGGAGAAGGATGAGAAGAAGGAGAAGGATGAGAAGAAGGAGAAGGATGAGAAGAAGGATGAGAAGAAGGAGAAGGATGAGAAGAAGGAGAAGGATGAGAAGAAGGAGAAGGATGAGAAGAAGGAGAAGGATGAGAAGAAGGAGAAGGATGAGAAGAAGGAGAAGGATGAGAAGAAGGAGAAGGATGAGAAGAAGGAGAAGGAGAAGGATGAGAAGAAGGAGAAGGAGAAGGATGAGAAGAAGGAGAAGGATGAGAAGAAGGAGAAGGATGAGAAGAAGGAGAAGGATGAGAAGAAGGAGAAGGATGAGAAGAAGGATGAGAAGAAGGAGAAGGATGAGAAGAAGGATGAGAAGAAGGAGAAGGATGAGAAGAAGGAGAAGGAGAAGGATGAAAAGAAGGAGAAGGATGAAAAGAAGGAGAAGGATGAGAAGAAGGAGAAGGAGAAGGATGAGAAGAAGAAGGAGAAGGATGAGAAGAAGGAGAAGGATGAGAAGAAGGAGAAGGATGAGAAGAAGAAGGAGAAGGATGAGAAGAAGAAGGAGAAGGATGAGAAGAAGGAGAAGGATGAGAAGAAGGAGAAGGATGAGAAGAAGGAGAAGGATGAGAAGAAGGATGAGAAGAAGGAGAAGGATGAGAAGAAGGAGAAGGATGAGAAGGAGAAGGAGAAGGATGAGAAGAAGGAGAAGGATGAGAAGAAGGAGAAGGATGAGAAGAAGGAGAAGGATGAGAAGAAGGATGAGAAGGATGAGAAGAAGGAGAAGGATGAGAAGAAGGATGAGAAGAAGGAGAAGGATGAGAAGAAGGATGAGAAGAAGGAGAAGGATGAGAAGAAGGAGAAGGATGAGAAGAAGGAGAAGGATGAGAAGAAGGATGAGAAGAAGGAGAAGGATGAGAAGAAGGATGAGAAGAAGGAGAAGGATGAGAAGAAGGATGAGAAGAAGGAGAAGGATGAGAAGAAGGAGAAGGATGAGAAGAAGGAGAAGGATGAGAAGGAGAAGGATGAGAAGGAGAAGGAGAAGGATGAGGAGAAGGATGAGGAGAAGGATGAGAAGAAGGAGAAGGATGAGAAGGATGAGAAGAAGGAGAAGGATGAGAAGAAGAAGGATGAGAAGAAGCAGGATGAGAAGGAGAATTCCAAGCCGGCAAAAAGTGTATCTGCAGAGCTCCGCTATTTCTTAGCGGAGCTCTGCAGACACACTTAGCGGAGCTCTGCAGATACACTTTTTGCCGGCTTGGAATTCTTATTTTCATCCTACTTCTTCTTCTTCTTCTTCTTCTTCTTCTTCCTCATCCTCATCCTCATCCTCTTCTTCTTCTGAGGATGAGGATGAGGATGAAGAAGAAGAAGAAGAAGAAGTAGGATGAAAATAAGAAGAATTCCAAGCCGGCAAAAAGTGTATCTGCAGAGCTCCGCTAAGTGTATCTGCAGAGCTCCGCTATTTCTGACAGTTCTGTGACATTCCCTCCATACAGCGGTTGAAACATTGTATCTATTTGTTTCCATAAATGGATCCATTTATGGAAACAAATAGATACAATGTTTCAACCCCTGTATGGAGTGAATGTCCCAGAACTGTCAGAAATAGGCTATTTCTGACAGTTCTGGGACATTCACTCCATACAGCGGTTGAAACATTGTATCTATTTGTTTCCATAAATGGATCCATTTATGGAAACAAATAGATACAATGTTTCAACCGCTGTATGGAGTGAATGTCCCAGAACTGTCAGAAATAGCCTATTTCTGACAGTTCTGTGACATTCACTCCATACAGCGGTTTCAACCGCTGTATGGAGGGAATGTCACAGAACTGTCAGAAATAGCCTATTTCTGACAGTTCTGTGACATTCACTCCATACAGCGGTTTCAACCGCTGTATGGAATGAATGTCACAGAACTGTCAGAAATAGGCTATTTCTGACAGTTCTGGGACATTCACTCCATACAGTGGTTGAAACATTGTATCTATTTGTTTCCATAAATGGATCCATTTATGGAAACAAATAGATACAATGTTTCAACCGCTGTATGGAGTGAATGTCACAGAACTGTCAGAAATAGGCTATTTCTGACAGTTCTGTGACATTCTGGATCCATTTATGGAAACAAATAGATACAATGTTTCAACCGCTGTATGGAGTGAATGTCACAGAACTGTCAGAAATAGGCTATTTCTGACAGTTCTGTGACATTCCCTCCATACAGCGGTTGAAACCGCTGTATGGAGTGAATGTCACAGAACTGTCAGAAATAGGCTATTTCTGACAGTTCTGGGACATTCACTCCATACAGCGGTTGAAACATTGTATCTATTTGTTTCCATAAATGGATCCATTTATGGAAACAAATAGATACAATGTTTCAACCGCTGTATGGAGTGAATGTCACAGAACTGTCAGAAATAGCGGAGCTCTGCAGATACACTTAGCGGAGCTCTGCAGATACACTTTTTGCCGGCTTGGAATTCTTCTTATTTTCATCCTACTTCTTCTTCTTCTTCATCCTCATCCTCTTCTTCTTCTTCTGAGGATGAGGATGAAGAAGAAGAAGTAGGATGAAAATAAGAAGAATTCCAAGCCGGCAAAAAGTGTATCTGCAGAGCTCCTCTAAGTGTATCTGCAGAATAGAGGAGCTCTGCAGATACACTTTTTGCCGGCTTGGAATTCTTCTTATTTTCATCCTACTTCTTCTTCTTCTTCATCCTCATCCTCAGAAGAAGAAGAGGATGAGGATGAAGAGGAAGAAGAAGAAGAAGAAGAAGTAGGATGAAAATAAGAAGAATTCCAAGCCGGCAAAAAGTGTATCTGCAGAGCTCCTCTATTCTGCAGATACACTTAGAGGAGCTCTGCAGATACACTTTTTGCCGGCTTGGAATTCTTCTTATTTTCATCCTACTTCTTCTTCTTCTTCTTCATCCTCATCCTCAGAAGAAGAAGAAGAGGATGAGGATGAGGATGAAGAGGAAGAAGAAGAAGAAGTAGGATGAAAATAAGAAGAATTCCAAGCCGGCAAAAGTGTATCTGCAGAGCTCCTCTATTCTGCAGATACACTTAGAGGAGCTCTGCAGATACACTTTTTGCCGGCTTGGAATTCTTCTTATTTTCATCCTACTTCTTCTTCTTCTTCTTCTTCTTCTTCCTCTTCATCCTCATCCTCTTCTTCTTCTTCTGAGGATGAAGAAGAAGAAGAAGAAGTAGGATGAAAATAAGAATTCCAAGCCGGCAAAAAGTGAATCTGCAGAGCTCCTCTATTCTGCAGATACACTTAGAGGAGCTCTGCAGATACACTTTTTGCCGGCTTGGAATTCTTCTTATTTTCATCCTACTTCTTCTTCTTCATCCTCATCCTCAGAAGAAGAAGAAGAGGATGAGGATGAAGAAGAAGAAGTAGGATGAAAATAAGAAGAATTCCAAGCCGGCAAAAAGTGTATCTGCAGAGCTCCGCTAAGTGTATCTGCAGAGCTCCGCTATTTCTGACAGTTCTGTGACATTCACTCCATACAGCGGTTGAAACATTGTATCTATTTGTTTCCATAAATGGATCCATTTATGGAAACAAATAGATACAATGTTTCAACCGCTGTATGGAGTGAATGTCCCAGAACTGTCAGAAATAGCCTATTTCTGACAGTTCTGTGACATTCACTCCATACAGCGGTTTCAACCGCTGTATGGAGGGAATGTCACAGAACTGTCAGAAATAGCCTATTTCTGACAGTTCTGTGACATTCACTCCATACAGCGGTTGAAACATTGTATCTATTTGTTTCCATAAATGGATCCAGAATGTCACAGAACTGTCAGAAATAGCCTATTTCTGACAGTTCTGTGACATTCACTCCATACAGCGGTTGAAACATTGTATCTATTTGTTTCCATAAATGGATCCATTTATGGAAACAAATAGATACAATGTTTCAACCGCTGTATGGAGGGAATGTCCCAGAACTGTCAGAAATAGCCTATTTCTGACAGTTCTGTGACATTCACTCCATACAGCGGTTGAAACCGCTGTATGGAGTGAATGTCACAGAACTGTCAGAAATAGGCTATTTCTGACAGTTCTGTGACATTCCCTCCATACAGCGGTTGAAACCGCTGTATGGAGTGAATGTCACAGAACTGTCAGAAATAGGCTATTTCTGACAGTTCTGTGACATTCACTCCATACAGCGGTTGAAACATTGTATCTATTTGTTTCCATAAATGGATCCATTTATGGAAACAAATAGATACAATGTTTCAACCGCTGTATGGAGTGAATGTCCCAGAACTGTCAGAAATAGCCTATTTCTGACAGTTCTGGGACATTCACTCCATACAGGGGTTGAAACATTGTATCTATTTGTTTCCATAAATGGATCCATTTATGGAAACAAATAGATACAATGTTTCAACCGCTGTATGGAGGGAATGTCACAGAACTGTCAGAAATAGCGGAGCTCTGCAGATACACTTAGCGGAGCTCTGCAGATACACTTTTTGCCGGCTTGGAATTCTTCTTATTTTCATCCTACTTCTTCTTCTTCTTCATCCTCATCCTCAGAAGAAGAAGAAGAGGATGAGGATGAGGATGAAGAGGAAGAAGAAGAAGAAGTAGGATGAAAATAAGAAGAATTCCAAGCCGGCAAAAGTGTATCTGCAGAGCTCCTCTATTCTGCAGATACACTTAGAGGAGCTCTGCAGATACACTTTTTGCCGGCTTGGAATTCTTCTTATTTTCATCCTACTTCTTCTTCTTCTTCATCTTCATCCTCTTCTTCTTCTTCTGAGGATGAGGATGAAGAAGAAGAAGAAGAAGAAGAAGTAGGATGAAAATAAGAAGAATTCCAAACCGGCAAGAAGTGTATCTGCAGAGCTCCGCTAAGTGTATCTGCAGAGCTCCTCTATTTCTGACAGTTCTCTGACTTTCACATTTACAGCGGTTGAAACATCTGTATCCTAAATGGAAACAAATAGATACAATGTTTCAACCGCTGTACATGTGAAGGAACTGTCAGAGAACTGTCAGAAATAGCGGAGGTCTCTGCAGGGACACTTTTGCCGGCTGATCGGGAAAAATCTGATTCGCGCACCCGAAGTAGGCTAATATTCAGATTTTTTCCTGAAATTCGTATCGAATTCCGGTTCGCCTGGTTCGATTCGCTCATCTCTAATCAGTTCCATGGGTTTAATGGTTTTACTCTGACTGGTCTGTGGAAGATGGGTTCGGGTGGCCTTTGCTTTGATGCAACACGTGCACTTGCTGAGTGTGTGGCAAGGCAATATTTTCATGTCTTCTGATAGACCTCTCTTTGCAAAGTCCTTTATAGCTTCTGGGTTTCGATGCCCCAATCTTCTATGCCACAGGTGGATGCACTTGTCATGTGGGTTATGAGTTGCCGCATTAGCCTTCTCACTTTCAGTGACGATTTTGTACAGATGTTCATTTAATCTTCCTCTTGCTAAAATTTGCTTTCCATTTTGAATTGTGCATTCATCACCTCTGAACTGGACAGTGAGTCCATTGCTTGCAAGGGTTTTAACTGATAGGAGGCTTCCTTCTAGGCTTGGAACATATAGAACACTCTTTACAAGGATGCTCTGTTTGCCCCCTGATGGCGTTTTGCAGTTCAGAAATCCCTGACCTTTACCTTCCGCTGTAATACTTTTCCCATTTCCTAGGAAGACTTTATCTTTTACACTAAAATCAATTTCTGTGAAGAATGTCTCGTCGCTTGTCATGTGACTTGTTGCCTCTGAATCAATGTACCATCCGTGTGAGGTACTATTCTGAGTCACTTTAAAAGTACCACTCCATGATGCACTTTCATTTTCTTTCATGACTGCTTTAGCTCTTTCTCTTGTGGGTAGCTCCCGCTTTCGCTGCTCAGCTTTCCAGATTGAACAGTTCTTTTTCAGGTGACCGGCCTTTTTTGCAGCGAAAACTTACCCTGGTTTCTTTGCTTTGTCTTATGCCTTCATGCACCTTCAGAGCTGCCTCTGGTCTCTCGTTCTCTTCACTATGCAAATTTTCCTTTCTTCTGCTGTATTCATCAATATATTTTCCCTTAACATATTCTAGCGTCAGTTCAGTTTCCGGTCTAGTTTCTAGAGCATTTATAAGGGCACTGTATGATTCTGGAAGGCTGCACAGAAGTATTGAAATAACATGGTTTCCTTTCAATTCTTCACCTATTGCACCCAGCTGGTCCACAATTTCTAGCATAGCATTTACATGTTCACCCATTTCCTGCTCTTTTTCCAGCCTCATCTTTTACAGTTTGCGTAGCAGATATAGTTTACTGTTTAGGTTTGCACGTTCATGCAGTTTTTGTAATGCAGTCCACATACCTTTAGCTGTGCTTTCTTTCCTTATATGAATGAGTTGATCGTCCTCCACTAACAGGCTTATGACTGCTTTTGCTTGCCTGTTTTTTCTGTCCCATTCTCCTGGGTTGTCATTGGGTCACAAGTCATCTTTGGATAACAGCATTTCAAGCTTAAACTTCCATAGCTGGTAGCTGGTATTGTTGAGCTTTGCTATTGTAAACTTCATATCTGAAGCACTTGCCATCTTTCAGTGAATTGGATACAGCTCTTGTTTCCTCACACAGGATTTAGTAGAATTGTAAATGCAGCACTTACTTGCTTGTAGTTTTCCTTTTTCCAGTGTCTAGAGCTGGGCCCATAACCTGTTGGTTATGTGTTAGAGAAGACACTGGTAGTGATGAGGCAGAACTATGACTTCACTTGTGTGGCTTAAGTTGCAAATATACAGAGCACATTTTTCAGCAGACAGTGAAAAACAGCAGACATGTTACTTCCTGAAGAGATGATGGAGAAGAAGATAGAACCAACAAGTTTTACACATATACACAACTAGTAACTTTTAGTGTATAGTGCCATCTACTGGCCAAGTGATATTATCACACAATACTATATAGTACATTATAGTACATGCTGTTGCATTCCCAACAACTGCAACTGTCACCCTGCCACTGCCAGCCACAAATACAGTTCTTCCATAGCACTGATTTTGTCTTTAATATTGGTGCTGGTGGCATCTTATGACAATTATTTTTGCAAATTAAAAGAAATTTAGCAGTTTCATGTAAAATGTATTTATTTATTTAATAAATGGTATTGCCTAGGGTGCAAAATAGTCTAGCACCTGCCCTGCCCCTACCGCTGTACAAGCTGTCAGCATGCAAGCTGGAGGGAGTGTGAATGGACTATGAGTGTGCTAATCATGGCCCATTCAAACTACAAGTCCGTTTGCTGCGATTTTCTCATTTACAGATTCTTGTGAATCAATGACACAGCTATTTGGGCGGAGCTCTGCAAAGCTATTTTCAAAATTTGACAGCGTGTGCAGAGAGAGAGAATCTCCTGCCCGCTCTCACAGGGAGTGGGGGATCACGGTTGTGGGGGGGAGGTTGCTGAAGATGCTACGTGTTGCTCCCTAGATACAGATGTAGCACATAACACGTTCAGGAAGTGAACTTAGCCCAGAAAGGCTAAGTTCCCCTTTAAGAAACAAAATAATAAATTAACATAATTCTTATTATTTTATATTTTTTTTTCAGCCGAGCCTGCAGAGCATTGCACCTGCGATCAATAGATCACGGGTGCAATGTCAGTTTCCTGCTTGCCTGCCATACCTCCTTATGAGCAGAGTTACAAAGCTGAAGGAACTATCCAGGAATTAAGAGGGTGCTCGTCGGCACCCTTACAGTTCATTGAAACCTACAAGCCATCAGATTACTGTAAATGAATGACTTGGCTGTGTGAATAGAGCAGCGGGCGTCGGGAGAGAATCAGGGGATGGGTGCCAGTGGGCAAACCTAGAACATGTTACATATCACACACTAAATATGGGTGTAATGTGCAACATGCTCCAAAAGGTGAATTTATCTTTTAACTGGTTCTGCGCCACCCTATAGCAGAAATACTCCTATAGGGCAACACAGGTGGGCAGGGGTGGACTGACAACTCATGGGGCCCCCAGGCAATAGGGGATCATGGGGCCCCTGTGTCCTTGGCCAAACTCAAAAAAGCCTATGAAAAGGTACCAGGGGCATCTCTTGGGGCCCCCTACTGACCCCAGGCCCTCGGACAGTGCCCGAGTTTCCAAATGGTCAGTCCACCCCTGCAGGTGAGCCAAATCATGTATATATATGTGATTTTTCAGTTCCAGGTAGGGGGAGCATGCACACCGCAATTTGCGGCCTCGACTGTCAATCACTGGGTCCCCGCTGGTGATTGCTCGCCAGCACCCGGTGATCACTGAGTTTTTACGATGGGGGAGAGACCTGTGTATAAACAACACAGATCTCTCCCCTGTCAGCTCCTGCACACTGCTTTGTATGGCTCTGCATAGCAGAGCCATACAAAGCAGTGTGCTTACAGTGAAGCGCACATACAGCCAACATGGTGAAACAGCACACAGTTAACCCTTTGATCGTCCCAGATGTTAACCCCTTCCTGCCCAGTGCCATTAGTACAGTGTCAGTGCTTTTTATTAGCACTGATCACTGTACTGGTGTCACTGGGGATGTCAGTGACACCAAGTCATTTTTCCCCCAGTGTCAGAATGCCCACCGCAGTCCCGTAGTCCTGCTATAAGTCACTGATCGCCGCTATTGCTAGTAGAAAAAAAAAATTCCAGTATCTATACCGCCATTTGTATACACTATAACATTCACGTAAACCAATTAACTTACATGTATTAGCATTTTCTTTTAGCAATGACATGTAGCAGAATACATTTTGGCCTAAATTTTTTAATTTTAATATTTTTTACTGGACATGTATAATAGCAAAAAGTCAAAAATATTGTTTTTTTCTCAAATTGTATTCTGCTTGTTTTTGGTTAAAAAAACTCCCAATAAGTGTATATTGATTGCTTTGTGTGAAAGTTATAGCGTCTACAAACTATGGTATAGATAATGGAATTTACACAGCTTTTACTTTTTGACTGCCCATCGCATTTCTTGAGGTGCTAAAATACCAGGATAGTACAAACACCCCCAAATGACCCCTTTTCGAAAAGTAAACACCCTAAGCTATCTGCTGAGAGGCATATTGAGTCCATGGAAGATTTATTTTTTTTCCACAAGTTTCTGGAAAATGACAAAAACTTTTTTTTTTTACACAAAGTTGTAATTTAAATGATATATTTCTCACACAAGCCATGGTTATATATGGAATTACACCCTAAAATACATTCTGCTACTTCTGCTGAGTATGAGGATACCACATGTGTGAGACTTTTTGGGAGCCTAGCCACAGACAGGAGCCTGCAATCCAATGACCATTTTGAAAGCCTGAAGGTGCATAACTTCCTCATTTCACTTCCTCACTACCTATCACAGTTTGGAAGGCCCTGAAATGCCAAAGTAGCACCAACCAATTCAAAAAGAGGCATGGTGAGTATTTTGCAGATCTCATTTTTTTCTCACAAAATTTTGATATATATAAAAAAAGAAAAGAAAAAATATGTTTGTTTTTTTTCTTCATTTTCCAAAAACTTGTGGCAGCAAACAAGATCTGCAAAATACTCACCATGCTTCTTATCAAATTCCTTGGCTTGTCTACTTTCCAAAAAGGGTTCATTTGGGGGGGTTAGGTGGTATCCTGGCATTCCAGGGCCTCCGAAACTGTGATAGGTAGTCAGGAAGTGTAATGAGGAAATAAAGCCCTTTAAAAGCCTGAAGGTGCTTATTGGATTTTGGAGTCCTGTACTTGGTTAGACTGCCAAAACGTCTCTCACATGTGGTACCCCCATACTCGTGAGAAGAAGCAGAATGTATTTTGGGGAGTAATTCCACATATACCCATGGCATGTGTGAGCAATAAATCATTTACAGGTAAGTGACAATTTTGTGTAAAAAAAAATAATTTTTTTTTGTTTGTCATTTTCCAAAAAACCTGTGGTAAAAAAATAAATTCTTCTATTGATTCAACATGCCTCTCAGCAAATAGTTTGGGGTGTCTACATTCCAAAAAGGGGTCGTTTTGGGGGGTGGGGGCGTTTTATGCCCAGCATTAGACGTTTATGCCACACATCACTCACTCTTCTAACCACCTGAAGACCAAACCTTTTCTGACACTTTTTGTTCACATGAAAAAAAACAGTTTTTTGCTAGGAAATTAATTTAACCCCCAAACATTATATATTTTTTTAAAGAAAACACCTTAGTGAATAAAATGACGGATGCTGCAATTTTTTATGTCATATAGTACTCGTGCAGTGATTTTTCAAATGCATTTTAAAAAAAAAACAACTTTTTTTTTTTACTTTTAATGCACAAATACACAATATATTGGCCAATTATTTGATAAAATATAAAAGATGATAGTATGCTGAGTACATAGATACCAAACATGACATGCTTTAAAACTGCCCATGCCCCGTGCAATGGCGACAACCTGCATACGTTTTTAATATCTATAGGCAACATTTTAAAAGTCTTTACAAGCTACCATTTTAGATTTACAGAGGAGGTCTAGTGTTAGAATTACTGCCCTTGATCTGACGTTTGTGGCGATAACCCACATGCATGGTGCAACTGCTGTTTCCATACTGGCACAGGGTCAACGCTCACAAACGCAGGTGTGCGCGTGAGCGGGGGGATGAGGGTACTTTTTTTTTTTTACGTTATTTTGATTTTTTTTTATTATTTTTACACTGTCCCTTTCATTTTGTTTTTTTTTCATCACTTTTAATGTTATCACAGGGAATGCAAATATCCCCTATAACTTCAATGGGCATTGTCATGTATTCTTTTTTGAGAAATCTGGGCTCTATCAGACTCTAGATATCTCCTCTGCCCTTATATTATCTAATCAAACCAAGATCGGTGTAATCAGGTGCTTTCCCAATTTACAAATGGTGCTGTTTAAACCCTGCAAAATTGAAGTGATGAAATGCTTGTAGCTTCTGATTTCTTACGCTATAGAGATGTTTGGCACCATTTGGGTATCCAATCAGCTCTATGGTCAGCTGGTAGAAACACCGACTGCATTCTCAGGTTCCCCTGATGGCACGGGACTGCCCGAGAAGGCCGTGGAAGGCAGCAGGGGAGGGGGGGCATTGTCTCCCTGTGCTTGTAAAAGCAATTCTGCAGCTAATTAGCCACTAGAATTGCTTTTACATTAAAGCCAATCGCCAGCTGAAAAAAATGATACCAGGATGATGCCTAGCAATGGAGGTGTATTGTGTATGAGCGTGCTCCTGGCAATCAAGGGTTAAATGTGATTACCAGTGTACTGATGGGCAATCTGACACCATCTGGGAGGGGTGTGAAAACCACAGCCTGAATCAGGTATATATATATGTGATGCCCTGTAGCAGTATTTCTGCTGTAGGGTGGTCAGGAAGCGGTTACATACGCAGTTTGTGTTACGGTGCTGCGTTTTACTTTAACTGACAATTGCGCAGTCATGCAACACCACCAAAATTAAATTTACATCCCTTTTTCCCCACAAAATTGAGCTTTTGGTGGTATTTGATCGCCTGTGCGTTTTTTATTTTTTGCGCTATAAAAAAAGTGACAATTTTGAGAAAAAAAAACAATATTTTGGACTTTTGCTATAAAATATGTCCAGTAAAAAAAAAGTAAAAATCTACCATATTTTCCGACGTATAAGACGACTTATTACCACTTGAAAAGCTTCTCAAAAGTCGGGGGTCGTCTTATACACCGGTATACGGCATACTGACACTTTTTAGGGGGGCGGCGGCTTCCAATGGAAGGGACACTAAGTACAGGGGTGGGCAGGGGCTGCTGTTTCTTACCTGGCTCCAGTCCCACGACGATCCGGTCCAGGAAGCGCGGCTGCTCCTTCAGTTCGGCCACTGGATGTTCACGCGGCTGCTCGGCTCTGCCTCCTCAACGGTGATTGGCCGCCAGAACTGTAGCTCAGGAAAGGCACACAGGCGGCCAATCACCGGCGAGGGGGTGGAGCCGAGCGGCCCCGCGAAAATCGAGTGCAGGAGCAGCAGGTAAGTGTTCAGTGTAGAGGTGCTGCTGCAACCACATATGCTGGCTGCAGCAGCACCATACTAGAACAGGGTCAGCAAGTGTAATTGGTGTCAGTGGGAGGAATAGTGCCCCATCATTGGTGTCACTGATACCAATGATGGAGCACTATTCCTCCCACTGACACCAATGATGGGGCACTATTCCTCCCACTGACACCAACGATGGGGCACTATTCCTCCCACTGACACCAACGATGGGGCACTATTCCTCCCACTGACACCAATGATGGGGCACTATTCCTCCCACTGACACCAACGATGGGGCACTATTCCCCCCCCCCCCCACTGACACCAATGATGGGGCACTATTCCCCCCCCCACTGACACCAATGATGGGGCACTATTCCACCCCCCACTGACACCAATGATGGGGCACTATTCCACCCCCCACTGACACCAATGATGGGACACCAGTCCTCCCACTGACACCAATGTTGGGACACTATTCCTCCCACTGACAGCAATGATGGGGCACTATTCCTCCCACTGACACCTATGATGGGGCACTATTCCCCCACTGATACTAATGATGGGGCACTATTCCTGCCACTGATACCAATGATGGGGCACTATTCCTCCCACTGATACCAATGATGGGGCACTATTCCTGCCACTGATACCAATGATGGGGCACCTATTCCCCCCACTGATACCGATGATGGGGCATTATTCCTGCCACTGATACCAATGATGGGGCACTATTCCTCCCACTGACACCGATGATGGGGCACTATTCCTCCCACTGATACCAATGATGGGGCACTATTCCTCCCACTGACACCGATGATGGGGCACTATTCCTCCCACTGGTGTGCATTGGAAGAGGGGTAGTCTTATACGGCGAGTATAGCCCAAACACTACATTTTTGCAAGAAAAGTAGGGGGTCGTCTTATACGCCCAGTCATCTTATACGCCGGAAAATACGGTAATTGCGTCATAAATTTCGGCCAAAATGTATTCTGCAACATGTCTTTGCTGAAAAAAAATCCCAATACGTGTAAATTAATTGGTTTACGTGAAAGTTATAGTGTTTACAAACTGCGGTATAGATACTGGACTTATTTTTTTATACTAATAGTAGCGGCGATCAGCGACTTATGGCGGGACTGCGGCGGACATTCTGACACTAGGGGGAACTGACTTGGGGTCACTGACATCCCCAGTGACACCAATACAGTGATCAGTGCTGCAAAAAAAAACACTGACACTGTACTAATGGCACTTGGGAGGAAGCGGTTAACTTTTGGAGACACTCAAAGGGTTAACTGTGGGAGGGGAGTGTTTTACCAGGGAGCGGGGGTGTGTACCACTCTGTTACACACTGTTCCAGAAGGCTGAACTCAGCGATCTCGGAACAGTGTCCTGAAAGATGACAGGGAGGAGAACTCCACTGAAAACAATGCAACCTTCCTCCCCATCAGTGTTTGCCGGATATTGCCGGGCATCGGCAGGTAATCACCGGCCGGGACCCGGTGATTGACACCCGCGGCCGCGATCAGTGCCGTGGGTAGGGCGGTCGCATGCCTCGCGCACACCCCCTACCCCGGAATGCAGGATCACGTTTATACTGCGTACAGAGGCCGCCTTGTAGCAGTATATGTACTGCGGGCGGTCCCCTAGTGGTTAATGAATATGTGCCTCCAATCTGAGTGAAGCAGACACTTTTAAAACTGAGTTTGTGTATCCTATAATCAGCTATGATTAAAGCGGTATTAAACCCAAAAACAAAAATGTAGTGAATTACAGCTTGCCAAGCATTAGATGTTGTGGCTGCATTAGTTTTCCTTTTTTGGCTTTATTCTCTCTTTCCACCTGGTGATCCCGCCATTAACATACCTCCTGTATTAGAGTGTCCGTATCCTGGATAAAGGAGCAACACAAACACCTTTGGACAGCAGCAACAGACTTACTGGCCAGCTCACCAGGAGAAAGTAAAAGAAAGAAAGCCTAAGGCTGCATTCACACTTGAGAGTTTTGTAGCTTGAAGCTCAAAGCTCCAAAAATGCTCGAACTTAAAAAATCAATTGTTCTCTATGGTGCCTGTTCACACCTGATCGAACAAACAGGCACTATAAAGAACAATTGATTTGTTTAAGTTTGAGTGTTTTTGGAGCTTCATGATTCAAGCTACAAAACGTTCAAGTGTGAATGCAGCCTAAGCAGAAAACTAATGCAGCCTTCACATCTAAGAATAGGTAAGCTGCAATGTATTAGATGCTTGCTTTTGTGTTTGATATCGCTCTAAGGTCCCAGTGGGCTGAAGTGTGTTATAGACCCAGTGCTTAAAATGTCTGTATGCTTACTTACATTTACTATAGTGCAGACCATATCTGTTGTCAAGGTGTAAAGTAAATAAAGAAATTAATGAGGAAGTGATTTGAAATAAATGTTTAATCCAATGATTGCCACAGGAACACATATAACTAATAACTGATACAATGCATTCATATATTTAGTATGCCTTTTTGACAGAAACAAAAAACATTTACTATTAAAATAAAAATGGCATAAAATGACAGTCTGTAGATAAATGAGTATAACACCATCACCTAAAAACTGACAGCAGTTACTGTATGTAAATGTAAATCATGTAAAGTTAAAGCAGCCGGGAAGTAATCTATCAAACACTTACAATTCATTACACCATTATGTGATTAACATATTCAATATTTTCTGTGTCAAAAGCTTTATGTTAAGGCTAGGAGCACATTGGCAATATTTAGTAGTTCAAACATGTTCATAAAATTGCTAATAGTAGTAGTGTTGATTGACCACTACACATGTAGAACAAATGGCTATGGATTGAGGAACACAAGTAGCATGCAGAAGTGACTGAATGATTGACAATGCTCCAAATGTGTGGGATTAATCACTACTACAAGATATTACCTGTTACTTGTATACCTCACTCCATAGAGAGGTTTTTGTAACAAATGTGTAATGACTGATTAATCACTGGCGGTTTTAGTAGTGCTTCCAGCCTAATCTACTGATTTCCCTAATAATTATTATATTAAAGTCAATATTTATGCAGCAAACATGTGGCCTAATATCACTTGAGCATTGGGGAAGCAGACGTAGTCCCCCTCTGTGATGTTCCAAGCCTGCATGCCCATATTGTGAGTGGGTTTTGAGAAGATGTGGCACACCTAACAAAGCATCAGACACAAGCCTGATGAGACCAATTATATGATGATAGTTTGTGTGACCAGGCCGGAATTCTCTTTAACCACCTCCCGCCCCCCATACAGTCCAATGACGGGCGCAAGGTGGTTCTCTTGTTCTGAGAGGACGTCATATGACGTCCTCCCATTCTCACCGCGCATGCGCGGCTCAGGGAGCGCGCAACGTGGCGATTGGCGGTGCGCTGTGTCCCTCGGACAAAGCGGATCACCGATCACGGAAAGAGCCGAAATGTCGGCTCGGTCATGTGATCAGCTGTGTCCAATCACAGCTGAAAACATGCAAACACAGAAATGCCAGTTATCGGCATTTCTCTCCTCTCGAGCTGTCACGCTGACAGCTCGAGAGGAGAGGCAAGCCGGTAATTGGCTTTCCGCGGAGGGGACATGTACACTGATCATCAGGGCACTGATGATCAGTGTGCCCTGATGATCAGTGTAGCCCCAGCAGTGCCAGTGGTTTTTGGTTTGTTTCAGAAAAAATAAAAAACCCAGAGGTGATTAAATACAACCAAAATAAAGCTCTATCTGTCACAAAAAAATGATAAAAATTTCATATGGGTACAGTGTTGCATGACCGCGCAATTGTCATTCAAAGTGTGACAGCACTGAAAGCTGAAAATTGGCCTGGGCAGGAAGGGGATATACAGTAAGTGCCCTGTAGGCTAGTGGTTAAGTTCCTTTCTCATCTCTTGCTCAATACATTTTAGCTCACTTTTGAGTTTTCTAAGTTTTTGAGCCAGGTCCCTAATCTCAGCAGCTTCCTTTGTTTTACAACCCTTTTTTAGATCTCGTGCTCCATTTACAATAAAATATGTATCAATAATTAAAAACAATCCAGCAAGAACCCCAGAAAGAGCCGTAATCACACGGGCCCCTTGGACTGCTGCTTCAGCACCTCGAGCTGCAGTTGCAACTATTCTGCCCAGCCTGCCTGCCTGAACTCCTGTATTTATAAGTATAAACCCAACTTTGGCAACGTTATGGATGTCATCGATACCATGTTTTTCAAAAACCCTTTTCATTTCTTCAGCAATCACTTGTATGCGCTCAATATGTTTCTTATTTTCTTTTACAATTTCTTCTGTTCTTTTGAGTTTATTTTTGATGTTCACAGTGTCTGCTATAGAGGCCGCAGCACCAGTGAGTCCTCCTGCTGTAGCCACACTAATACCAACTGCGCTAACAATCAAAGAAGCACCAAGTGTAAAAGGTGTCAGGATCAGGCCTACTACAGTGGTGATCCCTCCGGCTATGCCCACCGAACTTCCAAAGACACCAGTAATGGTAGCCTTTCTATGAAATTCATCTATGTACTTTGCAATGTCAAGCAATTCCGGGATACACTTGCTAAGGCACTCTTGCAGTATATTACTGGTTTCTAAGAATTCTTCCATGTATTGTCCAATCTGCAAAAAATAATTAAAAAAAGAAAGTATATGAAATACATGCCAAGAGAAAAACATCATCTTTGTAGTAATCTGTTCAATAGGATATGTAGAGTATATGTACACTGATCACTGCTGTCATCATTCTCTAGTTTCATTATTGTTTTAACTTTTAAAACTGAAGTTTTGTCATTTTTTTTGGAGGGGGGGGGGGGGAGATACAACAGTTATGTGTTATGATGTGTATCCTGTATCTTGCAGGAGGATGTTTCTTGTGACCATAATCTCTTTATGTCGCCTATATAGCCATCGGATATTCCTCAACAGTTATTTTCCAGTGCTGTATGTATTAAAAACAGGAGTATTTTATGAAATCAGGGAACCTGTGTGCAAGATCATACATTGGGCACCCTGTCCTTCAACCACTTGCCCTCCAGAGGATTTACCCCCCTTCCTGACCAGGCCATTTTTTGCATTACGGCGCTGTGTTACTTTAACTGACGATTGCGCACTCATGCAACGCTGCACCCAAATGAAATATATGTCCTTTTTCCCCCCATACATTTAGCTTTCTTTTGGTGATATTTGATCACTGTGTGGTTTTTATTTTTTTGCGCTATAAAAAAAAGACTGACAATTTTGAGAAAAAAATTTTTTTTTGCTGTTAACCACTTATCCTCCAGAGGATTTACCCCCCTTAATGACCAGGCCTCTTTTTGCTACTAGGCGCTGAACTAATTCAACTGATAAGTGCGCGGTCATGCAATGCTGTACCCAAACAAAATTTACGTCCTTTTTTCACACAAATAGAGCTTTCTTTCTGTGATATTTGATCACCTGTGTGCCTATTATTTTTCACGCTATATAAAAAAAAAAAAAGACCAAAAATTTTGAAGAAAAACAATATTTACTTTTGGCTATAAAAAATATATGGTAAACTCAAAGTTAGTTATAAATTTAGGTCAAAATGTATTCTGCTACATGTTTCTGGTAAAAAAAATCCCAATAAGTGTATATTGATTGCTTTGTGTGAAAGTTATAGCGTCTAAAAACTATGGTATAGATACTGCATTTTACGCTATTTTTTTGCCATACAGCACTGCACTAGTTTAACGGACAATTGCGTGGTCATGCAATACAGTACATAAATGAAATCTAGGTTCTTTTTTCACACAAATAGAGCTTTCTTTTGGTGGTATTTGATCACCTGTGCACTTTTTATTTTTGGTGCTATAAACAAAAAATTTTTGAGAATTTTGTTTTGTAAAAAACAACATTTTCTCAATTATGTCATATAAAAAAAAAAAAAAAACTAAAATGTCATCATAAATTTAGGCCAAAATGTATTCTGCTACATGTTTTTGGTTAAAAAAATCCCAATAAGTGTATATTGTTTGCTTTGTGTGAAAGTTATAACATCTACAAACTATGGTATAGATAATGGAATTTACACAGCTTTTACTTTTCTGGATGCCTATCACATTTCTTTAGATGCTAAAATACCAGGACAGTACAAACACCCCCAAATGACCCCTTTTCAGAAAGTAGACATCCTAAGCTCTCTGCTGAGAGGTATATTGAGTCCATGGAAGATTTTTTCTTTCCACAAGTTTCTGGAAAATGATAAACTTTTTTTATTTTTACACAAAGTTGCCATTTAAATTATATATTTCTCACACAAGCCATAGATAAATGTTGAATTACACCCCAACATACATTATGCTACTTCTACCGAGTATGGGGATACTACATGTGTGAGACTGTTTGAGAGCCTAGCCACACACAGAAGCCTGAAATCCATTGACCACTTTGAAAGCCTGAAGGTGCGTAACTTCCTCATTTCCCTTCCTCATACCTATCACAGTTTCAGAGGCCCTGAAATGCCAGAGTAGCCGCAAACCCCCACAAATGACCCCTTTTTGGAAAGTAGACACCCCAAGGAATTAAAAAAAGAGGCATGGTGAGTATTTTGCAGATCTCATTTTTTTCTCACAAGGTTTTGAAATAAAATAATAAAATAAAAAAATAAAATATGTTTTTGTTTTTATTCTTCATTTTCCAAAAACTTGGGATCTGCAAAATACTCACCATGCTTCTTATCAAATTCCTTGGGCTGTCTACTTTCCAAGTAGGTGCTATCCTAGCATTTCAGGGGCTCCAAAACTGTGAGAGGTAGTCTGGAAGTGTATTGAGGAAATAAAGCCCTTTAACAGCATGCAGGTGCTTATTGGATTTTGGGGTCCTGTACTTGGCTAGACTGACAAAACGTCTCTCACATGTGGTACCCCCATACTCGGGAGAAATAGCAGAATGTATTTTGGGGAGTAATTCCACATATACCCATGGCATGTATGAGCAATAAATAATTTGTGACAATTTTGTGTGAAATAAATTAATAAATAAATACATTTTTTGTCATTTTCCAAAAACTTGTGGTAAAAAAATAAATTCTTCTATTGATTCAACATGCCTCTCAGCAAATAGCTTGAGGTGTCTACTTTCCGAAAAGGGGTGGTTTTGGGGGGTTGGGGCATTTTATGCCCAGCATTAGAGGTTTATGTCACTTATAACTCTTCTAACAACCTGAAGACCAAGCCATTTCTGACACTTTGTTCACATGAAAAAAAAAATCAATATTTTTTTGCTAGGAAATTAATTTAAACCCCCAAACATTATATATATTTTTTACAGCAAACACCCTAGTGAATATAATGGTGGGTGCTGCAATTTTTTATCAAACGCGATTTACAAAAAAACAAAAACTTTTTTTACTTTTAATGCACAAACACACAATATATTGGCCAATTATTTGGTAAAATATAAAAGATGATGATATGCCGAGTAAATAGATACCAAACATGACATGCTTTAAAACTGCGCACGCAACGGTGACAAACTGCATACATTTGTAATATCCATAGGCAACATTTTAAAAGCCTTTACAAGCTACCATTTTAGATTTACAGAATTACTGCCCTTGATCTGACGTTCATGGCAATACCTCACATGCATGGTACAACCACTGTTTACATACCAGCACAGGGTCAACAGAGGTTATTTTTACACTGTCTCTTTCATTTTTTTTTTATCACTTTTAATGCGATCACAGGTAATGCAAATATCCCCTTTAACTTTAATGGGCATTGTCATATATTCTTTTTTGAGAAATCTGGGGTCTGTCAGACTCTACAGTAGATATCTCCTCTTACTTTACATTATCTAATCAAACCAAGATCGGTGTGATCCGATGCTTTCCCAATTTACAAATGGCGCTGTTTAAATTATGCAAAACTGAAGTGATGAAATGCTTGTGGCTTCCGATTTCTTAGGCTATATAGATGATTGGTAGAGATGAGCGAAGTATTCAAGAATTCGATTCGACTGATTCGGCGAATTTGTGAAAAAAATTTGATTCGAGTCGAATATATTCGCTGCGAATTTAACTTATAAAAGGGTGTTTCTAGGCTTCAGAGAGCCTTTATATTAGTGCAGAACACTGTACCTTTAATTTAAATGCCCTTGGAGTCTGCTGGGGAAGAGAAATAATACTGTCAGTCAGTATGACATGCAGATGAGTGCCGTCGATCTTAGAATCACCGCACACTTCACTCATTTGGGCAGTCACGGGGCCAAAACCAGAGTGTGGAGCCACAGTGTGGCGGTGGAGGCAGCAGCAATGGGAGGCCATACAGCACCCTATGACAAAATGGAACCCAGCAGCAGTGTGAGGAGACCTGAAAGTGGCACATGGCAGAGTGTGGCGATGGAGACAGCAGCAATGGGAGGCCGTACAGGGACCCATGACACACTCTGGACCTGGCAGCAGCATGAGGAGGCGGTACAGGGGCCCATGACAGATTACGGGCCTGGCAGCAGCAATGGGAGGCCCGTAATCTGCCAGCACCCTATCACAAAATGGAACCCAGCAGCAGTGTGAGGAGACCTGAAAGTGGCACATGGCAGAGTGTGGCGATGGAGACAGCAGCAATGGGAGGCCGTACAGGGACCCATGACACACTCTGGACCTGGCAGCAGCGTGAGGAGGCGGTACAGGGGCCCATGGCAGATTAGGGGCCTGGCAGCAGCAATGGGAGGCCCGTAATCTGCCAGCACCCTATGACAAAATGGAACCCACCAGCAGTGTGAGGAGACCTGAAAGTGGCACATGTTTGGGGCATGATTCATGGCGGATTTAGTCAGTTGTGTCAGGAACTGGTGGTTTGAAATCCAGACTAATCCACGCCTGATTCATTTTCACAAACGTGAGTCTCTCCACACTTTGGGTGGACAGTCGTGTCCTCCGCGGAGTTACAATACCTCCTGCCGCACTAAACACGCGCTCCGATGCCACGCTACTGGCCGGGCATGACAGCCTTTCAAGGGAAAATTCAGCTAGTTGGGGCCAAAGGTCAAGTTTCGTTGCCCAGTAGTCAAGGGGATTGTCTACCTCGGTTGGCAGGGTGCTGTCCAAGTAGGCCCAAGCCTGTTGTTTGAGTTCCTGCTCCAGGTCCACCTGATGCTGCTGCGGCTGGTTAGTAGTTTCCTCACTGCGCTGGTGAAGAAAGCTACTCATCATCGACTGCAGACTGAGGCAGCCGCTGCTGGTGGAGCTGCCACTGCTCCTACCACCCCACCCCTCCCCTGCTGCCATGGCAGCGGAACGCGAGCGCACAGGGCCCACAGTGTCTGAGGATGGACGTTGGCGCAGAAAGGCAGAGACCAACTGACTACATAGGTGGTTTTTATAGTACGTTATTTTGGCCTCCCTCTCAGCAGGTGTGAAAAAGGCCACCATTTTGGAATGGTAGCGAGGGTCCAACAAGGTGGACAGCCAAAAGTCATCCCTCTGTCTGATGGTTATTATTCTGCTGTCGCTACGCAAGCAACCGAGCATGCTATGGGCCATTTGTGCCAAGGAATGCGAGGGACTCCCTGCCTCCATCTCCACAGCATACTGCCACGGTGCGTCTGGGTCCTCTGTCTCCTCCTCCTCCTCCTCTACCAGATGCTCCTGCTCCTCCACTCCTGTCCGCTGAGTGGAAAAACCACCCATTTCACTCAATAATTCCTGAGCACCAATGTCCTCCTCTACCTCCTCCTCTTCTTCCTGTCCTGCCCCCACAGGGGTCATGTGGCGTTGAGATCTGTGCGCCACGTCTACCGCACCCTGACCAGCCATTGTTAACAGCATTTGTTGCAGGACGTGCAACAGAGGAATGACGTCGTTCATCCCATAGTCCTGCCGACTCACGAATAGCGTGGCCTCCTCAAAGGGCCTGAGCAAGCGGCAGGTGTCACGCATGAGCTGCCAATGGCTGACATCTAAGTTACACAGGGGAGTACCTTTATCCGCTTGTAACATCAGGAAATCGGTGATGGCCTTTCGCTGTTCGTAAAGGCGGTCTAACATATGTAGGGTTGAATTCCACCTTGTTGCAACGTCACAGCATGAGGAGTCGGTACGGGGGCCCATGGCAGATTACGGGCCTGGCAGCAGCAATGGGAGGCCCGTAATCTGCCAGCACCCTATGACAAAATGGAACCCACCAGCAGTGTGAGGAGACCTGAAAGTGGCACATGGCAGAGTGTGGCGATGGAGACAGCAGCAATGGGAGGCCGTACAGGGACCCATGACACACTGTGGACCTGGCAGCAGCATGAGGAGGCGGTACAGTGGCCCATGGCAGATTAGGGGCCTGGCCACAGCAATGGGAGGCCCGTAATCTGCCAGCACCCTATGACAAAATGGAACCCAGCAGCAGTGTGAGGAGACCTGAAAGTGGCACATGGCAGAGTGTGGCGATGGAGACAGCAGCAATGGGAGGCCGTACAGGGACCCATGAGACACTGTGGACCTGGCAGCAGCATGAGGAGGCGGTACAGGGGCCCATGGCAGATTAGGGGCCTGGCCACAGCAATGGGAGGCCTGTAATCTGCCAGCACCCTATGACAAAATGGAACCCAGCAGCAGTGTGAGGAGACCTGAAAGTGGCACATGGCAGAGTGTGGCGATGGAGACAGCAGCAATGGGAGGCCGTACAGGGACCCATGACACACTGTGGACCTGGCAGCAGCATGAGGAGGCGGTAAAGGGGCCCATGGCAGATTAGGGGCCTGGCCACAGCAATGGGAGGCCCGTAATCTGCCAGCACCCTATGACAAAATGGAACCCAGCAGCAGTGTGAGGAGACCTGAAAGTGGCACATGGCAGAGTGTGGCGATGGAGACAGCAGCAATGGGAGGCCGTACAGGGACCCATGAGACACTGTGGACCTGGCAGCAGCATGAGGAGGCGGTACAGGGGCCCATGGCAGATTAGGGGCCTGGCCACAGCAATGGGAGGCCCGTAATCTGCCAGCACCCTATGACAAAATGGAACCCAGCAGCAGTGTGAGGAGACCTGAAAGTGGCACATGGCAGAGTGTGGCGATGGAGACAGCAGCAATGGGGGGCCGTACAGGGACCCATGAGACACTGTGGACCTGGCAGCAGCATGAGGAGGCGGTACAGGGGCCCATGGCAGATTAGGGGCCTGGCCACAGCAATGGGAGGCCCGTAATCTGCCAGCACCCTATGACAAAATGGAACCCAGCAGCAGTGTGAGGAGACCTGAAAGTGGCACATGGCAGAGTGTGGCGATGGAGACAGCAGCAATGGGAGGCCGTACAGGGACCCATGAGACACTGTGGACCTGGCAGCAGCATGAGGAGGCGGTACAGGGCCCATGGCAGATTAGGGGCCTGGCCGCAGCAATGTGAGGCCCGTAATCTGCCAGCACCCTATGACAAAATGGAACCCAGCAGCAGTGTGAGGAGACCTGAAAGTGGCACATGGCAGAGTGTGGCGATGGAGACAGCATCAATGGGAGGCCGTACAGGGACCCATGAGACACTGTGGACCTGGCAGCAGCATGAGGAGGCGGTACAAAGGCCCATGGCAGATTAGGGGCCTGGCCACAGCAATGGGAGGCCCGTAATCTGCCAGCACCCTATGACAAAATGGAACCCAGCAGCAGTGTGAGGAGACCTGAAAGTGGCACATGGCAGAGTGTGGCGATGGAGACAGCATCAATGGGAGGCCGTACAGGGACCCATGAGACACTGTGGACCTGGCAGCAGCATGAGGAGGCGGTACAGGGGCCCATGGCAGATTAGGGGCCTGGCCACAGCAATGGGAGGCCCGTAATCTGCCAGCACCCTATGACAAAATGGAACCCAGCAGCAGTGTGAGGAGACCTGAAAGTGGCACATGGCAGAGTGTGGCGATGGAGACAGCAGCAATGGGGGGCCGTACAGGGACCCATGAGACACTGTGGACCTGGCAGCAGTGTGAGGAGGCGGTACAGGGGCCCATGGCAGATTAGGGGCCTGGCCGCAGCAATGTGAGGCCCGTAATCTGCCAGCATCCTATGACAAAATGGAACCCAGCAGCAGTGTGAAGACACCTGAAAGTGGCACATGGCAGAGTGTGGCGATGGAGACAGCAGCAATGGGAAGCCATACAGGGACCCATGACACACTGTGGACCTGGCAGCAGCGTGAGGAGGCGGTACAGGGGCCCATGGCAGATTACAGGCTTGGCAGCAGCAATGGGAGGCCCGTAATCTGCCAGCACCCTATGACAAAATGGAACCCAGCAGCAGTGTGAGGACACCTGAAAGTGGCACATGGCAGAGTGTGGCGATGGAGACAGCAGCAATGGGAAGCCGTACAGGGACCCATGACACACTGTGGACCTGGCAGCAGCGTGAGGAGGCGGTACAGGGGCCCATGGCAGATTAGGGGCCTGGCCACAGCAATGGGAGGCCCGTAATCTGCCAGCACCCTATGACAAAATGGAACCCAGCAGCAGTGTGAGGAGACCTGAAAGTGGCACATGGCAGAGTGTGGCGATGGAGACAGCAGCAATGGGAGGCCGTACAGGGACCCATGAGACACTGTGGACCTGGCAGCAGCATGAGGAGGCGGTACAGGGGCCCATGGCAGATTAGGGGCCTGGCCACAGCAATGGGAGGCCCGTAATCTGCCAGCACCCTATGACAAAATGGAACCCAGCAGCAGTGTGAGGAGACCTGAAAGTGGCACATGGCAGAGTGTGGCGATGGAGACAGCAGCAATGGGAGGCCGTACAGGGACCCATGAGACACTGTGGACCTGGCAGCAGCATGAGGAGGCGGTACAGGGGCCCATGGCAGATTAGGGGCCTGGCCACAGCAATGGGAGGCCCGTAATCTGCCAGCACCCTATGACAAAATGGAACCCAGCAGCAGTGTGAGGAGACCTGAAAGTGGCACATGGCAGAGTGTGGCGATGGAGACAGCATCAATGGGAGGCCGTACAGGGACCCATGAGACACTGTGGACCTGGCAGCAGCATGAGGAGGCGGTACAGGGGCCCATGGCAGATTAGGGGCCTGGCCACAGCAATGGGAGGCCCGTAATCTGCCAGCACTCTATGACAAAATGGAACCCAGCAGCAGTGTGAGGAGACCTGAAAGTGGCACATGGCAGAGTGTGGCGATGGAGACAGCAGCAATGGGAGGCCGTACAGGGACCCATGAGACACTGTGGACCTGGCAGCAGCGTGAGGAGGCGGTACAGGGGCCCATGGCAGATTAGGGGCCTGGCCACAGCAATGGGAGGCCCGTAATCTGCCAGCACCCTATGACAAAATGGAACCCAGCAGCAGTGTGAGGAGACCTGAAAGTGGCACATGGCAGGGGCATGATTCATGGCGGATTTAGTCAGTTGTGTCAGGAACTGGTGGTTTGAAATCCAGACTAATCCACGCCTGATTCATTTTCACAAACGTGAGTCTCTCCACACTTTGGGTGGACAGTCGTGTCCTCCGCGGAGTTACAATACCTCCTGCCGCACTAAACACGCGCTCCGATGCCACGCTACTGGCCGGGCATGACAGCCTTTCAAGGGAAAATTCAGCTAGTTGGGGCCAAAGGTCAAGTTTCGTTGCCCAGTAGTCAAGGGGATTGTCTACCTCGGTTGGCAGGGTGCTGTCCAAGTAGGCCCAAGCCTGTTGTTTGAGCTCCTGCTCCAGGTCCACCTGATGCTGCTGCTGCTGCTGCGGCTGGTTAGTAGTTTCCTCACTGTGCTGGTGAAGAAAGCTACTCATCATCGACTGCAGACTGAGGCAGCCGCTGCTGGTGGAGCTGCCACTGCTCCTACCACCCCACCCCTCCCCTGCTGCCATGGCAGCGGAACGCGAGCGCACAGGGCCCACAGTGTCTGAGGATGGACGTTGGCGCAGAAAGGCAGAGACCAACTGACTACATAGGTGGTTTTTATAGTACGTTATTTTGGCCTCCCTCTCAGCAGGTGTGAAAAAGGCCACCATTTTGGAACGGTAGCGAGGGTCCAACAAGGTGGACAGCCAAAAGTCATCCCTCTGTCTGATGGTTATTATTCTGCTGTCGCTACGCAAGCAACCGAGCATGCTATGGGCCATTTGTGCCAAGGAATGCGAGGGACTCCCTGCCTCCATCTCCACAGCATACTGCCACGGTGCGTCTGGGTCCTCTGTCTCCTCCTCCTCCTCCTCTACCAGATGCTCCTGCTCCTCCACTCCTGTCCGCTGAGTGGAAAAACCACCCATTTCACTCAATAATTCCTGAGCACCAATGTCCTCCTCTACCTCCTCCTCTTCTTCCTGTCCTGCCCCCACAGGGGTCATGTGGCGTTGAGATCTGTGCGCCACGTCTACCGCACCCTGACCAGTCATTGTTAACAGCATTTGTTCCAGGACGTGCAACAGAGGAATGACGTCATTCATCCCATAGTCTTGCCGACTCATGAATAGCGTGGCCTCCTCAAAGGGCCTGAGCAAGCGGCAGGTGTCACGCATGAGCTGCCAATGGCTGACATCGAAGTTACACAGGGGAGTACCTTTATCCGCTTGTAACATCAGGAAATCGGTGATGGCCTTTCGCTGTTTGTAAAGGCGGTCTAACATATGTAGGGTTGAATTCCACCTTGTTGCAACGTCGCAGATCAGGCGATGCTGTGGAATTCCGTTCTGCCGCTGCAGCTCAAGGAGGGTGTGCTTTGCGGTGTAGGAATGGCTGAAATGCATGCAAAGTTTACGTGACATTTTAAGGATGTCTTGCAGTGGGATGGTGGATTTTAGGAACCGCTTGACAACCAGATTGAACACGTGAGCCATGCATGGCGCATGGCACAACCTTCCTTGACGCAGAGCAGACACCATGTTCTTTCCGTTGTCGGTCAACATGGTTCCGATTTTCAGTTTGCGCGGAGACAGCCATCTGTCGATTTCTCTGTTCATTACACTCAGAAGTTCCTCCTCTGTGTGACTACGTTCGCCAAGGCATACCAGGTGCAGCACAGCGTGACACCGTTGCGCCCTGCACATGTGATATGCCGGTCGGGTAATGGGACTTGGCACAGGGGTGGCGGCTGAGGACACGGCGGAAGAAGAGGTGGTAGAGGCGGACATCTTTGCTGGACCAAGGACGTGCAAACGTGGAGGCAAAAGCGGCGTGACCTGTCCAAGTTGCTGGTGCGGCTGTGCCGGCACCACGTTCACCCAGTGTGCCGTAAATGACATGTACTGTCCCTGACCGTAGTTACAGCTCCACACGTCGGCGCTGCCGTGCACTTTGGCAGAGACCGACATGCTCAAAGACTGGCCCACCATCTCTTCTACATGTGAATGCAGGGCTGGCACTGCCTTTTTGGCGAAGAAATGACGGCTTGGCACTCTCCACCGCGGCGCGGCACAAGCCATCATTTCTCGGAAAGGTGCTGAGTCCACCACTTGGAAAGGGAGGGACTGCAGCACCAGCAACTTGGACAGGAGGACGTTCAGCTTCTGCACCGTCGGGTGCGTGCTCGCAAACTGTTGTCTCTTGGAAACGGATTCCAAGAAAGACTGCTGACGGAATCCGTGAAGAGGAGTAGCAGGAGAAGGAGCATCTGAACGAGCGGAAGATGGCAACGAACGACAACTCCCCTCAGCAGAGGTGTTGGAGCCTTGACTGGCTGATAGAGGGCGATTGACGTCGGGTGACGGAGCAAGTAACGGAGCGGGTGATGGAGCGGGGGCTGGGGCAAGCAGAACCGCCGTATCTTTATCACGGTTTTCCCAGGCCACCAAATGGCGACGCTGCATATGCTGACCCAACGCTGTAGTCCCAACATGGGCCCCCTGGCCACGCTTGACTTTCTGGCCACATAGTCGACATACGGCTACGTTTACTTCCTCGGGCGGCTTGACGAAAAATTGCCACACCGCCGAGTAGGAAACTTTGCCCCCGCTACTCCTCACTGGCTGACTGCTACTTCCTCCGTGCGCACCGGCACCACTACTGGCCGTGGTGGTAGGCTGCAGTGGAGCTGGTGCTCTACTCCGTGGCCGTTTGCCTCCACTGACACTGCTGCGACCCTGCTGCCTCCTGGGCAACCCACCGACTGCTTTGCTCACTGCCAAGCTGGCACCCTCTTCTCCTGATGATGCGGAAGCAATAGCCTGATGACGACGAGGCTGCCAAGTGCGATCAGCCTCATCATCATCAATTAGGGTCTCCGCCTCACTACTATCCCCCTCGGCTGCGTGTGGGTCAGGAGACAGACCTGTCTCTAGACCGGCTACCGAGCCACTCTCCTCGCCAGTACTTCTTCGCCTGGCTGCTGAAGAGGCGGATGTCTCCCCCCGTTCCTGACCGCCCTCTGTTAGCTCGTCCTCACTGTACAGTGGGGCTGAGCCCACAGCATGCGATACTTCGCTTCGTGAGGGAACACCAAAGGACAGGGGCAGGTAGAGGACACATGATTTCAGTGGGCTTGCTCCCGGGCCATGCCAACTAACGGTTGTGTCTGACGTACACACCTACCGTTGGCTGTAGGTGTCAGAGGTGACCTGGGAAGAGGAAGACGACCGAGCCAACCAATCGATGACGGCAGGGTTGTCGGTGGAGACACGACCGCTGGATGACACCGGGAGCACTGGCCTCTGGCTGCGACTAGTGCTGCCTCGACCCCTTCCTCTGCTGCCACGTCTGCTCGCTCCTAAAACATTGCCTCCTCTGCCACTCCTCTGCGTGTTGTCTGACATACTCTTTAATTCAACGATTCTGTGTCCCTGAGTAACAATTCTGTGTCCCTGAGTAACAATTCTGTGTCCCTCAGTAACAATTCTGTGTCCCTCAGTAACAATTCTGTGTCTGTCCCTGAGTAACAATTCTGTGTCCCTGAGTAACAATTCTGTGTCCCTCAGTAACAATTCTGTGTCCCTCAGTAACAATTCTGTGTCCCTCAGTAACAATTATGTGTCTGTCCCTGAGTAACAATTCTGTGTCCCTGAGTAACAATTCTGTGTCCCTCAGTAACAATTCTGTGTCCCTCAGTAACAATTCTGTGTCCCTCAGTAACAATTATGTGTCTGTCCCTGAGTAACAATTCTGTGTCCCTGAGTAACAATTCTGTGTCCCTGAGTAACAATTCTGTGTCCCTCAGTAACAATTCTGTGTCCCTGAGAAACAATTCTGTGTCCCTGAGTAACAATTCTGTGTCCCTCAGTAATAATTCTGTGTCCCTCAGTAACAATTCTGTGTCCCTCAGTAACAATTCTGTGTCCCTCAGTAACAATTCTGTGTCTGTCCCTGAGTAACAATTCTGTGTCCCTGAGTAACAATTCTGTGTCCCTCAGTAACAATTCTGTGTCCCTCAGTAACAATTCTGTGTCCCTCAGTTACAATTCTGTGTCTGTCCCTGAGTAACAATTCTGTGTCCCTGAGTAACAATTCTGTGTCCCTCAGTAACAATTCTGTGTCCCTCAGTAACAATTATGTGTCTGTCCCTGAGTAACAATTCTGTGTCCCTGAGTAACAATTCTGTGTCCCTGAGTAACAAATCTGTGTCCCTCAGTAACAATTCTGTGTCCCTCAGTAACAATTCTGTGTCTGTCCCTGAGTAACAATTCTGTGTCCCTGAGTAACAATTCTGTGTCCCTGAGTAACAATTCTGTGTCCCTCAGTAACAATTCTGTGTCCCTGAGTAACAATTCTGTGTCCCTGAGTAACAATTCTGTGTCCCTCAGTAACAATTCTGTGTCCCTCAGTAACAATTCTGTGTCCCTGAGTAACAATTCTGTGTCCATCAGTAACAATTCTGTGTCCCTCAGTAACAATTCTGTGTCCCTCAGTAACAATTATGTGTCTGTCCCTGAGTAACAATTCTGTGTCCCTCAGTAACAATTCTGTGTCCCTCAGTAACAATTCTGTGTCCCTCAGTAACAATTCTGTGTCCCTCAGTAACAATTATGTGTCTGTCCCTGAGTAACAATTCTGTGTCCCTGAGTAACAATTCTGTGTCCCTGAGTAACAATTCTGTGTCCCTCAGTAACAATTCTGTGTCCCTCAGTAACAATTCTGTGTCTGTCCCTGAGTAACAATTCAGTGTCTGTCCCTGAGTAACAATTCAGTGTCTGTCCCTGAGTAACAATTCTGTGTCCCTAAGTAACGTTTCTGTGGCCCTAAGTAACGATTCTGTGGCCCTAAGTAACGTTTCTGTGGCCCTAAGTAACGTTTCTGTGGCCCTAAGTAACGTTTCTGTGGCGCTAAGTAACGATTCTGTGGCCCTAAGTAACGTTTCTGTGGCCCTAAGTAACTTTTCTGTGGCCCTAAGTAACGGTTCTGTGGCCCTAAGTAACGTTTCTGTGTCCCTAAGTAACGTTTCTGTGTCCCTAACTCTCTCCCTCAATACAGCCAGGTCTGCCTCTCTTGAATGACTGGAGGCAAATGGAGATTTCTAAAATGGCCGCCATTTATAGCTCGACCATTATACAGTGCTGGCTGGCTGGCTGCTGATTGGCTAATGCGATCACATGTCATGAATGAATGCATTATGGGTCAGCGCGCCTTGTCTGCGCGCCTTTCCAGACATGCCCGCTCCGTCGCCGCACATGTCGCCGCCATTTTAGGAAAAATTTCGATTCGCGCATCCGAAGTATGCTAATTTTCGGATTCGGCGCGAATCGAAATTTTTCTAATATTCGAAACGAATTCCACTTCGCCTAGTTCGATTCGCTCATCTCTAATGATTGGCACCATTCTGGTCTTCAATCAGCTCTATGGTCAGCTGGCTGCATTCTCAGGTTCCCCTGATGGCACGGGACTGCCCGAGAAGGCCGTGGAAGGCAGCGGTGGAGGGGGGCATCATCTCCTGCTGCTTGTAAAAGCAATCCTGCAGCTAATTAGCCACTAGGATTGCTTTTACATGAAACTCGATCGCCAGCTCAAAAAAAACATACCAGGATGCTGCCTGCAGCTGTAGGCATCATCCTGCTATAACCATTCAAAGTCCAGTGATGTACCAGTACGTCGCTGGTCCTTGTTGGCAATATATGCTATGTTCTTTTTTTTTTGTATGCAGCTTGTGAGCTGAATGAAAAAAAGAGAAGAATTCTCTGCCAGAAAAAGTGTGTGGTATTCCCACCATTAGAATATACTGCCCTGCATGCACCCACTTCTAATGGTGGGCACACGTTAGGTCGCACGGTGCCACATGCGCCTGTTCCAAGATGATACAAATGTCTAAATAGTGGCACGCTTGAATAAAAATTGTCCACGTATAAGTGTTACCCCATATGGAAAAAGGATGACACCAAGTCCCAAACTATCTTGCCACTGCTCCCCATGTAGTCTGGGCATCCGGGGGGCTCATGTGACTATCTTTTCCCTTGTAAATCTGAAACTTATAAGTATAGCCTGTTGCCCTCTCACAGGTCTTATACATCTTGACCCCATATCTGGCATGCTTGCAGGGGAGAAATTGTTTGAATGCCAGGTGGCCAGAAAAATTAATGAGGGACTCGTCAACGCAGATTTTTTTGCTGGGGAGTATAGACATCTGCAAATTTTTGGTTAAGGTGGTTTATGAGGGGCTGAATTTTGTTGAGCCGGTCAAATTCAGGGTTACCCCGAGGATGACAGAGTGTATTGTTGTTGAAATGCATAAAACGCATTATACTCTCATATCTATGCCTGGCCATGGCAACAGAGAACTGCCATGGCCAGGCAGAGAACACAGGCATATGATGAATCGGGTCTGTGGACCAATACAACCGCAATTCATTTTTTTTAGTAATGCCCATGTTGAGGGTGAGGTCCAAAAAACATTTACATTCGAAAACGTAATGAGTTTCCATCTGAATGGTCCGGCAAGGTTTGAATTTGAGTTGGCGGCGATAAATTGTTGTGCATATAAATGGTTTTGATCCACAATCAATGCATACAGATCTTCCGTGGAAAACAGCTCTAAAAACTCAAGGGGAGTAGTTAAATTTGCTGTTTCCACCTAAATTCTGGATTGGGCAGTGAATGGGGGAAGTACGGGTGCTGCAGAATTTGTGGGCTGCCAATCGGTATTGCAAGCACATCCGGAAGGATACTAGGGGCTCTACGGCCTGCATGAAAATTCTTGTTGACTGCTATAGGGCAGTCAGGAAGCGGTTACAGAAAAGGTTTGTGTTGTAGTGCTGCGTTACTTTAAATGACAATTGCGCAATCATGCAACACTGCACAAAAATGAAATTTTGGGGGGGAACTGACTTGGGGTCACTGACATCCCCAGTGACACCAATACAGTGATCAGTGCAAAACAAGCACTGACACTGTACTAATGGCACTGGGCAGGAAGGGGTTAACAGGGAGAAGCAATAAAAGGTTTAACTGTGTGCAGGGAGTGTTTTACTTCACTGTAAGCACACTGATCCGGAAGGTTGAGCTCATCCAACTGGATCAGTGTGCCCAAACTGACAGGGAGGAGAGCTCCATTGAAAACAATGCAGCTGTGCTCCCTGTCAGTGTTTCCCGGCAATCGCTGGGCTCCAGCAGGTAATCACCAGCCGGGACCCAGTGATTGACACTCCGCAGCCGTGATCGGTGCTGTGTGTAGGGCGGTTGCGTGCCCCCTACCCCGAAATCAGGATGATGTTTATAAACGTAATCCTGCGCACAGGGGCTGCCTTGCCGCAGTATATGTACTGTGGGCGGCCCCTAGTGATTAGACACGTCCAGTGAAAAAATGTTAAAAATCAAATTTCGTCATAAATTTAGGCCAAAATGTATTCTGCTACATGTCTTTGCTAAAAAAAAATCCCAATACGTGTAAATTAATTGGTTTACGTGAAAGTTATAGTGTTTACAAATGGCAGTATAGATACTATAATTTTTATTTTCTTTACTAGTAATGGCGGCAATCAGCAACTTATAAAGGGACTGCAAGTGGACATTCTGACACTGGGGGAAACTGACTTGGTGTCACTGACATCCCTAGTGACACCAATACAGTGATCAGTGCTAAAAAAATAGCACTGACACTGTACTACTGTAATGGCACTGGGCAGAAAGGGGTTAACATGAGGGGCGATCAAAGGGTTAACTGTGTGCAGGGAGTGTTTTACTAGGTGGCCGTGTCAGTGTGCTTCACTGTAAGCACACTGCTTTGGATGACAGTGCTGTGCACAGCCATCCAAAACAGTGTGCCCAAGCTAACAGGGAGGAGGACTGTTAGTTCCCCGTCGGAGATGCTCAGTAATCACCGTGCGCTGGCGAGTAATCACCGACTGGGACCCGGTGATTGGCAGCCACGGCCACGAAAGGTGGCGCGGGTAGGGCGTATGTCCCCTACCTGGAAATGCAAAATCACGTATGTATACGTGATTTTGTGCACCCCTGCTTTCCTGTAGCAGTATATCTGCTATAGGGTGGCGGGAAAACGGTTAACAAGGGGAAGCCATGCTGCTCGCCAGTCATCTACATGTGTAAACTCTTTTATAACACCATACAAACAATATGTGGAGCAATAAGGCAGTGCACATAGTGCACCACAATGAGTGATGGGTGAGGTCAGACTGCACTAACAGTGAAGGGTCTTGAAAGTGCACGGTAAAAGAAAACCTGGGTGTAACAGACATGTACAACATATTGCACAATCATTATTATTAAATTCTTCTATTAAATTTGCATTTCAGCTAATCTTAAGGAAGAACTTCATAAAATATTCAATGTCTACTTATCAACCAGGCAGCAAGTGACAACCTAACCAACTTTATATCAAGAGTTCCATTTGCATCATTAGTTCCACAGTTGACATTACGGTCCACCAAGTTGACATGAGGGTCCTCCCCAGTTCACATCAGAGCCCTCCAGCTCACATCAGAGTCCCTCAGTTCCCATCAGAGCCCCTAGCAACCACACAAAACCTCAATTTGTTCAATCACTGAGTGCACAGTAGGTCCTATCCCCCCAAGTACATGTTTCTGACACACTACACACATTGAGGATATGTCACTGGGTTAATTCATCATAAACGCATCACATTCTGTGAATTAGCAGTAGAGATCCTGTCATTCATCTACTCCTCCTCGATTCACAGAGAAGTATGCATTTTGGGAGAATAGTAGTACGCAGCCATGGAGGTGGTAAGATGGAAGAAGTAGTTGCAGGAGATGGGATGCTCACCATTACATCAGTTTCATCTGGTCTATTTGTAACAAAGTAAAGTTTATGTTACTGTCACTGCATGTGTCATAAGGTAGATTCTGGGAAAGGGGACATTAAATGGTGTAGTGATTTGCCAGAGGCCTTCCATGGCCTGGACATAACAGATTTTCTATTAGGGTGGCATCTTACAAACATAAAAAACAAGCTCACTTTGGCTGAAAATTGTGTACACATTATTTTGCTTCTAAGAGAGTATTACTTTAACTATATCTGTAACGGGGGTTTATCAATACTGACTTGTTTAGATATGCACATTTAGGTACACTAAAGAGAATGGGTGTAAAACTGAGCAAGAGCGAAAGTTTTCTTATAAGTGATATCATACCAGAGCCCTCATTCACCCCTGTAGGTGTAGGCATTTTAGAAAAATTAATCTTCAAAGTTCACAGCAGAGGTACTGAAATCACATTACTTTTTCTTTTTTACTTTCTATGGCAGTTTAGGAGCCTGCCAGCCTTCTAATGTAAACGCGCAGCAAGTGTTTGTAGGCTGTTAGGAACAGAATAAAACTAACTTTAGAGTCTTTGTTGTGATCGTTGAGTATTTTGGAGAATGAATTACTACACACTACATGCAGCTAGAGAGGCCTGGCCACAGAATAATTTTAAAGACTTCTTAACAATTCTAGTACAGGAATAATTCTAGCTGTGCAGTATTTACTTTTTATATTTGATATGGTCTAAGGGCCCCGTTGTGTACTTGGCAGTTGGTACCCAGTGTCATGACATGACAGGTGCTTAATCTTGCTATATTTGGCCTGATCATTAAACAGTCTGAACCCCTTGGCATTGCCTGTACACATAAGGCCTCATTGAAGTGGATCTTCTCCTGTAAGGCTGCACATGCGTACCTGTGTTTGTGCTGGGAGCGCACTGCACAGCATGCTGTCAGCAAAGAGACTGAGCTCTCGCTGAGAGCCCTGGATCTTATACTAACATTTGGGAATTAGAACCCCCCAGTACCCAATCCCTGATCGCCTGGCTATCAGAGTGGATAGTCACTGTGTAGCCCACCCATGTGTCTTCTTCCTCCTCTGAATGGAGAGAAAGATACATTGTTGGATAAAAAGCAAAATGCGCACTGTTGTTTCTGGGCCCAGCTATGGGTACAAACAACTTCATACATATTTGGTAATGCTGCAATCGTCCGGAGCAGGAACATGTAAAATGGGTTGTTCTTTAGTGATAAATTATTTTAATAACAAGAAATATACAGCTAAATGTAACTGCTTCCCATCCTGTATAAATGGCCTAAGGTTGAAATGGTTACACCAGGATCATGACTGCAGCTACAGTCATGATCCTGATATGCAGTAATTTTTTTAGGGACAGCGATTCTGTTTAATAAAAGTAATCCAAGTGGCTAAACAGTCACTGAAGGTCTCCCCCTTCCTGCGCTACCTTTACCGACTCTACCATCCATCTGGCTCTAGGCAGACAGTGAGAGGAATGGCTGTTGTTCCTCCCACAGTGTGTCATCAGAAACTGGAAGTGACAGTTCTGTGTTTACTGGCTGGTTACCGACCAGTTGATCAGACTTATCTGTGGCTGCATTGGAGGATAGAGGAGAGATTTGGGGTCTAGTAGAACCTAGATCTCTTGATAAAGAGGACCTGTCATGCCTATTGCTATCACAAGGGATGATGCTCATCATTTGTATTAGAAATAAAGTTGATAAAAAAGGTAAAGTGATAAAATAAAAAATAAACGTAAAAAAAAAAAATGAAAGTGCTCCCGTCGCCCCATGCTCACATGCAAAGTAAATGCTGATCGCACCACACATGTGAGGTATTGCCGTGAATCTCAGAAAGAAAGCTTTAATTCTAGCACCAGACCTCCTGAGTAACTCTAGATGGATAACCCGTAAAGGCTTTTAAAGCGTTGCCCATAGATATTTTTAGGTACCATAGTTTGGTGTCGCTCCACGGGTGAGACATGTTTGATATCTTTCATATTTTTACCAAACAATTTAGGTATTATATTGTGTTTTGGTGGATTAAAACTCATTAAAATGAATTTTTTAAAAAAAATTGTGTTTGAAAAACTGCTGCACAAATATCACGTTGCATACAAATATGCAAAATCCACTATTTTATTCTCTAGGGCCTCTGCTTATAAAAATGTATAATGTTTGGGGTTCTAACTAGTTTTTAACAAAAAAAATTGCTTTTTTACATGTAGGAGAGGAATGTCAGAATTGATCCGGACTGGAAGTGGTTAAAAAAGTGTTTTTTTTTTGTTTACTATAATGGGCCATTTTCCCTTTGATAATTTAAAAAAAAAAATAGGAGATATCCTTTACCAATTACCACCAAAAAGCCCAATTTCGTCCTGAAATAAAAACAAGGTATTTTTTGTCTGGACACAAAAAGTACCGTATTTTCCGGCATATAAGACGACTGGGCGTATAAGACGACCCCCTACTTTTCCTGCTAAAATGTAGTGTTTGGGCTATACTCGCCGTATAAGACTACCCCTCTTCCAATGCACACCAGTGGGAGGAATAGTGCCCCATCATTGGTGTCAGTGGGAGGAATAGTGCCCCATCATCGGTGTCAGTGGGAGGAATAGTGCCCCATCATTGGTATCAGTGGGTGGAATAGTGCCCCATCATTGGTATCAGTGGGAGGAATAGTGCCCCATCATTGGTATCAGTGGGTGGAAAAGTGCCCCATCATTGGTATTAGTGGGTGGAATAGTGCCCCATCATTGGTATTAGTGGAAGGAATAGTGCCCCATCATTGGTATCAATAGGAGGAATAGTGCCCCATCATTGGTATCAGTGGGAGAAATAGTGCCCCATCATTGGTATTAGTGGGAGGAATAGTGCCCCATCATTGGTGTCAGAGCGACGAATCGTGCCACATCATTGGTGTCAGTGGGAGGAATAGCACCCCATAATTGGGGTCAGTGGGAGGAATAGCACCCCATCATTGGGGTCAGTGAGAGGAATCGTGCCCCATCATTGGTATCAGTGGCAGGAATATTGCCCCATCATTAGTATCAGTGGGAGGAATAGTGCCCCATCTTTGGTGTCAGTGGGGGGAATCGTGCCCCATCATTGGTATCAGTTGCAGTAATAGTGCCCCATCATTAGTATCAGTGGGGGGAATAGTGCCCCATCATTGGTGTCAGTGGGAGGAATAGTGTCCCAACATTGGTGTCAGTGGGAGGAATGGTGTCCCATCATTGGTGTCAGTGGGGGGTGGAATAGTGCCCCATCATTGGTGTCAGTGGGGGGAGGAATAGTGCCCCATCATTGGTGTCAGTGGGGGGGAGGAATAGTGCCCCATTGTTGGTGTCAGTGGGAGGAATAGTGCCCCATCATTGGTGTCAGTGGGAGGAATAATGCCCCATCATTAATATCAGTGACACCAATGATGGGGCACTATTCCTCCCACTGACACCAATTACACTTGCTGACCCTGTTCTAGTATGGTGCTGCTGCAGCCAGCATATGTGGTTGCAGCAGCACCTCTACACTGCACACTTACCGGCCGCTCCTTCATTCGATTTTCGCGGGGCCACTCGGCTCCGCACCCTCGCCGGTGATTGGCCACCTGCGAACATCCAGTGGCCGAACTGAAGGAGCAGCCGCGCTTCCTGGACCGGATTGTCGTGGGACCGGAGCCAGGTAAGAAACAACAGCCCCTGCCCACCCCTGTACTTAGTGTCCCTTCCGTTGGAAGGGGGGGGCGGCGGCGGCCCCGCCCCCCTAAAAAGTGTCAGTATGCCGTATACCGGCGTATAAGACGACCCCCAACTTTTGAGAAGATTTTCAAGGGGTAAAAAGTCTTCTTATACGCCGGAAAATACGGTAATTACAATGACATGTACAGCTCTACTAAGACATGTCAAAGTTGCAAAACTGTGTTCAGACACAAACATATTTGTTTTAGCCTAGCATGCAGACATAATTCTCTGAAATATATAATCGGCTTAAAGCGGTTCTTTACCCTCGAATAAAAAAATGTAAAGTCAGCTGCTACAAATACTGTAGCTGCTGACTTTTAATAATAGGACACTTCCCTGTCCAGGAATTCACCTCAGTCCTCACCTGGGTCGGCTCTTTGCTAGTGTTCTGGTTACCGGTGCTGGCATGTTTACTTTGGGAAGCTGACTGTGACCACTTGCTGCTCCACAGTTGGCTTCCCACTGCACATGCGCAAGTGCTGCACTTTGTGAATGGTCACGCAGCATTCTGGGGCTTGTGACGTGTTCCAGAAAGCAGTGAGCGAATGGGGGTTCAAACTTCCACTCGAATCACCTAAATGATCCAGGTAGAAGTGAGAGTGGGTACCTGTCAAAAGCAAAAACAAAAGTGCCAAAAGTTAGAGGAGGGGAAAGGACAAACAAGCGGACCTTACCCTTTTGGGTGAAATTACACTTTAAGACATGCAGATATCAGACCTCATACAAGCACTGCTGAGAGATTTCCAGTTTCTGGTCAGCCTTTCATGTTTGGTTTTTACGATGTACAGTATATATACACTATATTGCCAAAAGTATTGGGACGCCTGTCTTTACACGCACATTGAACTTTGAAATTGAAATGGTATCCAAGTCTTAGTCCGTAGAGTTCAATATTGAGTTGGCCCATCCTTTACAGCTATAACAGCTTCAATGCTTCTGGGAAGGCCGTCCACAAGGTTTAGGAGTGTGTCTATGGGAATGTTTGACCATTCTTTCAAAAGCGTATTTGTGAGGTCAGACACTGATGTCGGACGAGAAGACCTGGCTCACAATCTCCACTCTAATTCATTCCAAAGGTGTTCTATTGGGTTGAGGTCAGGACTCTGTACAGGCCAGTCAAGTTCCTCCACCTCCAACTTCCAGTCTTTATGGACCTTGCTTTTTGCACTGGTGTGTAGTCATGTTGAAACAGAAAGGGTCCATCCCCAAACTGTTCCCACAAAGCTAGGAACATGAAATTGTCCAAAATGACTTGGTATGCTGATGCCTTAAGAGTTCCCTTCACTGGAACTAAAGGGCCAAGCCCAACCCATGAAAACCACCCCACACCATAATCCTCCTTCCACCAAACTTTACACTTGGAACAATGCAGTAAGGCAAGTACCATTCTCCTGGCAACTGTCAAATCCAGACACATCCATTGGATTGCCAGACAGATAAGTGTGATTCATCACTTCAGAGAACATGTCTCCACTGCTCTAGAATATTGTGGTGGCGTGCTTTACACCACTGCATCCGATGCTTTGCATTGCAATTGGTGATACAAGACTTAGATGCAGCTGCTCTGACATAGAAACCCATTCTATGAAGCTCTCTACGCAATGTTGTGCTAATCTGAAGGCCACATGAAGTTTGGAGGTCTTTAACTATTGGCTCTGCAGACAGTTGGTGACTTCTGCGCACTGTGCGCTTCAGCATGCGAGGAAATCACAGGAATCACAGACAGAATTACAGTTATTCCAGATCTCAAATTGCTAGATGTGAACTGACCCACCCCAGGACCTAACGCAACAGCACTGGAAGACTCAGCCCAGCCTCAGTCACTGTCATTAAGACCCTGTTCACATCTAGCGATTTGGGTTTGGGGCTGTGTAGAATCGCCGCTATTCCAAATCACACTACAATGCTGGCACTGGCAAATTGCAGCACACATGACTTGTTTGTGTTCAATTCATTTTTAGAATAACAAACAAGTCATGTGTGCTGCGATTTGCCAGTGCCAGCATTGTAGTGTGATTTGGAATCGTGGCGATTACGCACAGCACACAGCCCCAAACTGCTAGATGTGAACAGGGTCCTAATGACAGTGACTGAGGCTGGGCTGAATCTTCCAGTGCTGTTGCGGTAGGTCCTGGTCTGGGCCAGTTCACATTTAGGGATTTGAGATTGTGGGTGCAATCGCTGTGATTCTGCCTGTGATTCCAAATCACACTGCAGTTCTGGGAAAACGCAGCACACATGCCGTGTTTGTGTTCCATTAATTTTTAGTGGCACCAGAATGTAGTGTGGTTTTGTTGTGATTGTTAAGCGATTTATCGCATAACAAACACTCCAAAACCACACCACATTTGTGGTGCCACTAAAAATGAATGGAGCACGTCATGTGTGCAGCGTTTTGCCAGCATTGCAGTGCAATTTGGAATTGTGGACAGAATCATAGTAATTCCGCCCACAATCCTAATTTGCTAGTTGTGAACAGGGCCTTAATGAAAGGCTGGGCTGAGTTTTCCATTGTCACACTGTTGCATTCTAATGTGAACCTAGGCTAATAGTACCTCCATAAATATAATGTGAAAATGATATAAATATAATGTGAAAACAAAAAACACCCTTTCACCTACACTAATTCCAAATTGGAAAGAACTTTCAACCCCTGAAAGCTTAAACTCAAATAAATAGATCCAAACAAGAATCTACCCTCTTTCAACAAATAATCCAGCTATATGTGCAACAACAAAATTTTCCCCATATAATTATACAAAATCATAAAGTCCAGTGTCTCAGTGATTTAAACCAAATAATAAAAAGTCCAGTGTCTCGATAAAAAAGAAGAAAATAGTAGAATTAAAGAAGATGTATTTCTTGCAGTGTTGATTGTTGTGAAAAACCTCAAAAATAAAGAAACTCACAATAGTGCATTACCATAGAATCACCAGAGGAAAAATAAATAAATAAATAAAATAAAAAAATATATATATAATACTTATATATACACATACATGCACACACAAATGTGTATCATAAAATTGTGCAGCATTTAAGTGAAAAAAAAATATATTAAACACTTGTGAAAACCTTCCAAAAAAAAAAGGTAATAAAACACTCGTGCTCATAAATTATAAAATCATGAAGTGATCCACTCAGTGAGATTCCTACCCACACGTGACACTTCTAGTGAGTAAGGCCATTATACCCTTACCAACAGTAGATAGAACTCACGCCTTATTTATATATTATATGGAAATCCTCCAAAGGAACTTTGTCCTCCTCTTCTCCTTCACTTTTTGTTAGGGTGATATTAACATGCCATCCACATTCATAGGTCTATGAAGCATGACGTACCTCTCCGGTCAGCAGGTAGATGATCTCCAAAGTGAGGTCCAATATCTTCTCAGTCATGTGACTTTGGTCGCTCCTCAACGATGTGGTCATGTGATCCATACAGAACTCTCCTCTGTTGCCAGTTCCAACAATGTCTCTTCTCTACTTCCTAAGGAAGTAGAGAAGAGACATTGTTGGAACTGGCAACAGAGGAGAGAGGAGAGTTCTGTATGGATCACATGACCACATCGTTGAGGAGCGACCAAAGTCACATGACTGAGAAGATATTGGACCTCACTTTGGAGATCATCTACCTGCTGACCGGAGAGGTACGTCATGCTTCATAGACCTATGAATGTGGATGGCATGTTAATATCACCCTAACAAAAAGTGAAGGAGGAGAGGAGGACAAAGTTCCTTTGGAGGATTTCCATATAATATATAAATAAGGCGTGAGTTCTATCTACTGTTGGTAAGGGTATATTGGCCTTACTCACTAGAAGTGTCACGTGTGGGTAGGAATCTCACTGAGTGGATCACTTCATGATTTTATAATTTATGAGCACGAGTGTTTTATTACCTTTTTTTTTTTGGAAGGTTTTCACAAGTGTTTAATATATATTTTTTTCACTTAAATGCTGCACAATTTTATGATACACATTTGTGTGTGCATGTATGTGTATATATAAGTATTATATATATATATATATATATATATATTTTTTTTTTTATTTTTTTTTTTCTCTGGTGATATTATGGTAATGCACTATTGTGAGTTTCTTTATTTTTGAGGTTTTTCACAACAATCAACACTGCAAGAAATACATCTTCTTTAATTCTACTATTTTCTTCTTTTTTATCGAGACACTGGACTTTTTATTATTTGGTTTAAATCACTGAGACACTGGACTTTATGATTTTGTATAATTATATGGGGAAAATTTTGTTGTTGCACATATAGCTGGATTATTTGTTGAAAGAGGGTAGATTCTTGTTTGGATCTATTTATTTAATAGTACCTCCATGCATCTCCACTAAGTAGCAGCATGTTTTTCTTTGCAGGTGCAGGACGTTGTGCGATTACACACCTTCCTGCACCTGCTCAGATGTGCGATTACACACCTTCCCACACCAGCTCAGATGTGAAACAATAACATTCTGTGATTACTTTACTTTTTTTTATCCATGCAGTGGGGCTGTGCCCACACTGCACAGTTTAACTGCTCGGTTTTATCTAGGGGATTTGCAGAGCAGAGATATACTTACCTAATCCTCCAATTCTATCAGGCCCAGCAAAAGACCAGTCCCTGCCATTCCTGCCTCCTGCAGTCTAGTGGTCTTGTGCCGCGGACCGTTCCTGATGTCATTACAGCCATAGACCGGTTCTGGACATGAGGATGGCAGGATCAGTCCACTGCCGAACATGGCAAAGCTCCATTTCCAGAGAATCAAACAAGTGGGTGTGTATAAGCTCTGCATTCACCCATGGAAAAATCAAGCAGTTAGCCTATGCAGTGAGGGCACAGAACCACTGTAGAGGGGAAAATAAATGTCCTGGACTTCTACATGCGTGAACACTACCTAATTTTATGAAAGTAGTGGTTTGTGGGTTGGGTAAAGTCCTATGTGCTGTAATTCTCAGTATCTGTCCTTATTCTGTATGTACGGACTCTGCTCAGTACCATTTCTCCTGTCCTGGATGCTGGATGTAATTCTTGGTATCTGTTCTTATTCTGTTTGGATGGACTCTGCACAGTCCCACTTCTCCTGTCCTGGATGCCGGGTTTAATTCTCGGTATCTGTTCATATTCTGTTTGGATGGACTCTGCACAGTCCCACTTCTCCTGTCCTGGATGCCGGGTGTAATTCTCGGTATGTCCTCTTATTCTGTATGTATGGACTCTGCACAGTCCCACTTCTGTCCTGGATGCCGGGTGTAATTCTCGGTATGTCCTCTTATTCTGTATGTATGGACTCTGCACAGTCCCACTTCTCCTGTCCTGGATGCTGGGTGTCATTCTCGGTATCTGTCCTTATTCTGTATGCATGGATTCTGCACAGTCCCACTTCTCCTGTCCTGGATGCCGGGTGTAATTATCGGTATGTCCTCTTATTCTGTATGTATGGACTCTGCACAGTCCCACTTCTCCTGTCCTGCATGCCAGTTTAACACAAAATCAGTGAATGTGCTGCCTTTCACAAGATGGTGCTCTGTGCACCTGCCCAGTAATGTTAGTACACCATCCTGTGGTTGTCAGTGCATTCCCTTTTTTTTTTTTCTCTCTGAACTTTAAAAAAAAGTCAGGGTGCTGCTTGACGCAACATGGTGCCCTTTACACCATAATAGCCAAGCCGATCTTACTAAGCAGGTGCAAAGGGAACCATCTTGTGGTAGGTAGACTGCAGCACACTCACTTTGTATCTGTTCAGTTTGCACATTGTGACTAAATAATAGCCATCCTTACTGAGCAGGTGCTATAAGGGCACCATCTTATAGCAGGCAATGCACTTTTTTAACCTGTAAATTGTATACTAAGAAAGTTTATAAAATGTTTTTTGAGCTGAAAGGTGTCCACGCAGAGTTTTTTTGTTTATTTTTTTTTTCTGTGACCAGTAATCCTGCTGAATTGTTGCTCCCGTGGAATTATCTGCTCACCATTGGTCTATAGAGAACCAGGTATTAAACAAAAGGTCTTACAATTCCTTTTTTTCCTGCCTCAAGATGGTGCTTTCTGCACCTGATCAGTTTGGACATGAATACTGGACAAAAGCCAGCCTTACTGGGCAGGTGCATAGGGCACCATCCTGTAGCAGGCAGCACACTCACTGGAGTTCTTTAAAAACTGTTAGAGAAGGAATTTTATGACTTTTTTTCTTTTGAAATATATAGCCAATAACATTATAGCTAATACCCTGTCCCAAGGATCAGTAGAAAATACAGAGATAGCATGAAAATACAATATTACTCAGGTTATGGAATGTCAGAGGCAGTGGAGGGTTTGGCCAGCCATTTGGACCATACTCTATCATATTTTTTGGGGTATCCTCTGTGCATATACTGTAAGTATCCTTATAAAGTGGTAAATTGGCATTAATTATCCGCTTCCATGACATAACAGATGGAGGAGCAGGTTTTGTCCAGTTCAAAGTGATGGCCTTTCTAGCGTAGAACAATAATAGGCTAATCCGGGTATGTTCAACTACAGTGGGCAGGAGATCACTAACCAGACCTAACAAATACACCAACATAGAAGGTTGTAGGGGGACCGAGGTCAACTTATTGCACAAGGATATTACTTCCTTCCAGAAATCAGAAAGTGCAGCACAATGCCAAAACACATGGGCAAAATCTCCCGGTGAGCCCCCGCAACGCCAACATTCAGGTAGGTGTGAACTCATTTTATGAAGCCTATATGGGGTGTAATGGGCCCGATGTACTATCTTGAACTGGATCAAACGGTCCCATAGAGAGACCAGAGAGCGAAAAGGCAAATCCCAAATATCATCCCAGTCGTCATCATCTAATTCCGGGACATCCTGCAACTACCTCTCCCGCAGGCTGCCCAGAGCAGGTAGGGAACCCCATAACAGGTGTGAGTACAGATAGGAAGTAGGTTTCACCAAACAATCAGACAGCAAAACCTCTTCTAAGACTGATTGAGTTAGCCAAAGGGCAGAATGAAGGAATTGAGTACGAAACGCATGGGAAAGCTGTAAATATCGAAATAAATAGGCAGGAACATTATAAGTAGAACAAAGGGTAGACAGAGGAGAAAGGGTGGATCCAGTGACAATTTGTGAGATTAATTTGATATTAAATTTGGTCCAGGCATGGGGCTCAGGTAACATGAATATATGGGGCAGGGTAGGATTTAGCCATAATGGGGCATTCAGAGACACAGCTAGCTTGGGATAATGTTCACAGGTCAAACCCACCCACCAGGCCCGTAGAGTGGTAACCATAGAGGGTGTCAACAGATATGGGGCCCAGGGTCCCCTATGTAAAAGGAACCTCAGAGCCACCAATGAACGCAGAACCGCAGCTCCAAACCCGTGGAGGGATTGGAAGAATTGGGGGTCAGCCACCAGGCTGCCGTTACCAGTTGGGTGGCCAAGAAATATTTGTAACAGTCCAGAAATGCGAGGCCGCCTTGAGCCTGGGGCTGCATGAGGGTAGAAAGCTTTTACCTGGGAGTATTGGGGCCTCAGATGAAGGAGAAAAATAGGTGATTAAGATGGGTAAAAAAGGATTTGGGGATCTATTGCGTAGAGTGTCAAAATAGGTAAGTGAATTTCGGCAGGATTTTCAGTTTAATAAGGTTGATACGCCCAAGGAGAGATAGAGGTATGGATGCCCATGTCTTCAGCTTCAATTTAAGATCTTGCACTATCAGAGCTAAGTTTAAGGAAAGAAAGTCCGAGGCCTGATGAGAGATCACGACCCCCACCCACTGCAGTTGGATAGCGGGAAGGGCCTCACCAGGAGTCTGGGGTCAATGGGAAACAACAAGGATTTCGCCCAGTTGACGCAGAGACCCGTGACAGGGGCAAACATGTTCAAGACAAGGAGAGCCCCAGCCAGCAATGGCCTAGCGTCATTCAAGAACAGTAGAAGGTCATCAGCGTATAAGGCCTCCCTCTCCTCCAACCCGCCGACGGAGGTACGGAGAGCCTCCGCAGTGGGCTCCACTGCAATGGCAAAGAGAGTCGGAGAGAGAGGGCAACCCTGCCAGGTGCCTCTGGATAGGGAAAAAGGGGCCGACAGGCCACCATTCAGATGGACCGCCGCAGTGGGGTTGGCATAGAGGGTCTTAAGCCATGCAATGAAAATTAGAGGAAAACGTATTCTGCGAAGTACCTCCCATAGGAATGACCATTCCTATAGTATTCCTAGGAATGACCATTCTATAGTATCAAAAGCCTTTTCAAGATCTAAGGAGGCCAAGACTCTATTACCCATATTATCATGCACTGCGTGAATATTCGTGAACAATCTACGTATATTAATGTCAGTGGCTCTGCGTCATAAACCCAGTCTGATCTGGTACAATAATGGTAGGTAATATCGGTTGCAATCTTAAGGATGGAAGCTTGGTTAGGATCTTAAAATCGGTATTTAGCAAAGCGATGGGCCTGTAGGAGGCACAGGAAGTGCGATCCTTAGGGGTCTTATGAATTAACACTACATGAGCATGATCCATAGAGGAAGGCAACTTTTCCATAGACAAACTATGTGTGTACAAAGAGGCCAATAGCGGGGCAAGCAGATCACTGTGAGTATTATAGAGCTCAATGGGGAGACCATCTGGGCCAGGGGCCTTCCCAGAGGTATACAAATGAATAGCTGTAGAGACCTCCTCAGGAGTTATGAGCCTCACCAAGGCCTCACACTCCACATCTGAGAGCCATCCCAACGCTAACTAATCCAACAAAATGGACAGATCAGAAGCCCAAAAATCGGAGGGCAGTTTGGAGGCATATAGAGTACCGTAAAATTGTCAAAGTGTCTAGAATGTCTAAAAAGGAGGAAACCATCTCCCCTGAGGAGTACTAAAGCTGAGAAAATATTGTAAATGGCTGATCGTGATGAGCTAGTATTGCAAGGAGCCGTCCATTATGGTCGCCCTGTTCAAACACTCTTTGCTTACTATTAAGAAGTTGCAATCTGATAACTTCCTTCACATGCAGATGTAGTGCTCTCTTGGCCTTGGCTTGGAGATCAAAGGTTGGTGTAGTAGAATCTGCATCATACTTGGTACAGCAGTCCTTCACAGACTCCTGGAGAGTATGGGAGGCAGATGCATGAACTTTACGGATTGCAGCAACAGAGGAAATGTATTGTCCTCGGGTGTATGACTTAAAGGCATCCCAAGTGACATCCGACAGGATGACCCGACATTATTCCAAAACTCATTTAGTAATGGCGGAATAGCATTTGTAATGGATGGGAAATCCAGTGGGGTCCCAGTCGCCAAAGGGAGGCGGTACGAGAAGGGGGGGAGCGGAGTCTCAGGGCCAGCGGACATTGGTCTGACAGCCCGCTAGTTAGGTAAGAAGCAGAAAGGACATCTGCCAATAATGCAGGATTAGCAAAAGCCAGGTCAATTCGGCCGGAAGTTTTGTAAGACGCAGAATAACAAGAATAGGAACGAGTGGTAGGATGCAACCAACGCCAAGCCTCCACCACACCCACCACCTGGACCCAGTTAAGCAATTCTCTGTAGAAATTTTTTTTGGGGGGAGTAGGTTTATCTAGGTCAGGGGCTAAGATGGCATTAATATCCCCCATAATTAACATTCTCTCCAGAAGTGAGTATAACATAGTAAAAGAGAAGGGTGGGGGAATATATACTGAAGCAACCACATATCGCTGACCCCAGAGTGTGAAAACTATATAAATGTATTTCCCTTGTGGGTCAGTATAAATGGACTCTATCACACATGGTAGGGATTTGCTAATCAGGATTGATACATCCCTAGCATAAGTGGAGTAAGTAGCATGGAAGACTTTCTGAATCCATGGCTTTTCCAAAGCAAGGAGCTTGCTGCCCATGAGATGCGTCTCCTGGAGAAGTATAATATGGGGAGTATGAGTTTTGAGGTACTAAAAGAGGAGAGCCTGCTTAAATTTGGAATTTAAACCACGAACATTCCACGATAGAGCTTTAAAGGAAGTCTAGTCTCTGACATGTACACAATAGATGTAAAGAATTGACAGGAGACCATATAACCAGAGAGGGCAACTCAGAAGCAGCAACCTCCACCGCGGCCAGGGACAACAGCGTACCAAAACAATTAAAACAGCCAAAACATAAAACAAGTACCCAACAAGCACTGAGGTGCATACCCTATGCTCTATCTGCATCCTCCCCGTATGACCGAGAGAATGCAGATGGGGTCAATACCCTGAACAAGAAAAAGTGCAGGCAACAGTGCAAAACTATGTCCAAATGTCAAAATAACAAAAAGGGGTCCCCTCTTCGGGAAACTGCTGGGGGGGGGGGTGATAACAAAACAGGATATCTAGAGAGAGTCTCCCGGAATAAAATAGAAAGGTAAAACAAAAAGGGGGGAGAAGGGTGGGGGAGAACCAACCTAAAAATTAAAACGGGAGCAGAGAAACAAAAAAAAAGGGGGGGATCGGGGGGAGGAGAGCAACTGTAGAAAAGCTGTAGGGTTTGGTTAGATCTGGACTGGAGCTCCAGTATGTAACCGGATAATGCACGTGTACACCATAATAAAAATTGGGAGACAGGGGGACTCCAAAGGAGCAGATCTTTATCAGGAGGAGGAAGGGGAAAGTTCCAGTACCCCACGGCACATCTGGAGGAAAAATGGGAGGAAGGGAAGAAGAGGCACTTAGCTGACATCCATCGTTCCAAGGGGGTCATTATCAACAAGCAAAGTCCCAGACCTAGTGAGCATCCAACCAGTCCGCGATGGCCTCAGGCGTCTTGAAGCGGGCCTGGTCCCCATCAGAAATCCTCAGCTTGCTGGGATAAAGAAGACTGAAATGGATACCTTTCTCCCAAAGTCTCCGGCGGATATCAGAAAAGGATTTGCGGCATCACTGGATCTCCTTAGAGCAATCTAGAAAAAATAGAGGCTTAGTATTTTGCATAGAGGAAGTCAGGTGTAGTGCGGGCTGCAGCAAGGATTCTATCTCGATCCCGGTAATTCAGGAGGCGTAGAAGAAACGGGTGTGGGGGGCCCCCGGTGGTGGAGGTGTCAGTGGGATCCTATGAGCCTGTTCTACTATGAAGGTGGGCTGGAGGGAAAAGTCTCAGCTGCAGATGGAGTCTGAGTGCTGGCTGACATACTGCAGGGAACAGACCTCGTGGCCAAGATGGCTGCCACTGAGGGAGAGGAGCGGGAAGGAGTCAATCCACCGCGGGAGGAACGGGGTTTCCCGGGTGACATGGCAGAGGGTAGTGATGCAGGAGAGGTCCACCGAGCCCAGGTGTCCCTTAGAGGGTGAAAATTAGTAAGCTGGAAGTAGGTAAAGAAGAGACAGGATTGGAGCTCCAGCAGTGCACGTCTTATCCTGATCACATCCTAGCCACGCCCCTTACGACATTTTTTAATGGAAGAAAAAGGTCACTACTGTAGTAGGTGATGGGTTTATAGCTTTTTTTTCTTAAACAAAAAACAAAAAAAACCTTACAAATTATGAAATACATTTAGTAGGCATACTCCTTGTATTACTTTCCAGTCGGGCACCTTATTTCACACCCTCCTGCTCCTTCATCTTTTCATAGCTTTGGATCTACATTCCCATTGTGTGCTGCACCAGTCACTAGCTGAGCTGCAAGGTGTCTGTGCAATGTTTTTTTTTTTCTGTGACCAGTAATCCTGCTTAATTGTTGCTCCTGTGGAATTATCTGCTCACCATCAGTCTTTAGAGGATCAGGTCTGTACTATAGTATTTTTATATCATACCTTAATCATACATTGTTTTGTTGGTATGTTGCTTTCTTTGGAGGAATGGATGGCTCTTATGTGTAGTTTTTTTATCTATTAAAAAAAGGTCATAAAATTCCTTTTTTTTTCTACCCCATGATGGTGGTTTCTGCACCTGATCAGTTTGGACATGAAGAATGGACAAAAGCCAATTTTACTGGTCAGGTGCATAGGGCACCATCCTGTAGCAGGCAGAACACTCACTGGAGTTCTTTAAAAACTGTTTTAGAAGGAATTTTATTACATTTTTTAATAGAAGTAAATGGTCACTACTGTGGTAGTTGATGGGCTCACAGCTTTTTTTTCTTAATCTGCCTAGCGGTCTGATTATGTCCATATTTCTCTGCTTAAAGCGGTACATTTTTTTGCATGGAAATATGTCATTTTTTTATTGCAGGCCTGTAATTTTAAGGAATAACTCACTGAAATCTGTCCAAACAAGAGTCTAGTAAACATCCCGGGTAGGATAAAACTTGAAACACGAAATCATAAATTATAATTTAATAAATAATCATAAAAAATAATATAATAATAATAATAAATTTAATTCAATAATATAATCAAACAAAAAACACTGAAATTTGAAATATAGCGCCAAGTTCGCATATCACTGAGCAAAGTCGCAAAATCGTTTTCAGTGTATGATGGCAAATTTCCCCACGAATCATTATCACTCAATTCTGAAAGTAGTTCTAATTTACTATCGCTGTTCTCTAGCTGGTCTAAAACCGCTTTTGACCTAAAGGGACACTTTTTGGACGCCATGGACGTTTCTCAGTTTCCAGGCAGAAAGAACATTAAAAATGCAGGCAGGGCACAGGACAAAATGTATGTGAAATGCTTTGATATAGTAATGTTTTACTATGTGATTTTAGTGAATGTCACTTTTTGTCATTTTCAAATTTCCCGCCGTTCCGTCCCCCGTACTTCCCGACGCTCGCAGGGGATGGAACCCAAAAGACAGATGCCAGCATCCGCCAGATTACATTGCCGGGGACACTGCAGGAGGGACATCGCGGGAGCGCAGGACAAGGTAAGTGATTGAGGGATCGCGGAGCAGCGCCGAATGGTAAGCCCGAGTGTAGCTCGGGGTTACCGCTTGTGGTACTGAAACTTTACCCCGAGCTACACTCAGGAATACCACCAAGGAGGTTAAAAACAAATCTTACAGTAATGAAATACATTTAGTAGGAGTACTCCTAGTATTATTTTTCAGATGGGCACCTTATTTCACACCCTCCTGCTCCTTCATCTTTTCAGAGATTTGGATCTATATTACCGCGGTGTACTGCACCAGTCACTAGCTGAGCTGTAAGGTGTCCGCTCAGTGTTTTTGTTTTTTCTGTGACCAGTAATCCTGCTGAATTCTTCCTCCTGTGGAATTATCTGCTCACCATTGGTCTTTAGAGGACCAGGTATGTACTTTAGTATTTCTACCTATCACTTTAATCCATGGAACTTTTCTTTGTTACTGTCTTATACAGTGTATACAGTACTTATACAGTATATATCTCTGGACTTGTTTCTTGTTGTGGAAATGGAATGGATTGTGTCCCTGGGTGTTCTGACATTCTTTTGATTGTCACTTAAGTGTTTAGTTGGAAGAAGATTTTTAAGGAGTGCTGATTTCATTGATGGATAGAGTAGGATTTCCTGAAAATACATTTGACTGGTCACTTATTGTCATGTTGTACATTTATTGCTTGCATATTTTCATGATTGCTTGCCTTGCTAGTTACCCGTATACCATTTGCTGCATGCAAACTGCAAATAAAAGTAGACTTTTTTTTGCTATGCTCTTCTAGGAAATCACAATGAAGGCAGCAGCAGTAAAAAGATCAAAATAAACTACCATTAGTTCCTTTTTTTACCAGAAAGTTCCTAAACAGGACTCCCTGGATGAAAATGAAGACAGAAATACAGATGGCTTATCCTTACAGCAAAATAGCTCTAGTTCTTTTATGGTTAATGAGCCCCCTAATTCAGCAATAATGGAGGATTCTAATGCAGCAAGCAGTGTTGCTGTATGTTCACCAACCACATTGAAGAATGACATATATAATTTTGTAAAAAAAAAAAAGGAGCAACATAAGTGATGCAGAAAGTTTAGACATTCTAAAGAATCTTTGGGTCCCAGGTGAAACATATTTATTTTCAGTGTCAAAACACTTTCAAGCAAAAGGACGAAATCTAAGATTCCAGCACAAGTGGCTATCTAGATGGAAGTGGTTGGAATATTCTGCAGCTGAAGATGGGGCTTACTGCAAATACTGCTTAGCTTTTTCCAAATCAGGAGCTGAAATCAAAATCAACTCTCAGCTGCTTACCTCTCTATGTAAAACCAAATTTGACAATTGGAAAAAATCAATTCATTATTTTGGAAAACATTCTGCAAATACCATCAAAATTGCATTCATGATGCAGATTGCTTTTTGTCTGTCCAAGAAAACCCAGAAAAGTCTGTGGAAAACCAGCTGGTCACCGAAAATCTAAGAAAAGCAGCTGAGAACAGAAAGAAATAAATACCTATAATTGAAACATATTTTGTGTGGAAGCCAGGAGCTTGCTTTAAGAGGAAATAGAGATCATGGAAAAATCAGTTGCTCAGACCCGCCAGACCATAATGTAGGAAATTTCCATGCTTTATTAAGATATCGGTCTAACGTTGATAAAGAGTTGAGAACCATTTTAGAAGGTCCTGGAAAAAAGGATACATTTACAAGCCCTTCTATACAAAATGAAATTATTGGCGCATGTAATACTATCATTCTCATCAAACTTGTTGAAAAAGTTAAAAAAATCAAAGTTTTTCTCTGTATTACTTGATGAGACTGCACATGTCAGCGGGGTTGAGCAGGCCTCTCTTTTGTGTTGACTTTGATTCCAAAATTCTTAAAGAGGACTGTCACAATGTGCAGGCACCTGTCTCTGGACTGTCAAGG